>NW_004524878.1:1182350-1196341 GCF_000260255.1 Octodon degus
AAATAAAAAATAATAAAAAAAAAGAAATAAGTTTAGGGATCTATCCACATTTGGGTGATATGGCCAATAAGAATGTACTGTGTATTTCAAAAAAAACAGATATATTTCAAAGGTTTCACACAAAGAAATAACAAATAATTGAGACACATAGTTTAATTAGCATAATTTAATCATTCTACATTGTATTCATATATCAAAAATCACATTGTAACTCATAAATATATATAACTGATTTTAAGGGCCAGGTGTTCTAAGTGCCTGCATGGCAAACAAAAGAACCGGGGTTCACTCCCTGGTACCACATGCCGTGGCAGTTCCATGCCATGCCAGCCACCAAACTGGGCATGGTGGTGCACTCTTGTAATCCCAGCACTGGAGAGGCTGAGACATGAGGATCACTACAAGTCCAAGTTGCATGGTGAAACCCTGTACCTAATAAATAAATAAATAAATAAATCTATATATTTCTTTTAAGAGGAAAGAATTATCTAAAAATACTAAAAATAATATTTCTTGTATTTACCTTACTCCATTTTTATCTTGTGGTACAGGTCATTTGGGGGAGAGATGCTCTGATGTTTTAATAAGTGTATTGGTTTAAAAGTAGTAATGTATAATACAAAGACCATGCTTGAATACCTGTCATGCTGGTCTTCTAAATGTGTACTATTTCTTATTTATAGCAATTATTACTATACTCTTTTTAAAATAAGTTTTTAAAAGGTAATAAAAGAAAAAAGAGAGACAGAAACAAAAACTTAAGATTTTTTGGAAGCAAGTGGCAATATTAAATCACATGTCCAAGGTTATATAACTATATCTATTAATCTGAGCAACAGATTTGATGATAAAATAGATAACATATCTACCAGTGTTAATCAGTTATTCTTGTTTTGAAAATCTATAACATATGTATTGTTGTATGTTACCCCGCTTCTGTCTTTGTTTCTGATCTTTGCTCTTCCTTTTGCTTTTACTCTCCAAAATAAAATAAAATCATAAAAAATAAATAAAATAAATTTATCAAAAAAATAAATAAATAAAAAATAGTAAAAATAAATTTCATAAAGAAATCAGAAGAGAATCCAGTGAGATAGTTCAGCGGTCTAAAGCGCCTGCTCAGGCAAGCTTAGGCAAAGTGCAGGGATCACAGTTTGATCCCCAGCACCACATGCCATACCAGCCCACCCCAGGGTAGGCTGAGCTGACTACAAAAAAGAAAAGAAAAGAAATCAGAAGAAAAAGAAGTACTTCTCCAATAAGGTGATCAGAAAATTAGTGATACGGGATAGTAACATCTGAGATGGGCCTGAATATATAAATGGGATTTGGATACTCTTACAAGTAGGCAAACAAATTGGAAAGGAAGAAAAACAATGTGAGAAAAAGTGGACCTCTGAGAAAGCTCCCACGCTCATCCAGAAGGTGTGGGGAGTTCAGATATACTGCAGAAAGAGTAGTTCAGGTTGAAGTGGGACATTGAGGTTTGGACCAGTTTGGAAGGGCTTGGCTAGGAGGCTGAGAAGTCTAGATTTTACTGTGTAATTGAGACGCTAGTAAAGATTTCTGAGCAGGAGAAAGCATCATCAAAGTTGTGCTTTAGAAAGCTCAATCTAGCAGTAATTGAAGTAACTGAACATCAATCAAATGCAGATGATATAGCACAGCGAATATAATGTAAGCCTGCAGGAATTCAGAAATTCATTTATAAAAATGTAATTTATATGCATCTTTTCAGTAACACAGCTCTATAAACTGTCTTGCTCATAGACTAGTACCTAATTATATAAGCATCTAAAAAGGTCATAAGTACTATAAAATGATATCACAAAACCTCTGCCTTTGCCTGGAAATCTTTCCACCCCCTTTCCCTTCCGGTAAACTCCTTATCCTGTAGGTCTCAGTTTAAATGTCAGTTCCTCAGAAAGGCCTTTCTTTAATCACTTACTCAAATTGAGTGCCCCTGTTTTTCTCTTTCAAAGGAACTTATATTTTTTCTTCACAGTACTTATCACAATTTATAATTCAATATTTTGACCACTAATTAATTAGTCTATCTCCTCAAGTAGATTGGCAGGGGAAAGATTGTAATTTATTTATATTATACTTGCCAAAGACTAAATGTACTATTGGCTAAGATACTTTATTTCAAAGAAAAAATTTAAATAAATCTTAAACTTCAATGTAAATCCAAAATTTCCTTGTCCTAAAATCAGGATAAAAGTCTATACTTCTATACAAAAAAACTTTAAATCGAATACTCAAGTCAAAATGTACATTCCTCTCTCTTATGTTTTTTACAGAAATAATTCAAACTATAAATGCTAAGTAAACTGAAATAAGAAACATAATCTGAGTAAAAGGTAAGCATTATAAATTCGATATTAAGAGTACAAGTACAGACTTGTGAATCCTTGATCCGTGCATATCCTGTCAGAATCGCAGAAGAACTCATTAAGTATGAAAACCGGGCATCAAACCTGGGACCTTGCACTTGCTAGGAAGGCACTTATGTTGCTGAGCTATCTCCCTGGCCCCAAAACTTTGTTGTTTTCTGGTCTAGTTTTGTTTTTTTATATATGGTCTTGCTATGTTGCCCAGGCTATTTTTGAACCTGTCATCATCCTGTCTCAACTTTTTGAGTTTTGGGGATAACAGGAATGCTCAAATAGCATGTGAAATTTTATTTTACCTAAATTATAACTAGGATTGGCAAAAAATAAAAACCTCAAGGAAATATAACTAAGGTTTTTTCGTTTTGTTGTTTTTTGTTTTTTGGTGGTACTAGGGATCAAACTCAGGACCTTGCACTTGCCAGGCAACCACTAATTCTACCAAGCTATCTCCCCAGCCCAGCATCTTCAGAAACAATTCATTTACATGCAATATTTTTTAGTCATTCATATGTTTTCATTCCATTTCATAAATTTGGCATCAGTTTTTCTTCTTTTGGCAATAAATATGAGTAAGATTAGCAATGTAGTGAACCTGAAGCCACAGAAGTCTAAAGATATCCAATGGTGTTTAATATGAGGCATTTGAGACCTTATCCCAAGAAGCTTTTTGCAAAACTCTAATTTAGAAAAATTACCCAATCCATTAGTACACATGAATTTGGAAGCCCTTGCCAATTTCCACTAAAGAACTAGAGAAATTGGCATAAAAGTGGAAGTTGTGAGCTAACTTGAGTACCTACAACAAAAGGAAAAACAAGATTCCCATCATTCACTCAAAGGTGTTCATGTCACTGGACTTTGTAAATAAGATTGATTACACAAAGTTAAAAGAAAAAACATGAGCACAAATTTGTTTATGGAGGTATATCTAATTTTGCTATAAGTTTCTAAAACCCATTACACTACACAAAAATCACGCAACATGAGCTTAGTGTGATGGGACATGCTTATAATCCTGGCACTTGGGAGACAAAGGCAGGAGGATCATTGTTGAATTCAAGACCAGCCTGGGCTACAAAATGAGTTATAGGCCAACCTGAACTGCATAGAAGATCCTGTCTCAAAAAGATATACATACAAAAAAAATCACTCAACACAAAATCAAGGGGAGAAATGTAGTTAGCAACATGAATGTCTATGAGTGAGATACAAGACAAAAACCTAATACAAATAGTTGCAGTTTTACACTATTAATTGGTTAGGAAACATAAATATAGCACCTGATCTAGAAAGAGATCTAAGGTTTGCTTTAGACATGGGCATTAGAAAGGTTGTACCTTTGAATTTACTCTGAAGTGGTGGAAAAGTGTAATTCCAGATGACAGTGTTGTTCCTACCTTTGTCATTCCTACTGAGCACAGTACTCTGTGTTCACCTGGTTTTTCTGACAAACCCATGCATACACAAACATGAGATTCAGTGATGCTCAGTTTCCTAGTCTCAATGACACTGTGACTAAGTTACATTTTTAAAAACAATTAACAGCAGAATTCATGAGTTTTGGGGATAACAGGAATGCTCAAATAGCATGTGAAATTTTATTTTACCTAAATTATAACTAGGATTGGCAAAAAATAAAAACCTCAAGGAAATATAACTATTTGCATGTTCAGTCAAATGATCAATGGCAACTAGACATGGCAATCACTTTCCACTGCTTAAATGTCAAGTTCAATGCAATCACGAAACTTTGAAGAATCACAGAGCCTTTAATAGAAAAAGGTCACAATTTTCAAATAGACAATTATAAATCAGAGAGCTAAATTCCAGAAAATTCTGGGACCTTCTTGGCTCACTGGAAGTACAGTCTCCTTCAGAAAAGCATCGATTTTACCGTGGTAAGTGTATAGTGGCACACATTTCTCAGAAGTTCAATGGCCAATAAGTACGTTAAAATATTTGGCATCTTTGGCTATTAGAAATAGGCAAATAAAAACAACACTGAGACTCCATCTTACTCCAGGAACAGTGGCTATCATCATAAACTCAAAAAATAACCAATGTTAGGGCCAGGAGACGGCTCAGTAGAAAATAAGCGCTTCCCTGGCAAGCACAATGGCCTGAGCTCAATCCCTGGTTCCACCCAATAAATGAATAAATAACCAATGCTGGTGAAGTTGTGGGGATCAAGAAAACCTTGACACTGTTGGTGAACATGTAATCTAATACAGTCATGGTAAAAGTCAATACGGAGATTTCCTTAAAACAAAACAATTACAACAACAAAAAAAGCCCACTAAAACTAGAAACTATTTTACCCAGTCATACTTCTTCTGGACATCTTTTCAAAGTAACTAAAGATATATTACAATGATACATGCATACTTATTTTTATAGCAGCACGACTTACAAGAGCTGAATCTGTAAATAGGCACCTATGGGCATCAACAGATGGATAAAGAAAATGTGGTACATATACACAATGGAATACTACTCAGCCATAAAGAAGGATAAGTTTGAGTCATTTGTAAGAAAATAGGTGTATCCTGAGATCATAATGCTAGGAAAAACAAAGTAGATATACAAGCCTGAATATAACTTGGTTTTTCTTACACAAAAACCCAAAAGAATAAATAATTTAGGGAACAAAATAAAAGGTAGATGAAATGATAGGAAGACTAAGGTACAGGATCTCAGGATAAATCCTGAGGGGATTTCACTGACCTTATCAGATGCAAAAGATACAATTCTTTTTTGTTTTTTTGAACACAAAGCTTCAGTTTATTCTATAGATTTTCTTGTGCAATAGTATTCCTTTTCTCCCATAATTTTATTGATAAACAAAAGCAATGAGACAGTTTCAAAACAAATTGGTAGGACAGTTTCAATAATTAACACATTGCATACTGTCTTCCTAGTGTTTATTTGCTGTACCACCCAGCAGAAAAGTATAAAAATGAAATATAAGAAGTAAAGCCATGTTGTTATGTCGAGCTGTGGGGGACTCAGGTCAACAAGTTCTGACATTGCCAGTCAAGCAGAAGACCCAATACTATTATGGATTACTGGACTCTTTTAGAATATTTTGCTGAGTTGACACACCTATAATATTCAAATGACGAAACTAAACAAAAAAGGGATATATAAATGAATGTCCATTTTGTATCTGTGTATTCAAAATGGTTAGGATAGATATATAATTACATTCTCTTAATGAATAGAGGGATTTGTTGTAATAGTGTTTGTAAACAGGATATCATGTCTGCATCTTGTACAGCAGTTAACCACTAGGAAGGATGTATGCAATGTGTTAATTATTGAAACTGTCCTACTAATTTGATTTGAAACTGTCTCATTGCTATTTGTCTGTCAATAAAATTATGGAAAAAAAAAGAAATGATAGGAAGAGGATGAAGACTCCAGAATGGGAAGGATCTGGAGGGGAAGGAGTAAAAAGGACTATATATACCAACTCCTCATGATAAATGTATTAATTGTATTTATAAACATTTACAAATAAAAATAATTTTAAAGCATATACAGTGCCATAAAATCTAACCATCATAACATTTGATCAAATCTAACTTTTGCCCAGGAATACTATGTCATCTATTCTTGGTAATATCAATATTATGATCATCACATCTCACATTCCCAACATACTATTACAATTGATCAAGCACAAGGCTAATGAATGACAGAGCTGAATTCACAAACCTTCACAACAGCATCTTTCCCTGCTCTTGGCGCTAGTCTCCAGGTCACCATCACAACAATGGTCATGTGAAAATACTGTTCACAGACACATTTCATATCCTCCGGTTTTAATTAGGAAAATACAACCTCCAGGAGAAATATCTGAACCCCTGTTTATACGATTTACATAGCATAATCTGTGTTTCTTAAGCATTAAGAACTCATAAATTTGGTAGATTATGCAAAATAAGATCTTACTAAATTTTTGAGTGTTAGTTAAACATATTCATTTTGCTATTTGCCCAAAGTAATTTTACTCCCAAAGTATTAGTCCACTTCAAAAGCCACACAGTTTCCACCAAGTGAAATATTATTTTTTCTTTTAATCACTATAAAATTAGAAGATAATTACTATGATAAAATTTGAAATATTCTACAGCATATCAAATGAAAATAAAAATCAATAGCATCTTCATTTCCTTCCCTACTTAAGATACCACCTACTTTTAATGGTTCTTGCATAACATTCTAAAGTTTTCTGTGAATATATATGTAAATAATGCATTTTATTAGTAAATAAATTCATGCTATACTTATTCTCATGTAACTTACTTGTTTTCCTCAACAACCTACCCACACTTTCCACTTTACATACACTTTAAGATTGTCCCAGGAAGGTGCTACTGTTGAGAGGAGGGTGAATTAGTGCTTCTTCCTTGCTCAGTTGTCCTGGGATAACCTGGCCAATGAGACCAGTATGTGTTTTCACTCCTCCCTTCCCCCATTGTCCCTAAGGTACAGCTGGCAAGAGGAATGTTAATTCAGCTCCTCCCTTCCTCCACTGACCTGAAACAGTAGCTGGAGAGAGAAGTCTGAGATCCAATCCTTCCTCCCTCCCTCCACTGGCAAGGCTGAGGGCCCAGAGACCTGAAGAATTCTAGAGACATAGTAGGACTCTGGCTAACACTCACAAAACTGACAGGTGAAACTAGAGGCATGGGAATATCTCATGAAACAGTAGCAATACAAGTCAATATGTGATCTCTAACCTTTGTTTTAATCTATTCATCTTCTTCCTCTCTTTTGTCAATCAGCTCATTTGACTTTATGGTACTGTCATATGACTAAATATGATATATTCTCTTTCCAGTTCACTTCAAAACTCCCAGGCTTTCTCTTCCAGTCCTCTCCTCTTGTGTCTTAAAATTATCCAAAACCTGGATGAGCACCCTATATCCTACAACCTTGCATCTACTATGTATAACTTCATTTATCTCTCAATCCTAACCTATCCTTCTGCACTCCCTGCCAACAGGGTAAATTTACTCTACTAAAGTAGAAAATCATTCCATACAAGTTCCTGGTATAAGTTACATTGTATTATTTTTCTATAGACCTGCCTCTTTGGTTATAAATATCAGGCTAATAGTTACCATGGTTTGTCAGTAGCCAGCCTGTACTTGTTTCTGTTGTTATTACCAACTAAACCATTTTAATCAGGATGTCATACATGCTAACCAGTTTTTCCACCCTGGATGAAAACAATGTGATTGTGAGGGTTCATAGTCATCACAATCATAATACAATACCCAAAGGACTAGGCCCTAAGTCAAATAGATAACAATGTCTCAGTCTTAATACATTGGGAAGGTAATTTCTTGGGATAGACATAAAGGCCAAGAACCTCCTACATCTAGAAGACATGTGGAAGAACATACACATCCTAAGAAAGTCTGAACACCAGTGATAAAAATACTTACTATAAGAAATCTACAGCTATCAACACACATACAAAAAAAGAGAAAAGAAAATGACAAGACAAAAAAGCAAAATGCCATCTTAAATGCCCATCCCATCTAGGACAAGATCAGAGCACAAACACATAGAGGAAATTAGAAGCCAACGAATACCAATTTCTCAAATGATAGCAGTAAAAGTGAAAATACAAATGGAAGAAGCCACAAAAAAAATAATCTCTAAGGTACAAAAAGAAATAACTATCAAAATGAGAGACATTAAAGAAGACACAGATAAACAAAGCTCAGGAAAATAATGGAAACCATGAATCCCAAATATACTAAGAAAGGGAATCAAGGAAACAAATTCAAACAGGAATATAGGAGATTAAATTCCACTCAAAGCATACACAGTGTACACATTGAATGAATGTGAGGATAGAATATCAGATCTAGAAGACAGAAACATGACTAACAACCGGGAAAAAAGATATCCTAAAAACAGCAAAAGACATAAAAAGTCAGCAATGAAAAAAACCATAATATTGATTGGAATCAGTGAGAAGGCTGAAGCTAGTATAAAAACAATTTAAGGGGCCAGGAAGATGGCTCAGTGGAATAAGTGCTTCTCTGGCAAGCGTAAGGGCCTGAGTTCAATCCCTGGTTCTGCAAAAAAAAAAAAGCAATTTAAAGCCTCTTCATAGAAATAATGGCAGAAAACTTCCTGTAGATAAAAATTTGGCACATATATAAATGAAGCATATAGAACTCCAAATAGCTGTGACCAAAATAAGTCTACACCAAGACATATAATAATCAAGACTGTAGAAATTCAGCACAAGATCATATTAAAATTAGCTAGAGAAAAGAAACATATCACCTAAAAAGGAAAGCTGATCAGAATGACAACAGACTTCTCAACACAAATGTTCAAGTCAAAGAGATCTTGGAGTGAGATATTTCAAGGCCTAAATGAAAACAATCTTCAAGCTAGATTGATGTACTCTGAAAAAGTATCTTTCAAAATTGATGAAGAAATAAGATACTTCCATGACAGAGAACAAGTAAAGAAATCCATGACCACCAAACCAGCTCTACAGAATGCTTTGAAGGGCATATGAAAGATAACAAAGACCACAAACATATGAACACCAATAGAAAGAAGCCAGCAGGCAGGGCAAGCAATAAAACAGAGGAGAAAGATAGAGAACCAACAACAGGAAAATAACATGAGAAAGAAAAGCCAATACATATTAGTCATAACCATCAACATAAATGATCTCAATTCACCAATCAAAAGAAACAGACTGGCAGAATGGACCAAGGAACAGATGCAAAAACATGCTGCATTAAATAAACACATTTAACTTAAAAAGAAATTCATCAACTAAAAGTCAAAGGATAGAAAATAATTATCCATGCCACAGGAACCCAGAAAAATTGGGGGTAGCTATTCTATTTACAGACAATGCAAAATTTAAGTCAAACAGATCAAAAGAGACAAAGAAGGTCACTAGGTACTTGTTAAGGGAAAACTGTAATAAGAAATAGCAATCATAAATATTTATGCACTGAACGCAGGTTCACACAGCTACATAAAAGAAATATTAACAGACATGAAAAGCAAAAAAAAAACACCCACAAATACAATTGTAGTGGGGGACCTTAGTACCCCACTCTCACAAATAGATCAACTAGACAAAGTCACCAAAAATATGTTGTAATTAAATCAAGCTTGTGAAAAATGGAGCTGGTACATGTCTACAAAGTGTTCCATCCCAAAACATCACAATACACATTCCTTTCAGCTGCTCATAAGACATTCTCCAAAATATAACATATATTATGTGAAAAAACATGTTTAAGGGCCAGGGAGATGGCTCAGTGGAATAAGTGGTTCCCTAGCAAGTGCAAGGGTCTGAGTTCAATCCCTGGTTCCACCAAAAAAAAACTAAAAAAACTAAAAACATATTTGAGTAAATATAGAGGAACTGACAACATCCCATGTATACTATCTGACCATAGCACAATGAAAATGGAAATCAATGACAAAGGAAATTATAAAAACTAAATTAACACATGGAAATTAAACAACTCTCTTCTGAACAAACAATGGCTCATATAGGAAGTTAAATGAAATTAAACAGAATATACAGTTCAAAGAAGTAGAAGCATCAAAAGCATTGGAGTGGTACTAGAGGAACAGTAGTGACAACACTGTTCCTGAATGAAGGTAGGGTATAAATCTTGCTATTATGCTTTCAAGCTGCAGTCTGAATCAACCTGAATTTTAAACAGAAGATAGGAAATCAATATATTTTTAAAGAAAAGATGTGGGATCAAGGAGGATAGCCTTGGCAACAGTGGCCCTTGAGTCAGCAAAAATGGATGCAGTCATCCCAGCACCAGCAGGATCCAAGCCCGACTGATTGGGCTGCATTGGCTCAATCTTGGATTGCCCAGAGAGAGGCTTCAGGACAGCAAATCATAGTGGAACAACCTCCAGGAATGATGCCGAATGGACAAGAGATGTCTACCATAGAATCTGGTTCAAACAATCATGGAAATTTTTAAGGAGATTCAAACTTTAACAGAATGTGGCAAGCAGGCTGACAGGGGCTGGAAACACTGGAAACTTGACATGGCACCTAGGGAAGAGAGTGCTGTTTCTCTCTTGCAACCTCTAGCCTTTTCAGAAGCAGCACTGGAAGAATAAAACATGTGTAGCCTCTAGTAAAAAGAAAATTGTGTCCCTGTGTGACAAGTCTATCAGATA
This sequence comes from Octodon degus, assembly GCF_000260255.1. Taxonomy (NCBI): domain Eukaryota; kingdom Metazoa; phylum Chordata; class Mammalia; order Rodentia; family Octodontidae; genus Octodon; species Octodon degus. Next base: position 1,192,955 of record NW_004524878.1, read on the forward strand.
TACTCTGCCCCTGTCATCCACTCACCTTTTTCTACTCTTTTTCTCAGATAGTAAAGACTTTCCATAAATTTTAAACAACATGATTTAGACTCTTGTATGCTAATCTAGTTTTCTATGACTTGTAGGCTATTTTGAATAAGCACTTGAAAATATAAAGGAATTTTGCATTTGAGTATTCTTACAATGAAGTAGGTAGTCCCTTTTTCCTGTTAATATTTACTGTTTTTTATATTATTATAACAATGGAAAATACAGGAAGGAACCTCTAAACATCACTTTATTTTTTATGTTTTTTTTAAAAGCTGGTTCAGCTTGCCCTGAGGGAGCTGCTGGCTCAGCATGTAGTGCAGGGGATCGAACTGCAGTCCACTGTGGCTGCCTAAGCCAGCACTTTAGACCACAGAGCTATCTTGCTGGTCCCTAAACATCACCTTAAAAGAAAACAAATATTTCAGTCTTGAATACTGTGAAGTAGTTCTTTCTTGAAAGCCAAATTTCCTGAGTTTCAAGATATCTTATTTCCCCAAATTCCAGTGTATAAATGGCTTGCCTTGCCTTCAACCCCAAACCCATCCCTTTTGACTCTTTGTGACACTGGCAAGTTATTTGACCTTTTATGTGCTTTAGTTTCCATTCCCGAAGTCAGCAAAATTAATACTTGATTGTTCCCTACCTCACAGGGATGCTATGAGAATAAATGTGTTCATGGAAGAAATAATTTATATAACGTTATGAGGTATTCTTGCGGTGTTATATTGAACAAAAATAGAAAAATTTTAAAAAGTTGTTTTGGATTTTGTTGCATTCATTAAAAATAACATTGACTTAAAAAAATAAAACAATACACAGACAAATGATGTTGATAAAAAATACTGAAACTTATAGGACACAATCAAAGCAGTCCTACAAGAAAAATTGAGTGAATGAACTCACAAATCAGAAAAACAGAGCAAGCTCAAATAAACCACCTAATGTTGAACTTCAAACTTTGAGAAAAGCAAAAACAAATCAAACCCAAAACTCATATGAGGGAGGAAATGTTCATTAGGGAGATGGGCCTATAGTTTCTGCTCATATAGATAAGAGCAGAAATTAATGCAATAGAGACTAATAAAATGATACAAAAGATTAATGAATCAAAAAGTTGGTTCTTTGAAAGAATAAATACAATTGATAAATCATTAACCAACCTCATCAAATGAGGAAAAAAAAACACAAAGAAAAGCAATTAGTAGGGCCTGGGGAGATGGCTCAGTAGAATAAGCGCTTGCCTGGCAAGCACAAGGGCCTGAGTTCAATCCCTGTTTCTGAAAAAAAGAAGAGCAATTAGTAGTAAAAAGGTGGAAATGACAACAGATCCCACAGAAATACAGTAGATTATCAACACCTATTATGAAAAGCTATATTTTAGAAGACGGAAAATATAGAAGAAATGGACAGACTCTAGATGCAAATCAAATTGCCAAAACTAAATCAAGAAGATACAAAAATTCTAAATAACCCAATATCGGGGCAGCAAGATAGCTCAGCAGACTAAGAACCTGCTTAGGCAAGCGCAGGGACTGGGTTAAATCCCTGGCACCACATGCCACACCAGCCCTACCCCAGGTGTATTAAGCTGACAACTGAGACCAGGCATGGGGGTGCATGCCTGTAATCCCAGCGCTTGGGAGGCTGAAAATAAGAGGATCACTACAAGTCAGAGCTGCATAATGAAACCCTGTACCAAATACATAAAAAACAAAATTTAAAACTAACCCAATATCTACCAATGAAATTGAAACTGTAATTAAAAATTTACCAGGGCAGGCCAGATAGCTCAGCAGATTAAAGCACCTGTCAGGCAGACAAAAGGTCTGGGGGTTCAATCTCTGGACTGCTGTGCCGATCCTGCCTCCAGGGAAAACTGAGCAAATGAGACTGGGTGTGGTGGCACATGCTTGTAATCTCAGTGTTTGTGAGTCTGAAAAATAGGAAGGATCACTACAAGTCCAATCTGTGTAGTGAGATCCTGAAGACCCTGTAGACCCTGTACTAAAATACATTTAAAAAAAGAAATTGAGAGAAGATCCAATACTGCTACTTGTTAAATTCTTTAATGAAATTAAAAAGGGAGCAATGTTCCCAATTTTGTTACTGGAAGTAAGCATTACCCTGATACCAAAATCACAGAAGGGGCTGAACAAGAAAGAAAACTACAAGACCATCTCCCTAATGAACATAGATGCAAAAACACTCAAGAAGATACTGGTAGACAGAATGCAACAAATCGTCAATATCATACAGCATAACCAAGCAGAGTCATCCCAGGGATCAAGTGATGGTTCAATATATGCAAATCAATAAACATAATGCACCATCTCAGAGCCAAGGACAAAAGCCATATGATCATTCCAACAGACACAGAAAAATTACTTGACAAAGTTCAACACCCATTCATAATTTTTAAAAACCTACTTAAAATTGAAATAAATGATCTCTGTATCAACCTGATGAGATCCATCTATTACAAACCAACAGCCAACATCATACTAAATAGGCAAAAATTTAAGCTTTCACTCTAAACTTCAGAACACCATGTCGGCCGCCTTCCAGGAACCCCTAGATCCAGTCCTACCCCAGGCCCAGTGAATGTGTGGGAAAACTTCCGGCTACCCTGAGCCGGTGGGACCTACCAGTCCCAGCCCAGGCACAGCATGGGTGAGACCCTCTTACACCCCCTTGGGACACCCCACACCACTCCGCAGCACCCCCACACCCGCCCCGCCTGCCAAGTAAAAATTTCTGACACGTTCTAGGGACCCCCAGATCCAGTCCTTGCCCAGGCCTGCTGAGCGTGTGGGAGAGCTTCCAGCTACCCTGTGCCAGCGGGACCTACCAGTCCCAGCCCAGGCACAGCGTTGGTGAGACCTATTCCACCCCCTTGGGATCCCCACCACCATTCCACAGCACCTACCCCACCCTGGTGGCCCAGTGAGAATTACTGCCACGTTCTGCCGACCCCAAGATTCAGTGCTAGCCCAGGCCCAGTGAGTGTGTGGGAGAGGTGCCTCTCCCCTCTACTCCCCCTTGTCCCCTGCAGACTCAACTCAGGCCTGGCATACAGGTTTGGGGTAAAACCCTGCAACTGCAATCCCTGCAGAGAGAGTAGGGGACAGAACCACTCAGCTAGTCCAGGAACACAACATCTTGCAGAGGGCCACAACAGGATCACTCCCAAGGGTGACAGCAGGAAGGAGCTGAGCACAGCAGCCAGACCCAACCCAGGCACAGCTGAATAAATTCAAAATTTGTTGATCTGCACCTGAACTTCAGTAGGTGCTAAGGTTATAACTGCACCAAAGATCTACAACAAAGGTAAGAAGGCAGTGCTACACAAAATGACAA
>NW_004524878.1:1203744-1214473 GCF_000260255.1 Octodon degus
ATATTCTACCAAAGAATGTACATTTCATCCATATCCTAAAAGCATTATGTGAGGCTGAAGGTAAAGATAGGGGAATCACTCATCTGAGAAGAAAATTTCAAGAAAGCCTGGCATTCAGTTATGGGGACTAGGAGTTTCTTTCAGACAGATCTCTGGTCAGATTCAAGAGCACAATGTGGAGCTCTGTGATTTCAAACATTTGCAGCTTTTTCAGAAAAGAATCACCTGGAAAGTTGGGGATAAGTAAAGCATAGTTGTTGAAAACAGGAGTATTAGAAAGAAGGCAAGTACTTTGCATGAAGACACCATGAAATGTGTCCTAAAGGCAGCTTAGCAAATATCCTGACACCACCCATTATAGCCTGAAGTGTGTAAAAGGGTAAACTCTTCTGAAATCTTTTCTTCTGAGAAGAGAACCCTAATGCACTTGCTCATTCAGCAAATCCTAGGGAGGCATATTCCTGAGTTCAACCCCCCGGGGACTCAGAGATGGACGCTGCTATTGTCCCATGGGGCAGAGGTATTCATTCAGTTGGCCGCATGCCTTGGCTTCACACGTGTGGTGTTATTTTCTCAGGCATGTAGAATGTAACTGTTGTGGAGTCATGTAGCTGCTACTCAGACAGATCTCAGTGAAGACCATGGAAGCCAGAACATGCAGTGTGCAAGGATCCTGGCCCCTGCCAGGGCCCAAGGGAAGGAAATGCAGGCATCTCAGAGTGTGAGGCTCAGGATGCAGTGGGGGCTTCAGGAGGCTGGTGATGGTGGGAGCATGCACAACTTGCTGTGTGCGGAGCATGACTAAGAGATAGGGCACGTGTGGCATAAACAGAAAAGTGAAGGATGCAGGAGCACCACATCCTTCAGAGCTCATGTCTCACCACCACAAGCCCATGAGCTGGACACAGAGGTACAATTTAGCGCTTGTCCTACTGAATTTCACCTGGCTTTGGTCCAATTTCTTTCTATTCCCTATTTGTCCTTTTTGGGATGTTTACCTGTGATATCATATATTGGAAATACTTTCTTAATTTCTACAGGTTCTCACAGCTAAGAGTTTGCCTTGAGTCTCAAAGGAGACTTTGGACCTGGACTTTTCAGCAACAAGGGAACTATTAAAACATTGGTGACTCTCAAAAAAAAATAAATAAAATAAACTTAAGAACAAGACAATGATGTCCACTCTCACCACTTTTATTCAGTATAGTCCTAGAAACTTTTGCCAGAGCAATTAGATAAGAGAAATAATGATAGGAAAGAAAGAAGTTATATTATCATTGTTTGTAGATGACAAGATACTTTAACATAAAAGACCCGCAAAACATGTAACTTTACTGTTCCAATTGAGTAGTACGGTGGGATACAAAGTCAATACTCAAAAATAAATAGCATTCCTGTACACAAGCAAAAATCCAGAGAGAAAATTAGGGAAATCATACCCTTCAAATAACCTCTAAAAAAATGAAATGTTTAGGAATGAAATTAACAAAGGTTATAAAAGACATGCATGGTGAAAATTACAATACCTTATAAAAGGAAATCAAAGATTTCATAAAATAGACATATCCCTATCTCATGGATAGAAAGAACTAATGTTGTAAAAATGGCTATACTCTCAAATATGCTATAGAAATGTAATGCAATCCTAATCAAAAATATCATTAGCATACCTCACAGATCTAGAGAACACAATCTTAAAATTCATTTAGAAATAGAAGAGTCCTAGGAGGTGGCAAGATAGCTCAGCAGACTAAGGCACCTGCTTAGGCAAAGCACCGGGACCACGGTTAAATTCGCAGTATCACATGCAGCACCAGCCCCACCTCCAGGGCAGTCTGAGCTGACCAGAGTCTGGGCATGGTGGCGCATGCCTGTAATCCCAGTACTGGGGAGGCTGAAAGCAGGAGGATCACCCCGAGTCCAAGCTGTGTAGTGAGGACCCTGTAGAGAGAGAGAGAAAGGGGGGGGCAGGCAGAGAGATAAAGACAGACAGACAGACAGACAGACAGACAGACAGACAGACATAGAAGAGTCCTAGAAAAGCAAAGGCAGTTCTGAGCAAAACAAGGCAAGGCAGGAGGCATCACAATCTCAGACCTGAAATTAAACTACAAAACTACTGTGATAAAATCAGCATAATGGCAAAATAAAGGTCTGAGTATCAGTGGAACAGACTAGAAGATGCACCTGTGGCCTCAAACACACTCAGCCATCTTAACTTTCACAAAGGAGTCAAACATATTCACTGGAAGAAAGACAGTCTCTTTAATAAATGGTGCTAGAAAAACTGGCTTTCAACATGATGAAAACTAAAACTAGATTCATGTTTATCACCATGAACTAAACTAAATTCAATATGGATCAAATATTACAATAGAAACATTAAATTTACTGGAAGAGAAAATAGGTAGAAATATCAAAGACAGTGTAAGGAAGAGACTTTGGAACAAAACTCAGACTGCAAGGGCAGTATTACAAAGAATCAACAAATGGAATCTCATCTTATTAAAATGCTCTTTCACAACAAAAGAAATCGCCTACAGAGTGAGAAAAAATTATACCAGCTGTCCCTCAAATAAAAGATTCACATCTAGAACACACAAAGAATTGAAAAAATTATACCCCCAAACTTCAAAGACCCAGTCTAAAATGGGCATCTGAGATATATGCACACTTCTCAGATGAAGAAATGCAAGCAGTAAATAAATACATGAAAATGTTCAATATCATCTGTATACTCAAAATAGTTAGGATAGATATATAGCTCCATTCTCTTAATTCAACAAATAGAGAGGTTTGTTCTAATAGTGTTTGAGACAGGATACCAGGTCTACATCTTGTACAATGAATAACCACTAAGACAACAATATGCAATGCATTAATTATTGAAAATGTACTAGTAATTGGATTTGAAACTGTCTCATTGCTATTTGTTTCTCAATAAAAATATTAAAACATATATATACATTCTAAACTAGATAAAAAATTATCCCATCAAACTAAAAAAAAATGTTCAACATCATTGTTCATTCAATAAATACAAATTAAAGCAACACTAAGATTACATTTCACCCCAAAAAGAAAGGCTATCACCAAAAAATCAACCAATAATAAATGATGGTAGGGCTGTCGTGAAAATGGAACCTTTCTTCACTCTTGGTGGAGGGTAGACTGGTGCAACCACCATGGAAACCACCATGGAGAATACTAAAAAACTAGGATTAGAGGTCCCAATTTACTCAGCTTTCCTCTTTTGGTTATCTTCCCAGAAGAATTAAAAACACCATAACACATGTTCGAAGTAATGAAGTAAGAATGAAGTAAGAGAAACTAGCCATATAACTGTCTTAACTAGTGGGACAATATGATGTTTATACATACAGATATAATTTATTTCATTTATGAGTATCTTCTCAACTTGCATCCACTTACCCATAAAAGTCTCAAGTTGCATCCACTTACCTATCAAATATAAATGCTATTCAAATGACACATCATGTAACTCAGTTGTGGCCCATATTTTCTGATCAAGGAGATTATGGGACACAGAGGAAAGTGATTGATGACCTAGAGTGTACCTAAGGAGAGTCACATGGAGAGAAAACATTCTCTCAGGCTTTCACAGAGAGAAAATTGGTCAAGCAATGGTCATGACTCATCCACATGGCTGACGCTGACAAAGGATCTACAAACTGCGGTACAGGGTTTCAGAATAAATCCTGAGGGACCTTGACTGATCTTGTCAGATACAAAAGTTATACTTCTTGTTATATAGGTCTTGCTTTATCTTGGTCTTAACAATCCAGCAGGAAAGTAAAAAATTAGGTATAAAAAGTAAAGCCATATTAATATGCAGAACTGTAAAAGGCTCAAGTCAACAATTTCTAACATTGCCAGTCCTATGGATAACCCACTACTATTATGGACTACTGGACTATATTGGAATATTTTGCTGAATTCATGCACCTACAATATTTAAATGACAATGGAATATCCATCTCTGACAAAAATTTAACAAAAAAGGGGATATAAATGAAGGACCATTTTTTATCTGTATATTCAAAATAGTTAAGATAGATCTACAGCTACTTTCTCTTAGTTCAATGAATAGAAAGATTTTTAAGAATAGTGTTTGTGGACAGGATATCATGTCTGCATCTTGTACTATGAATAATCACTAAGAAAACAACAATATGCAATATATTAATCATTGAAACTGTCCTACTAATTGGTTTTGAAACTATCTCATTGCTATTTGTTTCTCAATAAAATTATTTTAAAAAATGGTTGTTACATTATATTCTTTACGTAATAATGGTAAGAGAGAAATGTATATAATATATATATATTCAATACAGATACAATTGTTCTCTCACATATTTTTCTATCCATATTTCATTGAATCTGTGGGAAGAGAATACATGGAGCTAAAGGGCCAACAGTGCATATTTATATTGCTATATGGTAGTCCAAGGCATGTAAGCATTCTAAATTCATAGTCAAGTAAATTGGATCCAATTTGTTTCTACTATAAACAATGTTATAAATATCCTCTTACCTATATTTTATACACTAAGATGAGTGTATTTGTAGAATATACTTTCAGCAGTAGCATTGCAAAGATAAATGACGTAAGCATTGACAATGTTCTTAAATGCTACATAGCCCTCAAGAAAGACTCTAAGTGTCTATTCACCTCATCATTTCCCTGATTAGATATCTTCAACCCTGTTCATCTTTGTCAATTTGATAACTGAAAAACAGTATCTCAACTTAGTTCTTCTCTCCATTATAAGGCTAAGTATCAAATTTTTATTACCTCTATTTTTCTGTAAAATATGTGTTCATATTGATCTTATCTTTTTCCTATCAGTTATCCTTGAATATTAATGATATCAATTATGCCAAATATATCACTAGTATGCTTCTCTACTTGAGTACTTTGTCTTTAATTTCTACCGTGGTGATTTTTCCATGAAAAAGCTCTTAATTTTATGAATCTAAATTAGTAATCTTTTCCTTTATGGTCATTTGGGTTTAGAGTTGTTTGCAACTGTCTTCTCTGTCTCAAGGTCATAAAATTATTTATATTTTCTCCTTAAAATAATAGCTAATTTTTATTGTTAGGCCAGGCACTGTTAACCATCTCACATACATTCTTTGTATTTAATCCTTACACAAACCCTAGTAAGAAGGTACACTCATCTCTATGATACAGATTTAGATTCTGTAAATACAGATGAGCTTTATACCCAACTGAGGTTGCACAGACTGATATGTGGTGGTGCCAAGATTTCTATCCATCAACTGCAAGTTCTTTATATTGACTCTAAATAATAAATGAGTTAATAAGATAAATAAAAAGTTCCCACACATATATATCTGTACCTGTTCTATTGTCCCTTCTTTCATATTCTGCTATATATAAATCACTACTCATTATTACTTTTTGAGTTTTTATATTTCTTCTGTCTCACAGTATATATAGTTACTTCATCTTTGACTTAGTCTACATTTAAATAGATGCCATATGCCCCACAAGTCATTTCACATCTCTTCTTGTCTAAATTATTTTTATCATTTAGATGATTAATTTCATTTTATGAAGCAATTTTTTAGGAAGTAATTCCTTTAACATTTGAGATTATCATTTGCTACCTTTTTGCATAAACAATAACTTAGCTAGATATCAAATCTGTGGGTCACCTATTCCCTGACCACATACACACCCTCAAAAGCTCTAGAGACACTATTCCATTGCCTTCTAGCTTTGGCTATTGCCATAACATGTGAGGCCTGTCTAATTTGCCCCACTTGAGGAATGTGATTTTTCTGTCCAAATACCTGGAGAATTCTTTTTGTAATGTAAAAGTACAACCAACTTTACTTTTATATGTTCAGTTAATATTGATTAGCCTGTTTTAGTTTTTTTAGAGCTCTGTTTTTTTGGTCTGCAGATTACTAATTCTTTAATCTATGAAATATCAAAAAACTTTTCTATTTATTCTCTTGATTTAATCAGATACATCATAACTCATATGTTGGATTTTTTCTGCCTGTCTTTTTTTAAAATTATTTATTTATTTATTTATTTGTGTGTGTGTGTGTGTGTGTGTGTGTGTGTGTGTGTGTGAGTATGTGTGGCTAGCTCAGCCCACCAGGGGGCGGGGCTGGCTGGCATGTGGTGCTGGGGGATCGAATCATGGTCCCTGTGCTTTGCTAAGCTTGTTATAAGTAGGTGCTTTAGACCACTGAGCCATCTCACCAGCCCTGCCTGTCTTTATCTGTGTTGTACTAGATAGAATTCTCAGTTGCAAGCTATGGCAGAAGCCTAAGTTCAGTAAGCTTAAAGGAACCTACTGAAGGAGACTGGAGTCCCTATTACAACTCTAAGGATAATGAGAACCAGAGACTAGGAAAACCACTAGAGCTATCTCAAGCAGGAGGACTAATCTCTTGTCTCACATTTCTGCATCCTTGTGTCGCTTTAGATTTCACTATCACAGCCAGACCAACTTTCTACCCAAAGCCCCCTACCTGGCTAGCAGCTACTCTCAAGCCTCATATCCCATGAGTTTCCCATCTTGCTTTCCTTAATTCTAGTTTTTTTAAAAATCATATTCTCTTTCAGTTTCTTTGAGTGAATATAGATGTGTATTTCTGGAATCTGCTTCCCAAAATAATTCTTAAGCTAAAATATATTTCACTTGCATGATTAAAATAAAATGGTTAGCCAACTTTGGTTTGCTAATTTTTTGTTCTTTCACTTATATTCACTTAATTCTAGTCAAGTTCTGAAAAACTCATCATTTGTTCCTTCCTTCTTTCCACATCACTGTAGGTTAGAAATATAAAAGATACTGCTGCCATGGCCTCACTGCTCTCATTCTCTGTTCTAAGGCACATTGCTACTCCACTGAGGACTCTTCACTTTTTCCCCTGGCTTGCCCCAGCTGTTACCCCACACAGGATGGAATAGTCAAGCCCCTCTCACTTTCAGTGAAATTTACAATGTATCTGTCCACAAACTAAAGAAGTATGCTTCAGCTTTTAGTGTGATAAAAAGCCTTGATGTGATCTATATTTTACCATAAATCTCTAGATGCTACTCCATAGCTTGGAATTGGAACAAGGCCATTTCGTAGTTTTGTGGAATTTTTTTAAATTGGAGATTGAACCCAAGACTCTTACACTGAGGTAACTTTTTTAACTGTTTTTGAAACAGGATCTCAAGAAATTGCTAAATTGCCCGGGCTAAGCTTGAACTGGGGACCCACTTGCCTTAGTTTCTCAGTGCTGGAATTCCAGATGTATATCATTATTCCTAATGGAATTTATCATTTGATTTTTATATTCTGTTTTATGTTGAATTAGTTCCATGACAAATAAGATGGTCTTGGGTGGGACCAACTCCGGATCCCAGCCCAGGCGTAGCGAGGGTCAGACCCTCTTTCACCCTCTTGGGACACCCCCCACCACTCCGCAGCACCTCCCCCACCCTGCCCACCGAGTAGAAATTTCTGCCGCATTCCGGGAACTCCCAGACCCAGTCCTAGTCCAGGTCTGGTGAGTGTGTGGGAAAACTCCCAGCTACTCTGCACCAGCGGGACCAACTCCAGGTCCCAGCCCAGGCGCAGAGTGGGTCAGACCCTCTTCTACCCCCTTGGGACACTCCCTATCACTCTGCAGCACCTCCCCCACCCCGCCCGATGAGTAGGAATTTCTGCCGCGTTCTGGGAACACCCAGACCCAGTCCTAGCCCAGACGCAGTGAGTGTGTGGGAGAGCTGCCTCTACCCCTACACCACCATGTCCCCTACTGGTTCAGTTCAGGCCTGGCATACAGGGTGTAACTGGGGTGTAACTCTGCAGCTGCAATCCCTACAGAGAGGGTACAGGATAGAACCACTCACATAGTCCAGGAGCAGAACATCTTGCCACGGGGGCACAACAGGTTCATTCTCAAGGGCAGCAGCAGGAAGGAGCCGAGGACAGCAGCCAGACCCAAGCCAGGCACAGCTGGATAAATCCAGACTTTGTAGATCTACACCTGAACTTCAGTATGTACTAAGGTTATAACTACAACAAAGATCTACAACAAAGGTCAAAAGATAGTGCTACACAAAAAGACGAGAAGGAACAAAATGCAACCTTAGAACCCAACACCACCTCTAAAAAGTGCAGAGGACACTAACACAGAACAAATTGGGAATCACACAGCTGAAAGTAATGAATCAATAGCTTCTGAAATAAACAAACAGCTGCAGAAAGGTATAGAGGAACTCAGATTGGAAATAAAAAAGGAAATCCCTGAATTAATAACATCTACAGTAAAGAATCAAATGCAGAAACATATGGAGGAAACCCAGTGCCCACCCAGAACAAGTGCAGAGGACACCAGCTTGGCTCAAATGCATGAATTAATAGCATCAATAGTAAATAAGCAACAGCAGAAAGATATAGAGGAAATCAGAGCACAACTCTTTTCTGAAATAAAAAAAAGAACTCTCAGAACTCATAGCATCAGAAGTAAAGAAGCAACTACAGAAACATAGGAAGGAAACCCAATCTGAAAAAATCACTGCAGTAAAAGAATTAATAACTGCTTCTAAAGAAGACATTGATAAAAAAAATAGAGGAGATTAGAAAAATGACGGATTCCTTGAATGAGCAATTCAGGAAAGAAATGGATCGCATGAAGCAAAGTCACAGAGATATAGGGGAAATGAAAACCTCAATCACAAGTTGCAAAACCATTTAAGTGAAAATGAAGACAGAGTTTCAGACCTTGAAGATGCTGGTGCAGCTAGTGAAAAAGTAAGAAAGGATCTCTAAAAAAACAAGGAGGATGCAGAAAAGAATAATCCATCACCTGCAACATGATGCAAAGATGAACAATGTGAGCCAAATAGGCAACAATGAGAAAGAAGGAGTCAATACAAATGACATTAAAAAAAAATATGGGCAGAAGTAATAGTAGAAAACTTCGCAAATATGAGGAAACAATCTGACATTCAGGGAACTGAAGCATACAGAATGCCAAGTAACCTCAATCGAATGAAAAACACACCAAGACATATAATAGTCAAGATCCCAGAAATTCAACACAAGAATAATATAATTCTATTCTCAGACAGTCTCAACGTCAAGCCACTAGAGAAAAGAAGCATATCACTTACAAAGGAAAACCCATCAGAATTACGGCCGACTTCTCTTCACAAACCATGCAGGCAAGAAGAGCATGGAGCAGAGTACTTAAAGTCCTCTATGAAAACAAATTCCAGCCAAGACTACTATACCCTGCAAAACTGTCTTTCAAGTTTGATGGAGAAGTGAAATACTTCCATGACAAAGAACCTAAAGGATTTCGTGATGACAAAGCCAACCCTACACAGGGTACTGAAAGATGTTCTGGAGAGGGACCAAAATGATCAGAACGCCACGAAAGAGATCAGAAGCAACCAACTAAATAGGGCAAGCAATTAAACACAGGAGAAAAAGGAGTAAACGACAACAGGTAAATAACATGGTAACCATAAGGCAATACATCTCAATTCTAACCATCAATGTAAATAGACTCAATTCACCAATTAAGAGAAATAGACTGGCACAGTGGATTAGGAAACAAAATCCAACAATATGCTGTATACAAGAAACACATTTAAGTCATAAAGACATTCTTAGGCTGAAAGTCAAAGGATGGAACACAATACTACATGCCCCAGATCCTCAGAAAAAAGCAGAGGTAGCAATTCTATTCTCAGACAGTCTCAACTTCAAACCAACAATGATCAAGCGAAATAAAGAAGGCCACTATATACTGGTTAGGGGAAAAATTCAAGAGGAAGAGGTAACACTCATAAATATGTATGCACCAAACATGGGAGCACGCAACTAAATAAAGCAAATCTTAATAGACATGAAAAATCTAATATCCAATACCACAATTTTAACAGGAGACCTTAACACACCCTTATCTCCAAAAGATAGGTCAACCAGACAAAAACTTAGCAAAGAAATAACAGAACTGAATCAGAGCTTGAAACAAATGGACTTGGTAGACATATACAGAGTGTTCCACCCAAACAAACCTGAATACACATTTTTCTCAGCTGCACATGGGTCATTTTCTAAAATAGACCACATACTGGTCCATAGGTCATGCTTAAGTATATGCAAGAAAACAGAAATTATACCATGCACATTATCTGACCACAGTGCAATAAAACTGGAAATAAATGACAAAAGAAACCTGAAAAAAACCTTAAATACATGGAAATTAAATGACATCCTACTCAGCAACCAATGGGTCACAGATGAAATTAAACGAGAAATTCAACAATATCTACAATTCAACGACAATTCAAGCACAACTTATCGTAATTTATGGGATACGATGAAAGCAGTTCTCAAAGGGAAATTCATAGCTGTGAACCCACACATTAGGAAAACAGAACGGGAACAAATAAATACCCTAATGCTACACCTTCAACAACTAGAAAAGGAAGAGCAAACTAAATCCAGAGCCCCAAAACGGGAGGAAACCATATAGAGCAGAAATTAATTCAATTGAGACAAAGAAAATAATTCAAAGAATTAAAAAAGGAAAAAGCTGGTTCTTAGAAAAATTAAATAAAATTGATAAGCCCCTAGCTAACCTCATCAAGAAGAGGAAAGAAAAAATTCAAATACAAGCAATAAGGAATGAAAAGGTTGTAACTACCACAGAC
>NW_004524878.1:1227126-1250080 GCF_000260255.1 Octodon degus
CCACTAAGAAGAATGTATGCAGTGTGTTAGTTATTGAAACTATCTTAGCGATTTGATTTGACACTGTCTCATTGCTATCTGTTTATCAATAAAATTATGAAAAAACAATAAAATAAAGTTGGATTACAACTCAGAAAAAAAAAAATGAAAAAGGAAATAAAGCCACGCTGTTATGTTGAGCTGTGGGGGACTCAGGTCAACAATTTCTGACATTGCCTGTTAAGCGGAAGACCCAATACTATTATGGGATACTGGACTCTTTTAAAATATTTTGCTGAGTTTACACACCTATAATATTCAAATAACAGAACTTAACAAAAAAAAAAGGTATACAGATGAATGTCCATTTTGTATCTGTGTATTCAAAGTGGTTGGGATAGATATATAGTTACATTCTGTTAATGAATAGAATGATTGTTCTAATGGTGTTTGTAAATAGGATATCAAGTCCGCATCTTGTACAGGAATTAACCACTAAGAAGAATGTATGCAGTGTGTTAATTATGGAAACTGTCCTACTGATTTGATTTAAAACAGTCCCATTGCTATTTGTTTATCAATAAAACTGTGGCAAAAAATAAAATAAAATAAAATAAAATAAAATAAAATAAAGACAACCATAAGAAAAATAAGATGGTCTTAGCTTTCTAAATGTCCTCTGAATTCTTAGAAGTAATAATCACTATTAAAGTTGTATTTTGGGAAACCTAAAATTTGGTCACTTATCAAATATGCTTGGCATGTTAACCATTCACAAGGCCCTTCAAGAGGTACTGATGATATAGTGGAGAAGATGTAGTTTCTGCCATGTTAGAACTTATTGTAGGGAATACAGACTATTATTATAAACAATCACAAGAATAACAGATCAATAAGTGAGTGAAAGGGTTATTGTTTAAGCAGAGATTAAACAGACTACCCAAGAGGTAAAGATTAAATTATTTAATAGAGTCTTTGAATTGTTTCTCAGTTCAAGGAGAGGTAAAAGGCACACTGAAATACATATTCTTTATTTTGTTAAAAGGCACTTAGCATATGTCCCCAAGTAAGTACCATGTATGTGGGTATAACAGGACCTTTCTTAGGTGTATACAACCTAGCAATAACTACATTTTTCCCAGAAGTACAAAACCCTGAAACTTCTTGGAATGTTCCTTGGGGTTAAAAGTTAGGGAAAGCTGTTAAGATAAACTTGACATGACCTTGACCAAAGTTTTCAGGCAAAAGGGGATACAAATAGCACAAAAGGAGTCTTCCTTCAGTACAAACTGTTCAGGTAGGTGAGTCAAACTCAGTTTAGCACAAAGGGTCATGAAGAAAGGTGAATCCAGCCCAGTCAATAACTACCATAACACACAAATATGCTTTGGAAAGAATGACTAACAATATGAATGTAAATCTGTACAGGTGTAAGTGTAAAAATGTACATTCTTGGCTCAGGTCATCACAAATAGAATGGGTGATTTTTCCTTTGGCACTGTGCTGGGCTATTATTTTTTTTTAATTGAGAAACAACAGTGAGACAGTTTCAAAACTGAATAATAGGACAGTTTCAATATTTAATACATTGTACATTGTTATCTACTTAGTGGTTATCCATAGTACAAGATACAGACAGGATATCCTGTCCAAACACTATTAGTACAAATCTTTCTTCTCATTAAATTAAGCTAAAGTAGCTGTATATCTATCCTAACTATTGTATATATACAGACACAAAATGGTCCTTCCATTGTATCCCTTTTTTTTTTTTTTTAGTCCTGTCATATATGGGTATTCCATTGGCATCTAAATACTATAGGTGTGTAAATTCAGCAAAACAATCCAACACAGTCCAGCAGTCCACAATAGTAATGGGTTATCCACAGATGATGTTGACAGGAGCCTTTCACAGCTCAGAATATTAATATGACTTTACTTTATATACCTCATTTTTATACTTTGCTGCTGGATGGTTAAGACCAAGATAAAGCAAGACCTATATAACAAGAAATCTGCAAACTGCAGTACAGGGTTACAGAATAAATCCTGAGAGTACTTGACTGGCCTTATCAGATACAAAAGTAACATTTCTTGCTATGCTGGGCTATTCTTCAAGAGCACTGGATTTCAGCACCAACAGTTTCACTGTACCTACCAGATTTCCAAACCTGTTCCACATGGAACGTAGAACTAACTCTTCTTTGGAATGCCCATGTTCTTAGACAACGTAGTAAATTAAAGGCAAGACAGAAAGAAACACGAACATTCCAACAATAAAAATATTTAGAAAGTAATACAATTAGCTTGATTATTAAGAGAAAAATTACATTAGAATTTCCTATAAAGAGTTATAGAGGCAGAGATGCAAAGAACAATGATCAATTAACTAGGAAAGGATGAGGATCTGGAAAGAACTTGTCCACAGCAGGACTATGAAGAAGGGTCACTGTATCATGGGTCATTGCATCAAGAAGCTGCACTGTTTTCAGCTCTTTCAGTTAACCTTTCTTTGAAATTTTAATTAATAATTAATGTATTGAAGATAGGTTCCCACTAGGTCGCTCTGGCAGGCCTCAGAATTTCTGTGTAGACCAAGCTGGCCTCAAAGTTGTGATCCATTTGACCCAGCCTCTCAAATGCTAAGGGGAGGCAGGCGCCAAAGATGGTGAGACAGGTTAGGGGTCAGATCCTTAGGGATCCATATCTACATTAAAGATTTGAGGCTCTGAGACTGGGGAGATAGCTCAGCAGTCTAACTGCCTGCCTGACAAGTGCAAAGACCTGGGTTCGATCCCTGGTATCGCATGCCGTGCCGGCTCTGGAACCCTGGGTGCATCATGCCAGCCACCAAAACTGGGTGTGGTGGCTCATGCCTGTAATCCCAGGGCTGGGGAGGCTGAAACAGGAGGATCACTATGAGTCTGAGCTGCATAGCAAGACTCTGCACCAAATAAATAAACAAACAAATCTTTTTTAAAAAGATTTGAGGCTCTTTTCTGAGGGCAAAGCAAAGTAATAAATAAGTTATAGGTAAAGGAGCTGTATGATCAGATTTGCATTTGAGCTGTAGCTCCTTAAGAATCTCAAGAGTGGAAACTGTAGGAAGACTAACAGGAAATCAGGAGTGGTGGGACAAGCCTGTCATCATAGCACTTGGGAGATGAGGGACACAACTTTGAGGCTAGTGTGGTCCACACAGCAGGTTTGAGGGCAGCCAAAGCTACATAGTGAGACTCTAGCTCATAATATTAATTATCAATTAATTTAAAATTTTTAAAGGAAGGCTAACTGAAAGCTATTCAAGGAAAATAAAAGGAGAAATGGGTTTACAGGTTTGGCTGTGCACAATTCCTATCAATTGGTGGCTTTCTTCCTTATGAAATTTGAAGTAGGAGAGAGGCTCTAGGCATTAATGGATTAAAACAGACAAAGTAAATTTAATTTTTAAAATCCTTATGCAATACAGAAGGCACTGTTACCTTACAGCATCCTGCCAGGCATTCTGAGAAGAGAGTTCTGGCATTTGTAGCTCCAGTGCTAGGTTAAGAATTCTGTAATATTTTGTCAAAATAAATCAATGTTTCATCCAAAAGATTAAAAAATATTTGAAAAGAAGAACTTCCCATTTGCTTGCCCTTGTACAGCATGTGTATGTATACTCATCCTAAGGATCACCTTCAAGCAACTTTAGGGGGAAAAGTGAAAGAATTTGGAAAATACTTTTTGTAGCTGACTGTACACAGACCTTGGCTCAACTACAAAAAAAGATGGACTTATTAAAAGCATTCTCAGCTGATGGACCTTTCAACATTAACCAGCCACTTGGGTCAAAAAACAAAAGATAAATGCTGTTCCCAAGGCCTAGTGCTACCATCAACATGGAAGAAATGATGAAAGTCCTAGATTACAGGGAAAACTCAGCAATGGATGCCTTTGGGAGAAGAAAGCTGACATTCTGTCCTCGTCCCTTCAAAAACATATCCCAAGCAGAAAGAGAGCTGGGATCAAAGCTGTCTTTAAAGGACTAAAAGGTCTCAGAAGCACTGCTGCCTGCAGGTATAAAAATAAAGTGACAAAAGTACACTGACAGACCAAATTAGTGATCCCTAAACTTCCTTTTAGGTTGGCCCACCACTCTTCTTATTAAGACTCTAAAAAGTCCTTGAGAGGGCACCTCCAGAAGTAGCATTTATGAAAAACCCAACTAAAGAGAGAACACCTAGTAAGATAATTAATGGATTTTAGGCAAGGGGAAAAAAACAACAAAGTAGTGAGAAGCACACAGACAGATTCAGCACCACCTAATCAGTGTCACATGGAGAATACAGGTCTTCATGGTGATTTGTATCAAAGGTTATAAACTTCACATTTTCTAACAAAAATATTCCCCACCTCTATCTCCCTGGAAGTTATAACCCTCTGCTTTTGTTATAATTGGGGTTTAACTGGGAGGTTAATTCACACTGGATGTAAGCCTTCAGCAATCCCTAGCTACAGGAAGCTTGAAAGTGGGGCAGAAAAGAAGTAACTTCTACCCCAGGAAGCAGAGTTGCATAGCTAGCATCACAGAGCCCTGGGTTCCAATCTCAGTTCTGGTACTTAAAAGTGGTAAGACCCCGCCAAGGTATTGAAACTCTGAGACTTAGTTATCTCTGCAAAAAGAGATGAGAACCTTCCTCACAACAATATTCTAAGAAGAAAATGTGGTAATGCACTAAAGCTCTTAGCACAGTACTAACATGTAGGAAGTACCCAATAAGGAACAAGTCTTACTAAAATCATTAACTCGTACCTTCTTTTTTCATTTGTTTCTTACTGCTGCCTTCAAAGGCCTGCAGTCACAGATGCAACTTATTTACCTAGAATCCTACTACCCTGATTCTGTCCAATGGTATTTTCCCCTCATGCTTACTGTACCACTGACCCCCTAGATTTAACTTGTTACCTATCCAGACCTACAAATCATACTGATCCAGCCTTCCTGCATAACTTCTCTTCTTGTCCTGGCCTCTTCTGCAGGGTGCCCTTCATTTCCAGTATGACAAATTTGAAGTCAAGTCAGATTGTTTCACTTAGTTTGAAGGCTGCCTAAAAGGCTTTATTTAATGGTATCCAGAACCATTACTTACATATAACTTAACATTATTAATCAACTGACTAATTATTCTACTCAGGACTATGCTAGATTCTTCAAATAACTATATTTAACTTCTCCAAAATAACACTCACCTCTTTTTATAAGCACAGAAATTACCTCACATGTTGCTTCTAAATGAAGATACTTACTTTCTGAATCTTAATTCAATATCTTGTTATTTTTAAAAACTTGGATGCAGAGAAATAAGTCTCTTAGACCCATATGGCCTTAAAATTATCAGAGTATTGCTTGCTGAACACTAAATCATTTCACTATTTCATTACTCTCTGGATATATCCTAAATCTCTGGCTGAGTTGTTAGCCAAAAAGAAAAAAAAAAGGAATCGAAAGCACTGATAACAAAAAAAATGATTTAATATTTAATGTGTGATTAACTTAGAGGAAATAAATAAAAATCAAGGTCATTCATCTTTTCTGTGCCAGATATCATCTCACATTGTATCCTGACAAAATTCTACCAACTATCAAATGAACATTGGATCTGGTAACAATATCCACTTGTATTATTATAAAGATAATTTTTATTATGTTTTAAATATGAAAATTATTCTACTAGCCAAATATTTTCCATAGCATATTTTTTTTTTGTACTGGGAATCAAACCCACGACCTCAAGCTTGCCAGGCAAGCACTGTGCTACTGAGCTAAATCCCAGCCATAATATAATTCTTTAATATAGAAAAGTTTGAGGGAGCACCAAGATGGTATAGTGGCAAGCAGAGGAGAAACAGTCTTTCTGAGAGTCAGCATCTAGATGCTAGAATATTTTAATATGAGGAAGAGAAGGAGGGAGGTGGGTAACCTTGACTGTAAAAGAACCAAAAGCACAATTTTCAGCTGAGACAGAGAGTGAAGAAAGAAACTTCAATGAAGAAGGAGCAGTGACATGGGACTCCCTGCATCAGAGGAGCAGTTCAAACCTGCAAATACACAGTTACCGCTGGTGACCCCAAAGGCTTCCTCAGAGAGATGCAGCAGTGGAGGGGAGCAGCAGACCTGAAGGACTACATGAGCTGGCAGAGAGTGCTGAGAGCTCAGTTGTCTCATGGAAGACAAAGGGGCTGACTGAGTTCAGAACTCAGAGTGGCTGCCAACTCCATCTAGCAGCTCCCACCTGGTCTCAGGCCTACAGAAAGTGGGCTGAGTTGAAGGTGAGTCAGAGACCTGGCTGGAGGCTGAAACAGCTGCTCTTGAAACCTTAGGAGTCGTCCCTCAGTCCAGGATGTGAGAAAGAGAGAAAGAGAGTCCCACATTTTCAGTCATCACTGAGAAGGCAGAGGGGATGGCCCACAGGACAGTAGGGACACAGTAGTCCCAGAGGGAGACCTGGCATGGATGGGTCCATGGTTTTCAGTAAAGGACAGAAACTCCTGGAAAGAGAGAAGGCTTACCTAGAAGGATCAGAGCTGGCCAGTGGTGGATGAGAACTGGCAACAGCAAATGTCTGGAAAAAAAAGGAAAAGGGCTCATTAGCAGGGGACCCAGACTAAGGGAGGAAAAGTCTACAACCTCAATAGGGCCACATGGTCTGCTCAATCTCAGTCACAGTACCAAAATGTTAGGTTTTTTGGTGCCGTAAAGAAACAGGAAAGATAAAAGAGGTCCTTATTGCAGGCATGGGAAAGACCACAGGAAAGAAGAGATGTAGAGCTTCTGAGGGCCTGACTAGGGAAACAAAGGCTATATAGAGCCAGGATATAGGTGGGGTTTAGGGGGCAGTCTGCATGACATGGCAGATAGTGATTGGGCAGGAGGAGGAACAAGGAAACAGGATGTTGTGAAATGGAAGTAGGAAGCTGTAATTTGACCAGGCAGGAGGAAGGCGGAGCATAGCACACAGCCTCCAGTAGCCAGTGCCATATTGGCTCCATGCCATGATGACTTGGCAGAATCTTTAAGACAGAGAAAACCCATCAGTGTCCACAATGAAAACCACACTAAGTGACTCTACAGCAGACAAAAAAATAGAGGAGCTTATAAAAATTTTGGAAGCCATCAATCTTGGCATAGGAAAGAAATAGACACTCTAAAGCAGATTCCAAAAGATATCAAGGACAATAAAAATTCTGTTGAAAGTATTCACAGAAGATTAAGCCAATGTGAAGACAGGCCCAGATATGGAAAAAGGCTTGCAGTTTGCAATCATGAAAAGAAAGATTTCTTTAAAATACCAAGGGACCATGAGAAGTCAATAGAGCAGCTGCTATATGAGGCAAATAAGAATGACTTAAGATTGATTGGAGTCACTGAAAAAGCAAAATATAGCACAAATGATTAAAAAAACTGTTCACAGATGTTATGTCTGAAAATTTCCCTGTTAGAGAAAAAGAACTTGACATAGAGTTTAGTGAGGCATATAGAATTCAAATTAGCCACAATTTAAAAAAAAAAACTACAATCAAGCATATCATAGTCAAGATTATAGAAATTCAACACAACAATAGAATCTTAAAAGCTATTAGAGAAAAAACAAATCACCTATGAAGGAAAGCCCTTCAGAAACATGGTTGTCAGCACAAACCCTCAAGTCAAAGAGAGGTTGAAGTGAAGTAGTTCAAGTTCTAAGGAAAAAAAACCCTTCAACCCAGATAGATGTAACCCACAAACATATCTTTCAAAACAGATGGATACATAAGACACTTCCATGACAAAAAACATCTGAGGAAATTTATGACCACCAAACTAGCACCCCAAAATATTCTGAAGGCCATTCTAGAAAGAGATATCAAGGACTACAGCTCCATGAATGCCAATTGAAGGAGTCCACCCAGCTAGCAACACAATTAAACAAGAGGGGGGAACCAAAGTGGGAAGCCAACACCAGGAAAATAACATCACAAGGATGGATAGATAGATAGATACTATGTATATGTGTATATATATATATATATATATATATATATTAGTTATATAATATACATAATACATATTACATATATATTAATGCTAACATCAATGTTATAAACATCAATGTTAATGGTCTCAATTCACCAATCAAAAGACATACATTGGCAGAATGGATCAAGAAGCAAGATACAAAAATATGCTGCATACAAGAAACACATTTAATTCAAAAAAATTCATAGACTAAAAGTGAAAGGACAGAAAACTCCATGTGACAGGAACATAGAGAAAAGCAGACATAGCTATTCTATTTTCTGATAAAATAAAATGCAAGCCAAGATTAAGAGAGACAGAGAAGGCCATTACATCCTTGTAAAGGGAACAACCTAAGAGGAAAAGATAATAATCATAAATATATGTGCAACAACTATCAGCATACCCAACTATATAAAACAAATATTATCAGGCATAAAAAAATCAAATAGGCACTAATACAATTAATTGTATTGGGGGATCTCAATACCCCACTGTCACAAAAAGATCAAGTAAACAAAAACTCAACAATGAAATATTAGAACTGAACCAAACTTTTGAACAACAGACATATTAGATGCCGACAGAATGTTCCACCCCACAACATAGGAATACACATTCTTCTCACCTGCACACAGAATGTTCTCCAAAATAGACCTCATTCTAGCTCATGTAATATGCTTAAGTAAATGCAAAGGAATTGAAATTATCTCATACATATTATCAGACAATAATGCAATGAAATTGAAAATCAATGGAAAAATAAACTACTAAAATTTAAAAAACAAATGGAAATTAAATAGTACCCTCCCGAACAAACAGTGGGTCACAGATATAACTAAAAAGAAATTAGACATTTTTTACAATTTAATAATGACAATACAACACACTGGAATTTATGGGATACGGTGAAAGCACTCCTAGGATGGAAAGTCATCAGCGAATACCCACATCAGGAAGACAGCAAGAACAAATAAACAACTTAATGATGAACCTCAAATTTCTAGGAAAAGAAGAGCAGGCTAAACCAAAAGCTCATATGAGGGAGGAAATTATAAAGATCAGAGCACAAGTTCATGCACAGGAGACTAAAAAGACATTACAAAGAATCAATGAATCAAAGAGTTCTTTTGTACTTATTTTAATAACCAATAAAATGAACTGAAGTTTTAAAAAAAAAAATGCTAGGGCCAGACAGATAGCTCAGAGGATTAAAGCACCTGCTTAAGCAGCCACAGGGACCAGGGTAAGATTCCCAGCATGCCATGCCAGCCCCACCCCCAGGAAGCACTCAGCAACTGAGACTGGGCTTGGAGGTGCATGCCTGTATTCCCAGCCCTTGGGAGGCTGAAAACAAGAGAATCACTACGAGTCTGATCTGTGTAGTGAGACCCTGTAGAAATTATCTCATACATATTATCTCATACAAATTATAAAGGGAACAACCTTTATTGTAGCAAATTACAATAATTTAAATGCACTAAATACTTTTTTTAAAAAATGCTTAGCCAACCTTGTCAAAAAAAAAAAAAAAAAGGAAAAACCCAGCTCCATACAATTAGGAATTAAAAGGGTAAAATCACAACAGACCCTGTAGGAATCAATAAGAGAATCTATACCTACTTTGAAATCTTTCATTCTAATAAAATGGAAAATGCAGAAGAAATGAACAGATTTCTACATATGCATGAATTAGCAAGCTGAATTGAGAAGATATAAAAACCCTAAATATACCAATATCAATGAAATTTAAAGATATAATTAAAAATCTACCAACAAAGAAAAGCCAAGTCTCTTGATGAACTCACAAGTGAATTCTATAAGAGATTTAGAGAAGCCCTAATGTTGCTACTTCTCAAACTCATCAATGAAATTGAAAGGGAATATTCCCAAAATTATTACTGGAAGAAAAGTATTACCCTTATACCAAAACTGGAGGACAAGAAAACTAAGAAAAAGAACTACCAGCCAATCACCCCAATAAACATAGATGTAAAAATTATCAATAAGATGCTAACAAACAAAATGCACCAAATCAACAAGGAAATTTTATGCCATGACAAGTAGGATTCACCCCAGGGATGCAGGGATGGTTCAACATACACAAATCAATAAATGTAATACACTGTATTAACAGAGTCAAAAGCAAAAGTCATATGATCATCTCAACAGATGAAGAAAAAGTATTTAACAAAGCACAACACTTGTTTGTGATAAAAAAAAACCTATAGAAAATTGGAATCAATATTTTTATCTCAATCTGATATAAGCCATTTATGACAAACCAATAGCCCACATCATACAAATAGACAAAAACTGAAAACTTTCAGACTAAAATCAGGAAGAAGACAAGAACAGCCACTGTCTTCACTTTTATTCAATACAGTCCCCGAAATGCCAGCGCAACTAGACAAGAGAAAGAAATAGAGCTGGAGAGATAGTTCATGGCATAGTAGCTGCCTGGAAAGTTCAAGGTCAAGGAGGGAGGGAGGGAGGGAGGGAGGGAGAGAGATAATGATAGGAAAGGAACAAGTTAAATTATCATTATTATTTGCAGATGACATGATACTCTACATAGAAGATTCAAAAACTTCACTGAACAGCTAAATTTAAGAAAAAAATTTAGTAATATAGCTGGATACAAAGTCAACTCGCAAAAAGTCAATAGCCTTCCTGTACACAAATAACAAGCTTACTGAGAGAGAAATTAGGGAAACAACACCTTTTATAGTAGTATTCAAAAATATGAAATACCTACGAATCCATCTGATGAAGGGTGTAAAAGGCCTCAATATTAAAAATCACAGTACTGGGATGGGAGATAACTCGGCAGCATAAGCACCTGCCTGGTAAGTGCAAGGTCCCGAGTTTGACTCCCAATACTGCATGCCGTGCTGGCACCAAAACTGGGTGTGGTGGTGCATGCCTGTAATTCTAGCCCTGGGGAGGCTGAGACAGAAGGATCGCCACATAGAAACTGTGTAATGAGACCCTGTATCAATAAATAAATTTTTAAAAATAGTACTCTGAAAGGAAATTGAAGCAGGTATGAGAAAATGGAAAGATATCCCTTGCTCTTGGGTAGAAAGAACCAATGTAGTGAAAATAGCCATATTTCAAAAATTGTTACATAGATTTAATGCAATCTCAATCAAAATTCTAACAGTGTAGCTCATGAAGTTAGAGAACACAATCGTTAAATTCATTTGGAACCAGAAGAGACCCAGAATAGCAAAGGCAATTGCGGGCAACAAACACAAGGCAGGGGCATCACAATCCCTGACTTGAAATTATACTATAAAGCTATTGTGATAAAAATAGCATAGTACTGGCAAACAAAAAAAGACACAAAGAGCAATGGAACAGATTAGAAGACGCAGAAACAATTCCAGACATACTCAGCCATCTTATCTTTAAAAATGTGCCAAACATAGTCACTGAAAGAAAACCTCTTTAATAAATAGTGCCAGGAAAACTGGCTCTGCACATGCCAAAGATTAAAATTGGTCCCATAATTTTCACCATGCACTAAACCAAACTCAAAATGAATCAAAGATCTGAAAATTAAAAGAGAAACATTAAATCTGCTGGAAGATATAACAGATTAAACTCTTGAAGACATTGGTGTAGGCAAAGACTTTAACAAAACCCCGATCACACAGGATCACAAAGAATGAACAACTGGGATACCATCTTATTAACAAGCTTTTGCACAGTGAGGGAAACCACCAACAGAGTGAAGAGAAAACCCACAATGTGGAGAAAAAATGTCTGCCAGCTGTTCCTCAGACAAAGAATTACCATGGAGAACATGTAAGAATTTAAAAAGTCAGACCTCCCAAACTGAAAGACCCAATCCAAAAATGGGCATCTGTGAAGAACAGACATTTCTCAGGTGAAGAAACATGAACAGCAAATAAATCTATTAAAAATTTGTTCCACATCATTGGTCTTCTGAGAGACACAAATTAAAGAAACACTGATATTCCATCCATCCCCAGAAAGAATGTCTATCATCAAGAAATCAACCAATAACAAAAGCTGGAGGGGCTATGGGCAAAACGGAACCCTTCTCCATTGTCGGTAGGAGTGTAGACTGGTACAACCTCTGTGGAAACCTGTGGAGATTCCTCAGAGACTAGGACTGGAAGCCCCATTTGATCCAGCTTATCCCCCTTTTAGTCATCTCCCAGAAGAATTAAAAAATTATTTATACCATAGCAATATAGCTGCAGCCTTGTTTATAGCAGCAAAATTTGTAATTGCTAAATATTGGAAACAACCCAAATACCCATCAACTGAGGAATGAATAAAAAAAGACATGGCATTTTGATACAATGAAGTACTACTCAGCTATAAAGAAGCATAAACTGGAGACTTTTATAGGTAAATGGATGCAACTCGAGATCATACTCAAAGTGAAATAAATCTGACATACATTTCACTGTATTGTCTCCCTATTGTGAGAAGCTGAAAGAGTAAGATCTATAATGTACAACAGATACTGTAAAACGGGAAGAAATTCCAAAAGAAAAGAGAAAATGGTATGGTGTAATGGAGACAAGAAGAGAAGTGGTAAAATATATAAATGATAGTTAAGATAGTTTTACTACTAATTTCTTTTACTTTATTGAAAAGAAAGCTTTCTGCTAATATTGTTTGGACCATTAAATATCAATGTCTTGTCCTTTGATTCATTAAAGATAACAGTATGTAAAGTATTAACAACTGTTACTCTCCTACTATCCTGTTTTAAAATTTTGTTTTATTTTTTCTCTTTAAAATAAGTTTGCACTCTCATGTAACTATTTATATTGTCAGGTGATAGACTGCCCTCTAGTGGAAATTATAAAACTTACTAGACAAACTTCCAGAAGAGATCTTTAATAACAGAATATAAGACATTATTGAAATAATGTTTAAAAACTGGGGTTCAATTCCCTTACAGCATGCCATGCCGGCCTGCCCCCGGGCACGCTGAGTCGGCCACTGAGACCAGCCATGGTGGCCTATGCCTGTATCCCAGCACTGGAGAGGTTGAAAACAGGAGGATCATTATGAGTCCAAGCTGCATAGTGAGACCCTGTACCAAATACATTAAAAAGTAATGATAATGTTTAAAATATTGATTATGAAATTTACTCATTAGTTTCAAGTGAGGTAGAATACCATATGAAGAAATTGTCCATAGCTAGCCCATCTCTGTCACTTGTGGGTTTGTCCATCTGTGAAATGGGAAAATTAATATTACCTACCTCATGGAGTTATACATGAAGATCACCTGAGTCAAAATATAATAAGTATCTACAATACTGTGTGGCCCAGTTTAGTACTATTATTTATGGCTAAAAGGAATTAAAGCTAAAACAAAATCATAATTTCAGAAGATATGAAAAAAGCAAGAGTTCCTATACAGGAGCCCATTTCTTTAGGATTTCACCTATGATAAAACAACATAGCTCTACTTTTATCTTTTCACTTCGAAAAATAGATGTAACAGAACAATACAGGGGAATACAAAGCAAGTAACCTACAGAATATTTTGTGGGAAACATTGGAAGTCTTCATTGTTACAATATGCACCTGATGAGGGACACCAGATACGATAGTCTTTAAACCAAAAAAGGGCCTGCAGATCGGGCGCATGTGGGTATTTCTGGGCTCCAGGCTCTTTCACACTTCAAGTCTACAGCACACACAATCAGTGTCTAGCCGTGCATGGCATCAGTTTTCAGTCTAAGATTATCTGAATCACACGAGGTACTATTTTTCTATATTTATTTTTATTGAACTCATGCTAGAGGATTCTAAATATTGTCATAATATCCCACTTATAAAGCAATATCCCACTTATAAAGCAATATATATGATTAATGACTTAAAAATATGCCTCCCAACTAAGTTAACAATGTAATCTCCACCTCTTTTTCCATAGAAAACCCAAATTAGCAATTATTTTCAGCTGACAGAAATGTGCATGAAATTGAAAAATGATCTATAATTCCAGCATACTTCTTCACCACCAATAATTGTCATCTAGAGTAAAATGGCCTGTTTGTATCATAAAACAATATGAACACTCAAATAAAATGAATATAGAGGTCTTATTCCTTCTATCACTGTCCTGAGATGCCCTGCTCCATTTCAGTATTTAAATTTTTTATGGTGAAAATGCTAGAAGCTGAAATTAAAAGTTGAAATTCAGTTATTCAGTATACACATGAGCCCATTAAAATGACATAAAAGTTCCTCTAAAATCTTATTCATAACACTTACATGTGTTTAGTACAAGAGAATAAAAGGAGAGATTTATGTAACTGGAATAATAAATTGTGGACAGCATTATATTTATAAAACCACAACTGAAAAATAATTACAAAAATGGAAACCAATTCCAAAAACATACACTCTGTACCATAATTCTCTCTGCCATTAAAAATCACTAACAAATACAGCCTTACTAAACCATGTATTTTGTGATTACAACAAAAATAAGACTTGAGGGAAAATGTATCTTTATTTGGAAAACTAAAAGCAATTAATCTACCTCTTGTACTATTTGACATTTTTCTAAGTGCAATTCCATAAAACTATACCTTTATTTCTTTAATACCTAAGAAATATAATGTAGCAGCAGCAGATCAGTTCTGATACAGCAGAGGGAAAATGTCATTCTCTTACACCGCCTTTATATGCAGACCTTAACAGTGGTGTGCTACATTACTTTCTCATTTTTCTTATACTAAATCAACACTTATAGTTTTAAGATTGAAACAGTAACTATTCAGTTATATAAAAAGACACAAAAAAAAACTATGTTCCCAGACAAAGGTTTAAACCCAGACAAAGATTTAAAAGAGAAGGAAGTGTTATAGTCTAAATTTCCTGCTTTAGAAGTTACAAAGCACAGACACCCAAACAGAACAAAGCCTAATGTTTCTAACGAATATCATCAGAAGACCCCCAAAATGACTTCCAAGAAATATCACCAAGCATGAATTTACCAGGCTTTACTTTGTGGCACTCAGCTTAGCTGCAAATTTTACAGAAATTGGCAAACAGGTTCTGAAATGTACCTAGAATAGTAAAAACCATTCTGGACAACAAAGGCAAGACAGGGGGCATCTTAATCCCTGACTTGAAATTGTACTGCAAATCTACTGTTCTTTCACCATGCACTAAACCAAAATCAAACTGGATCAAAGATCTAAATATTAAAGGACAAACACTAAATCAGCTGAAAAATAGAATGGGTAAAACTTGATGATATTGGTATATGCAAAGACATTATGAACAAAACCCAAAATCACACAGGAGCTATCACACACAAAAAAAAATCAACAGCTGGGATCTCATTTTATTAAATCATTTTTCCACAGCAAGAGAAACCACCAATATAGTGAAAAGACAACTTTGAAAAAAAATTGCCAGCTGTTCTTCAGACAAAGGATTACTATCTAGAATATATAAAGAACTCAAAAAATCAGAACCGCTAAATTTAAAGACCCAATTCAAAAAATGGGCATTTGAAATAAATACACAGTTCTTAGATGAAGTAAAAATGTCAAATAAGGGCTGAGGAGATAGTGGCATAAGCACTTGCCTGGCAAGTGCAAAACCTGGGTTTGATCTCTGGTACCACATGCCGAGCGGGACCTGGAATGCCTGGTGTGCCATTCAGGCCCCGAAACCAGGAGTTGTGGTGTAGGCCTGTAATCCCAGGCTGGGGAGCCTGAGACAGAGGGATCACTATGAGTCAGAACTGCATAGTGAGACCCTGTATCAACTAAATAAGTATTTT
The DNA here is from genome assembly GCF_000260255.1 of Octodon degus. Lineage (NCBI taxonomy): Eukaryota > Metazoa > Chordata > Mammalia > Rodentia > Octodontidae > Octodon > Octodon degus. Next base: position 1,242,945 of record NW_004524878.1, read on the forward strand.
TTTAAAAAAAAGAAATGTCAAATAAATATATGAAAAAATGTTCAATATCACTGTTGATTCAAAAATGCAAATTTAAAAAAAAAAAACACTGAGATTCTTTCTCATCTCAGATAGAATGGCTATGTCAAGAAATTAACCAGAGGGCTGGGGAGAGAGCTCAGCAGCTTAAGCACATGCCTGGCAAGTGCAAGGACATGGGTTCTATCCCCAGTACCACATGCCATGCCGGCCCTGAAACCCCAGGTATGCCATACTGGCCCTGAGACCACTACACACCTATAATCCCAGCGCTGGGGAAGCTGAGACAGGAGTACCACTATGAGTCTGAGCTGCATAGTGAGACCCTGTACCAAATAAATAAGTAAAAGATTTAAAAAAAAAAAAAGAAAGAAAGAAAGAAAGAAAGAAAGAAAGAAAGAAAGAAAGAAAGAAAGAAAAGAAATCAACCAGTAACAAATGCTCACAAGGCTCTGGTGATAGAAAAAAAAAAAACTTCTACACTATTGGTGGGAGTGTAGACTGGTGCAACCACTGTGGAAATCAGTTGGGAGATTCCTCAGAAAACCAGGATCAGAGGTTCTATTCCACTCAGCCATTCCCTTTCTTTGTATAGTCTAGAAAGAATTATAAGAATCATACCAAAACAGATGAATGTCCATTTTGTATCTGTGTATTCAAAATGGTTAGGATAGATACATAGTTGCATTCTCTTAATGAATAGAGGGATTTGTTCTAATAGTGTTTGTAAATAGGATATCATGTCTGCATCTTGTACAGCAATTAACCACTAGGAAGAATATATGCAATGTGTTAATTATTGAAACTGTCCTACCAATCTGGTTTGAAACTGTCTCATTGCTATTTGTTTCTCAATAACATTATAGGGGGGAAAAAAAGAATCATACCACAGGGACACCCATGTTAATAGCAGCACAGTTTGTAATAGTTAAATCTTAGAAAACCAAAACACCCATCAACTGATAAATGGATAAAGAAAATATAGTTTTTATACAATGGAGTACTATTCAGCCGTAAGAGAGGTTGAGCTTAAGACATTTCTAGCCAAATAGATGTACCTTGAGGCCATACTCTGAAGTGAAATAAGTCAGATACATTTGTGTAAACATCCCATTGTTTCTCTGGTATGAGAAAAATGTAAACCAAGACCAAATGCATGATAATAGATATTATGAAATAGGAAAAAAAAATGTTCAAATGGGAAGGGAAAGTAGGAAGGGGGAAAAGGAAGAAAGGGAAAAGAAAAAAATGAGAAAATAAGAAAGAAATAAAATAAAACTTTTGTGAAGCAGCACCAAGGCCTGCTTAGGCAGGTGCAGGGGCCTGAAGTTTAATTCCCAGGCCTGCTGTGGGAGCCCCATGCCCAGGGCATGCTGAGATGTTGAATGAGACTGGGCATGGTGTGCACGCCTGGAATTGCAGCACTTGGGAGGCTGCAAACAGGTGGATCATTAGGAGTCTGACCTACACAGTGAGACCCTGTAGACAGTGTCCTAAATACAAAAAAGGATGAAGGAGGAGGAGGAAGGGGAGGAGGGGGAGGAGGAGAAGAGATGAAGGGCAGGTAGGGGAATGAGAAAGAAAAATAATCAAGTTGCATCATATACACGTACAAATTCCCTATGATGAATGTGATCATTACATATATCTTAAATGTGCCAATGAACTTAATTTAAAAAAAAAAAGAATTGAAACTCCTACAACTCAATAATAAGAAGAAAAGTATGCCATTTGAAAAAGCAGGCCAGAGGACAGATACTTTAGAAAGATATGTAAATATTCCACAAACATATGGAAATTTCACATGATCACTAATCATTAGGCAAATGTTAAGTTAAAACCACAGTGAGTACAATAAACAACAACTAAGACAATAATATGCAATGTATTAATTATTGAAACTGTCCTACTAATTGGTTTTGAAACTGTCTCATTGTTATTTGTTTCTCAATAAAATTGTTTAAAAAAACCACAGTAAGATATTCATACACACAACCCAGGAAAAAGATGACAAAGATGGCAAAATCAAGGATTTGAGGGGGATGTGGAGTGATAATAACCTTCACATGTTCATAGGTTGTAAAATGAACAACCATTTTGACAGTCTGTTGGGAGGTTCTAGCAGGGCAGTGCAGCTACTGGTACAGCCTTGACCAAGGAACAGTCCTCCTCTCTTGGGGGTGGTCCTCCTCTTCAACCAAACATGCAGCTTCAGGAAGGAAGCACATGGTGCATTGCAGGAGGAAGGGGATGCCTGTCTAGTCAGCTGAATCAACCCTGGCAATCAGAGGGGTAACAGATATTGTAGTCAGACCACCCTCACATCCTGGTTATTTTGTAAAACAGCTTTACACGGTTTCATGAAGTTATACATAGAGCTATCATATTGCTGTAGGCAGCTGAGTTAGATGAAAATATTATAGACAGTCAGATAGGGATAGACCCTCAAAGAAGCCAGTATAGAAGACAAGATACCTTGCAACTATGGGGATCTTCTTAGGGTGACAAATATGTTCATTATCTGAATTTAAATGATGATTTCACAGTTGTGCATATATATCAAAATCAATCAAATGGTGTACCTCCAGCATTATAGTTTACTGCATGTCAATTATGTCTCAATGAGGCTGTTACATGCAGACAGGCACTCATGCTGTGGGTCAGACCTCAAGACAAAAGATCAAACAAATGCACCCAACACCTCCCTATGGATAGACAGCAGGGACTGATATTCTAAATAGGTCTCTATCACCCTGAGAAAGCCAAAGAGTCACTAACCCAACCCCCTACAGGAAAACCCCTGTTCTGTATTCATGCCTGCTTGCTACATGACTAAGGTCCCTATTTGATCCCAATTTAATCAATTTTACCTGAGCAATTATGCTTGTAATCCAATTGACTGGCCATAGTTTTGTCCCACCTTATGCCCATCTAGCAAGTTCCCAAGTTTCTCACCTTGGATCCCCCTCACCTCATAGATTTGCTCTATAAAAATCCCTAAAAAACACAGGTTTTGGGACAACCCACTTGGTTCCCCTTCTGTCTGTCTCTCAGACAGAAGTTTTCTTTCCCCCAATAAATATATCCGGCTCATAACCTCGTTGTTCCTAAACTTCATTCTTCGGTTTTAGAGAACAGGAACTTTTCCGAGATATCTTTCAGGTTGGAAGTTTCCTTTCCCTATATCACTATGAACAATTCTAATCCTAAGTATTTAGCAAATGAACTGAAAACATGTTTATAAAAATTCTTACAGAAATATTTTAATAGCTGCTTTATAATTGTCAAAAACTGAAGCAATACAAATGTTCATCAACAAGTGAATGTGGTATATCCATACAATGCTATGCAACTCAGTAATAGAAAGGAGTGATTTATTAATGCATACATGGTACTAGATGATTCTATGTATACAACTTCTAGACAATTCAAATGATCTACAGCAATTATGGGTTGCCTGAGAAGGGGAAATAGGGCAAGGAGAAATGGAAGGGAGGTATTAAAAGGGGCGTGAGAGATCTTTTCAGGGTGATAAATATGTTCATTATCTGAATTTAAATGATGATTTCACAGTTGTGCACATATATCAAAATCAATCAAATGTTGTATCTCCAGCATTATAGTTTACTGCATGTCAATTATGTCTCAATGAAGCTGTTACATGCAAAGAGATTTCTGCTTCCAATCAAGACACAATAATAAAGGTCACATTATGACAAGGGATTTGTATCTACAGTATACAAAGAATTCTCAAAATTCAACACTTAAAAAATGGTAGCTGGACATGGTGGCACATGCCCATAATCCCAGCACTGTGGTAGGTCAAGGCAAGAGAATCTCAAGTTCAGGTCCCTCTTGGGCAATTCAGCAACTTAGCAAGACCTTGGCTCAAAATGTAAAAGATAAAACAAAACTAAAAACTGTAAAGGGCTGAGGTGGTCACTTCATTTAAAGGTCCTGGATTCGATCCCAGTACTGACCAAAAATATACGGTTAGAACATAGGCAAAATATAAAATAGAAATTTCACAAGAGAAAACATACAATGACAGAAGCACAGGAAAATATGATCAACATTATTATTCATTAGGGAAATGTTAATTAATACCACAGTGAGGTGCAATATCACCAATCAGAATAATTAAAATAAAAAATAGTGACAATGTCAAATGCTAACAATATGATGTAAAAAATCGGATCACTTGTACATTCTTGGTGGGCAAGTACAATGGTAAGTCAGTCTGAAAAATAGCTTTGTAGTTTCTCTTAAAATAAAAAGTGGACTTGCCATATGAGCCAGCAACTGTAGTCTTAGGTATTCATCCCAAAGAAATTAAATTTACATCCACACAGAAATTTACATAAATGCTCACAGTAGCTTTATTAGTAATAATCAAAAACTGGAAAACATCCAAACGCCCTTCAGCAAATGAATAGTTAAGCAAAGAGTGGTACAATCAGACTGTAGAATAGTACTCATCAGTAAAAATGGAAGACTATAATACATGCAATGTACTTTAGTGAACTTCAAGATAAATAAATTAATTGAATGAAAATAATCTCTTAAGATTACACTTGTAAAATTCAATATTCTTAAAATTACAAAATTACAGAGATGGAAAACAGATTGGCAGTAGCCAGGGGTCTGGGATGGGAGAGGGAGGTGTGGCTGTAAGTGAGCAGCACAAGGAGCCTGTGGTGGTGGCGCAGCTCTGCATGTTGACTGCGGAGATGGTGAGCCAAAGCTACAGTGTGATTGAGCTGCATAGAATTATACAAACAACACACACACAAAAGAGTATGTAAGTAGAGAAGTCTGAATAAGTTCTGTGGACGTCAGCTTCCTAACACTGATGCTATACCGCAGCCCTGCAAGATATCAGCATGCAGGAGATGCATGAAGGAAACACGGGACCCCTCATACACTTCTTTGCAAATCTTGTTAATCCATAACTAGCTCAAAATAAAAAGTTAGAAGAAAAGAAAAAGATAATCTGAATCACCATAAATACTGAAAAAGTAAATGAATGAACTTATGGTTAAAACTTTTCAACTAAAAATAATTCCAGGTCCAGATAGCCTTGATGGTGAATGCTACTAAGGATTTAAAGAAGAATTTTTTCTTTTTTCAGTACCAAGGATTGAACTCAGGACTCTGCACTTGCCAGGCAGGCATTTATTCTACTGAGCTATCTCCCCAGCCCTGAAGAAGAACATTTAAAGGTGAAATAATATCAATTTTATACAAACTCTTTCGAAAAATAAAAAAGAATTTTAACACAATACCAAAAGATACCACAAGAAATTATACAACAATATCTCTCATGAACCCAGATGCAAAAACTCTTAGCAAAGCTTAGTAAATTAAATCCTCTGTAAAAGGATAATTAAGTGGCTCTAATTTTTGAGATGAGAAATGACAAGTGTTGGCGTGGCTGTGGAAAAACTTGAACTCTCATATTTTGTTGGTAGAAATTTAAAATGGTATCCTGCTGTGAAATAAAATGTGACAGTCCCCTGGCAAATTAAACATAAAATTAGGGCCAGCGGTATAGCTCAGGGGATTAAGCACTTGCTTAGGTAAGCACAGGGGCCAGGGTTCAATCCCTGGCTCCGCATACCACACCAGCCCTGCCCTCAGGCACACTGAGCTGGCAATGGGGTCAGAGCATGGTGGCATGCACCTGTAATCCCAGCACTAGGGAGGCAGAAATCAGGAGGATCAGTACGAATCTGGGCTATGTAGTGAGACCCTGCACACAAAAAAAAAAAAGTAAGAAAAAAGAAAAAACCTAAGGATAAAATTAGCACATGACCAGCAATTCACCCCTTAGTAGAGATGTAGGAATATACCAATATTCACTGCAATATTATTCATGATATCCAAATGGTGGAAAATCCCAAGTGCAAATAAGCAAATGCACTATATACACAAAATGAACTATCACTCAGCTACACAAAGGAAAGAAGATCTGAGATAACATAGATGAACTTTGAAAACATACGTGAAGTAGGTCAGACACAAAAAGACAAATATCAGATGATGCCACTAATCGGTAACACCGAGAATAGGCCAATTCATGAGACGGCAGTCTACAGGGGTTAGAGGGAAAGGGAATGAGGAATTACTGCTTAATTCTGCAGAATTTCTGCTTAAGGTGTTGGAAATAGTGGTGACAGCTGCACAAAATTGTACATATAATCAATGCCCATGACTTTGTGGCTGACAATGGTTAAAATGGCAAGTTTTCAGATAGTGTTTCTGTAAGTATCAGCACAATGAAAAGCAAGATAATGCATCTTTGTGACAAGTAGGGCCTTCCTAGGAGTTCATGGCTAGCTTAACATTGCAAGTCAAACAGTGTAATCTACCATAGTGACAGACTCCAGTTGAAAAGCCATGTGATCATCCTAATAGATACAGGCTGAGGAGGTTGGCAGACAGTAGTCACAGAATGCTTTTGCAGGCTTTAAGAAATTTGACTGGGGGCTGGGGAGATGGTTCAGTGCAATAAGCGCTTCCGTGGCAAGCTCAAGGGCAAGGGCCTGAGTTCAATCTCTGGTTCTGGAAAAAAAAAAAAAAGTAGTAGTTTGACTGGGTTGTAAAGATGGGGAGAGAAATAGTGAGGTCTAATTCAATCTAGTTAGTCAGTAACACCCTACATTTATAGACCCTTGAAAGATGGTAGTGTGGGGAAGCAACCAGAAACAAGACATTTGAGATGGGGGAAACAGCACTCTGAAGAAGACTGAAGGGAACTAAACACACATACAAATAAACCAGCAGGAGCTTCTGATTCCTTCTAATTACTTCTCACTATCAGCATTTGACCAACATCTAGGAAATTCAGCCTTGTGGTCATTATTCAATGGACCAAAAAAAAAAAAAACCCCAGTATATTCTGATGACCTCTCTAGTTCAAAACATAAATTGCAACCAACAAGCAAGAAATTATGTTCCTAGGCCTGTACTATTTCATTTCCTTTTAACACTTTCCAAACTATTTGCTGTTCACGAAGCCTAGAGGAAATAAACAAGCCTGAAATCCACTTTCAGATTATAGATAAAATTCTTATATTTGCTATCTTTCTGGATAAGTGTATGCCATAAATTTTGTT
>NW_004524878.1:1250180-1251733 GCF_000260255.1 Octodon degus
TCAGAGGTTAACTTTCTCATACTGAAATAGTGCCTAACATTTACTAAATAGCTTTATGTGCCAGGAATTTGTGTCAGTACTTTTAGGATTTTTGTCTCACTTAATCCTTATAATAAGTCAATAAAATGAGTTCTGTTATTATCTTCACTTTACAAATTATAAAACCAAAACATATCAAGGTTAGGACATTTCTACAAAGCCACACAATCAATAAATGGTTACTTCAGAAAATCTGCTACAAGACCAAATTCCTAACAGGAATGCTGTGAAATAAGCAAGTGACATATGACAGAGTTTGGTCAGTTTTCAAGACTTAATCCTGTGTAAGATACAAAAATAATGCTTTAACTTCCAGGGATTTAATATCCCAAAAAGGATTTGGGTAACTAAACTACAGTAAAATGATTATGAATATTATCTCAATATTGCATATCAAATAGGCCTAGTCAGAGAACTGTTGCAGAAAACAGACCAAACATGAGAAAAAAAGAATTGAGAAAGTTCAGAAGGCAGTGTATTACACCAGTGGGTTTCAGACTACGATTTCTCCAAAAGAATCATATTCCTAGCCAAGTTTCAGGCTTTTTAAAGGGAAAATGAGTGGGAAGGTATATAGTCATATTTGATGCATGTGAGTAAGGGCTGGGTGACATCATGGGTTGTTGAAGGAGTTTATGTATTTCAATTACATTACAAGTCATTAGCTAAACAAGCATGAGTTACACAAAGGAAGAAGTGTACCATTATATTTGAAGTTTCATTGCAAGGTCATCAGTTACAAAGTGAGCAAAGACAGGGTTTTACATAAAGGGAGAAGTGTTATTGGGCTTGCTGGACATGTCTGCTTGGGCCTTGGCAGGTATCCTAGGTAGGCTTTTATTTAAAATTTTAATTTTTCCCCTTCAGCACCAGAAAAAATTTAAAATTAGAAGATATATTTTCAGATCTTTCCTATTGTATGACATGCACATTCTATGACAACATTTTATGTAGAGATACCACTATGGGCATCAGAAATATAAAATAACACACAAATAAAGCCCTACTCCCATAAACCTTACATTCTATGAGGGTGAAAAGGGAGAGATGGACAAATGAATAAGAAAGAGTGCAATGATGAAAATATGAGGACAGGGCAGGCAGACAGACTGGAACTCCGAGATGCAGGAGAGCCAGGGCTCAAGCACTTGGCTGGGGGGGAGGGTGAGCGTGCGTGCGCACGCGCGCACACACACACACACACACACACACACAAGCTGCCTTGTCAGGCAGAGTAATCAGCAAGATCAGCAATGCGGAAGTGTCTGAAGCAACAGCAAGGAGCCAGCAGTTGGGCTCTGGAGAGCTCCACAAATAGAAGACCAGGAGTGAGTGAGACGACCCGAGGCCCGCCGGATCCTGAATAGACCCAGAGCCCAGGTTGGGCATGTGAGTGAGACTACCCAAGGACCACGGATCTTCATTTGACCCAGAGTGCAGGCCCAGCGAGGAACCCTTCAGCAGAACTCCCTGCAAAGAGGCTAGAGGCAAGACCCACCCAGCTGATTCAGGAG
>NW_004524878.1:1253730-1256038 GCF_000260255.1 Octodon degus
TTTAGTTTTCAAAGGTATGTTTGCTAAGTATAAAATTCAAAGAGAACAGATCTTTTCTTTCATTCCTTTAATTAAGCTAGTTTCTTACACCTTTGGCCCTTCTTTTTTCTTTCTAATGTGGAATAAGATGCTATTTAATTTTATTCTTCCATAGCTAATATTTTTATGTATATGCTTTGATGATTTTTTTCTTTACAAGAAGTTTTGGACAATTTCAAAAAAACAAACAAACAAACAAATAGAAGACCAGCGCCAGCCCCTCATATCCAGAGGCCAAGATCAGTTCCATACCCTGCACAGGTCCCATAGCATCTTTGGCTGGAGCTGCAACCACATTTCTGGAATCTGACATGTCTGACTGGCTATCCCTTTCCTGTGTGGCTGGATGTCATCTTGTTTTATTTTGTATTCTGTGGTTGTTTTTGTTTCCAGATCTCTTTTTCTTTCTCTCTTCTCTCTGGTCTCCTTTTACTCTCTTTTTTTCTTTACTTTTATGTTCTCCTTTTTCTTTCTTTTTTCACTTTAAGTTTCCTACCTTTCTTTTTTCTTTCCTTCTATTGATCTTTTCTCTTTCCTCAACTATTTTTTGAATTTAAACTTTCAAGTTAGCAAACATTGTCTCTCCCTTTTCTGATTACTCCTTTACATTGTTTCATTCTTACCCTCCTGTGTCCTCCAGTCTCCCAATATGTGTAATCATCCTTTGACCTCCAGCCTTGACTCTATTATATTTGACCTAACTCATCACTTTATCCCATTCCCTACCCATCGTAACACTGCCTGCCGCCACAGTAAAGTAAAATCACTGTGTACAAGTACACAGCATATGATTTTTTTATATAACTTTAGAGTTTGTTGCTGTGGCTGGAGGGAGCAGGTTAATGGTTACCATAGTTTGTCAGTAGTTACGCTGTATATTTGAAACTATTTTTATTGCTAACTGTACTCCTTAGCCAGAACGTTACACATGTTAGAATCAGTTTTTATCCCCTGTATGATACTGCTACAATTGTATGGGGTCATAATCATCACCACAGCCCAGTACCAAAGGATTGGGTGCTGAGCCAAATAGTAACTTTGCCTCATTTACAAACTGGAAAGGTAGGTTCCTGGGATATCTATTTTAAAATTACCTATATACAGAGGACATCCCTGATGAACAGATATCTCCTAGAAAAGTCTCAATGCTAGTGATAAAGCTATACATAATAAGAAATCTGTAAGCATCAGCACAGAAAATAAAATAAAATTTAAAAAAGAAAATAGAAAATGACAAGATGTAGAAGCAAAATGCAACCCAAGACCCCCAACCCATTCAGGACAAGCTCAGAACACAATGAGATACATGAAATTGAAAGTCAAATACTGGAGGGCCAGAGAGTATAGCTCAGTAGAATAATTGCTTGCCTGGCAAGTGCAGGGTCCTGAGTTCAATCCCTGGTACCACAAAAAAAAAAAAAAAACCCACTGGAACTTTCTGAAATGATAGTAATAAAATTGGAAAGGCTATATACAAAATCTCTCAGGCACATAAAGAAATGCTTAAAATCAAAGATATTAGAGAAGCCATAAGTAAAAGAAAAGATGAGCTTAGGAAAATGATGGAAACAAAAATGCCCAACACAGGAAAGAAATGCAATCCATGAAACAGTTCCAAACAGAAATTCAAGAGAGAAAAAAAAATCTAAGAGATTAAAATCTCCATTGAACGTATATGCAACAGACTGAATGAATGAGAAGATATAATATCAAATCTTGAAGACAGAATTCTAGCTAGTGATCATGAAAAGAAAGATATCTTAGGAATAGAAGAGACCAGGAAAAATCAGTCCAACACCTACAAGATGAAGCAAAGAAGAGTAACATAACATTGATTGGTGTCAATGAGAAAGCTAGAAAGAGTGAAAATTCCATTTAAAAAAACTCTTCACAGATAATGGCAGAAAACACACAAATAAATGAAGCACATAGAACTCCAAATACCCAAGACCAAAAGAACTAAACCAAGACATATAATAGTCAAGATGATAGAAATTCAGTACAAGAACAGAATATTAAAAGCTATTACAGAAAAGAAACATTACCTATAAAAGAAAGCCCATCACTATCATAGTAGACTTCTCAACATAATCTCTCAAGTCAAGAATAGCTTGGAGTGAAGTATTTCAAGGTCTGAAAGAAAACAACTGTCACCCAGCTTGATGTATCCTACAAAGTTATCTTTCAAAGTTAATGGACAATGATACCTGTGAACTAAGCTACTGCACTGCAGATGGTAATTTGTAATAGTTGTTTCATGTTGGGAGTA
>NW_004524878.1:1257163-1269603 GCF_000260255.1 Octodon degus
AGCAATTAACCACTAAGAAGAATATATGCAGTGTATTATTTGTTGAAACTGTACTTCCGATTTGATTTGAAACTGTCTCATTGCTGTTTATCAATAAAACTTTGAAAAAAAACAAAAAACAAAGTTAATGGACAAATAAGATACTTCCATGACAAAAAAATAGTTGAAGAAATTCATGACCATAAAACTAATACTACAGAGTACTGAAAGATACTCTAGAGAGAAATAAAGATGATCATAATTCCAAGAACAACAACAGAAAAAAAAAAAACACAAGGTAGGGCAAGCAATTAAACAGACAGGAAAAGCACTGAACCAACAGCAAGAAAATATAATAAAAACAAGCCAATACATATCAGTTATAACCATCAATGTAAATGGTCTCAATTCACAAATCAAAAGAAACAGACTGGCAGATGGATTAAGAAATAAGATCCAATAATATGCTCTATACAAGAAACAAATATAATTCAAAATGAAATCCATAGACTGAATGACAAAGGATGGAAAACAATCTTCCCTGCAAAAGGAGCTCCCCTAAAATCAGGGGTAACTATTCTGTTTGTAGACAATGTGAACTTTATTATTTTTTTTCATTTTTCATTATTTTATTGAGAAATAAATATGAATGAGACAGTTTCACAGCTGATTAATAGGACAGTTTTGATAGTCAATACACTGTACATTGTTATCTTCATAGTGGTTATCCATAGTAACAATGTGAACTTTAAAGGAAGAATGATCAAAAGAGATAAAGAAAATCACTACATATTTGTTAGGGGTAAACTTCAAGAGGAAGAGATAACAATCAAAAATATGTATGCACCAAACATGGGAGCACCCAACTACATAAGAAAATTATTAATAGACATGGAAAATCAAATAAGCAACAACACAATTGTAAAAGAAGACCTTGATACTCCATTATTACAAAGAGACCAACTAGACTAACAAAAAAACAGTGAAGAAATATCAGAACTGAACCAAACCTGTGAACAAATGGACTTGAATGCTTTCAGAATGTTCCACCGAACATCAATAGAATATTCATCCTTCTCATCTGAACATGGGATGTTCGATACTAGCTCACAGAACATGTGTAAATAAATGCAAAAGAACTGAAATTATCCCATGCATATTATCTGGCCATAGTGCAATGAAATTGGAAATTAATGGCAAAAGAAAGTGCAAAACCTGCATAAGCACATGGAAATTAACACCCTCTTGAACAACCATTAGGTCACAGATGAAATTAAGAAATTAAACAATATTTATCACTAAATGAAAATTCAAATACAACATCCGAAAACTTATGGGATGCAATGTAAACAGTTCTCAGAGGGAAATTTATAGCAGTGATTTCTCACATCAGGAAAACAGAATAAGCCCAAATAACCTGATGTTGTACCTTAAGCTTCTAGAAAAAGAAGAGCAAGACAAACCCAAATCCCATACAAGGGAGAAAATTATAAAAGTCAGAGCAAAAATTAATGCAATGGAGACTAAGAAAACAATACAAAGAATCAAGAAATCAAAGTGTTGCTTCTTTGAAAAAATCAATAAGCCAGCCCTTCACCACCCTTATCAAAAAAAAAGAAAGAAAGAAAGAAAGAAAGAAAGAAAGAAAGAAAGAAAGAAAAGATTCAAATTCATGCATTGCAGAATGAAAAGTGTGAAGTCACTACAGACTCTGGAGACTCAGGAGACAATCAATATGTACTTTAAAAATCTTTACTCTTATAGAATAAAAACACAGAAGAAGAAAAAGAAAGAAAGAAAAACAAAAGAAATGGACAGATTCCTAGACAGATAGATAGTTGGATGGATAGATTGATTGATTGACTGATTGATTGATTACCAAAGCTAAATGAAGAAGGTATAAAAGTTCTGAATAACCCAATATCAGTTAATGAAATTGAAAATGTAATGAAGAACTCATCAACGAAGAAAAGTCCAGATCCCGATGGATTCACTGCTAAATTCTACAAGAAATTTAGAGTAAATTTAATGCCAATATTTCTCAAAATCTTTAATGAAATTCAAAGGAAAATGGTATTCCCAAGTTCATTCCTGGAGAAAAGTATTACCCTGATACCAAAATCAGAGAAAGACCCAACCAAGAATGAGAACTACAAGCCAATCTCCCTAATGAACATAAATGCAAAAATCCTCAGTAAGATCCTAGCAAATAGAAAATGCAGCAAGTCATCAAGTTTATGATACACCATGACCAAGTGGGGTCCATCCCAGGAATTCAGGTGCTATAGCCATGGTTTGCAAGAGAAACAATTCAATACAGGACACGCAATTTATAGAATTATTTTATAGTAGTCACCCAAAGAATCAATACAATTTTAAGTAAATAATCAATACTTTTATTCAAATCATTATGGTTCTTTTCTACTTCTTAATAATAAATGACCAAAAACCAATAACAGACTGATACAGCATTAAGTAAAACTACTTGATCAGAGCAACTCAGAAATATCTGATCCCATGGGCAGAATAATATGCAGAACCTGCTCCTACTGTGCTCTGAACACTCAATGTTCCTGCACATGCTGGTTGTCCTCTGAGTGTTGGTCTTCTGGGCTGTAAAATGAGAATCATGATACCTGACAACTAATACAAGGGAAAGTTGAAGCTTTATGCATAAAGGCACTGCATTTATGCTACCACCGTTCCTGCTCACGCAAGCTTTTCAGAGCACCAAAGTGAACCCTCAGGTCTTGTTGCTCTCTATTTTATATCCAAATACCAGTAAAAATACCATCAGAATCTAAATTATTATTAACATATTTAAAAAACGTGTGACTGAAACACATGGTAACTTTGTTACAACAGTTGATCTGATGATGCTTTTATAAATGAATTAATTTGATGTCAAATAAAACAAATATAAGCGTTCCAAAAGAATACCACAACCCAGGAAAGAATGAAACAGTAATAAGCTCTATGTATGACGAAATCCTAGAAAAATGTTCTAATTTGTTTCCACCTTCTCCAACAAAGAGAGTACACAACACATGAAGGGAAAGGAAATGGTGCTGAGGGACAAGGCAAGCGAGGGGAGGACAAAAGAGGCCCAAACGCTAAAAGCGCTTCTGCTGTAACCTCAGAGCCAAAAATCAGTAAGAGGTGAGAGACTGTGGCAAATAAGTGAAGATTGAGGACACTAATGGCCAAACGTTACACAAGTCAAATTAACTAATAATTTCACTCTCTTAGCCGAACAACACAGGCCTCAGTTTTCTGAGTAGCTGGGTTTTAGATGTTTTAGGGCTCCAATTCGCTAAGTTTTGTTGTGTTCCAAAACCTATGAGCTCTTGCCTCTGCTAACTGCATGCACTAAGAAAGTCAGATTAGACAGGGTTGTCTAATTGGTGCATAAAACTTTCATCAGTTCAAGGCTGTCCTGGGAAGCTTCATGAGACGCTGTCTCAAAAAAATAAAAGTCTAGTAAAGACTTAATAGAGAATACTCTAATAGCTAATATGATAGTACCAGTATGGTAGAATCACTTTACATTCATTTACTGTACTCCAAAGACATTACAAATAAATGAAGGAGCTGCATTTCTGGTTTTTTAAAAAAAGATTTTTAAATCTTCATTAGTAAAGTGACTTAGTCTGTATTCTAGAGTTCATTTGCTTTAGATTCTGAAAGTATCATAATTACTAAGAAAACAGTCAGAAAAAAAGGATATTTTAAGAATACATAATTAATAAATTAGAATATTAGGAGAGCAAATCAAACTCCAATTTAAGTCAAATTTTAAAAGATTACATGACTGTTCACAAATGTCATTGATAGTCTATAATTATAAGCAGAATAATTCTAGATATTTTTATTCATTCTGCCATGTCCCCTTCCTTGTGCTTATTTATCAGGGTATATATTATATTTCTACAGTCCTCAAGCGTGTTTTTTAAAAATGTGGAACCACTCATGGATGTAGTAACTGCCCACTCAATAAGCACAGAAAAATGCAAAATATTGTACAATATTAACATTTACTTTCATAGTCACTTCATATTCTTATTCACTTTATATTCTACCAGTGCAGAGGCCATGAGGGTGGGTGTATATATAGTCCTGCAATTCTGTTCCATCTTACAGCTCTGTGGCACTTTATAAAAGAGTTTACTTTGGTTTTCTTAATTTCACATATAAATCGTAAAAACTCTCTTTTCCCCACTTTCTAGATGAACTCTATGGCAGAACAATTATAGCCATTTTTACATGCTAACTTTGTTAAGAAAAAATTGCACCTTAATTCTACTAAAGGTCAAATGCATCAATACCTCTCCAGGGAAGTTCTTCCATGTAGTAATGTGTCATTTTTCTTTAGGAATAAAAGTTTCAGTCTGCTGAGTAAATGTCTGCTCATATGCAGACATCTCTCACTCTAACTCAGTCAACTATACCGTAGTCTTCTCTTTTCTCATTTTTGAAAACTACACACCTTTACATATATATGATTGCAGTGCCTGCTTGGAGCCCTGCTAGTAGAAAAGCATTCACATATTTATGATTTATTGCACATCTGTACGTGAAATAAGAAACTTCCATGTTAGTAATAAAATATAACTACCTGTAGTGAATTTCACCATGCTCACAGCAGTTCTCTAGTTTCTTGCTTAGCATATACAGTGAACTTACATGTATACACGTATTTGTTATAACATTATAATAGCAAAATACTGGAAAACTTTCAAATGTCCTTCAATAGGAGACAGTTAAGTAGATTGTGATACATCTACACAGTCAAATACTATGCAGTAATTAAAAAATGAATACGCTTTTATTTAACTAAAACAATCTCCAATGTATTTATAGGTTGGGAAACTAAAATACAAAGCAGTATATATAGTATCTTACTTATGCAAAACATGTAAATTTTATTTACATACAATATATTACAGGTATGTATGTATGCTTTATATATTTAATTTATATACAAACACAAAGAACATCTCTAGGGCCACAGACATAGCTCAGTGGTCTAAGCACCTGCCTAGGCAAATGCAAGCACCCAGTTTTGATCCCCAGCACCACATGCTTAGCCATCCCTGGGAGTGCTGAGCCAGCCACCAAGACTGGGTGTGGTAGTGCACGCCTGTAATCCCAGCACTGGGGAGCCTGAAACAGGAGGATCACTCCAAGTCTGAGCTCCATAGTAAGACCCTGTATCAAACACATTTTTTTTTTAAATAAAAGAACATCTTGGGTCAGCAAGATAGCTCAGCAGTCTAAAGCGCCTGCTTAGGCAAACTGGGGCAGGTGCAGGGGACCATGGCTCAATCCCTCGCACCACAGCCATGCCAGCCCCACCCTCAGGGTGCACTGAGCCATCCAAAAAAAAAAAAGAACATATCTAAAGGGATTATAATTTACCTCTAGGTAAGGGAAGTGATGTTGAGAAAACAAAAGAAAAGCTTTTTCACTATATCCTCTTCTAATTTTAAATTTTACATTAAATATCTTTTTTCTTTTTTTGTACGGGGTCTCACTATGCAGATCGAACTCATAGTGATCCTCCTGTTTTCAGCCTCCCCAGCGCTGGGATTAACAGGAATGTACCACAACACCCGGATGGTTGCTGGTTCAATGCACCGGGGGGCAGGGCCAGACCAGCAGGGCATGTGGTACCGGGGATCGAACCCCTGTCCTTATGCTTGCCTAAACAGACATTTAGTCATCTAAGCTATCTGGCCGGCCCTAAGTATCTATTTAAAACATAACTAAACTTTAAAACAATTGATAAGCCAATAGTTATATATAAAGGTTCTGTGGATAAGACCTGGATTTAAGTTCTAGCTGTGCCACTTATTAGTGCTTAACCTCCATAAGTTCTCCAGGCTCTAGGTTCCTTATCTGTAATATGTAAAAATAGTTACTCTGAAAATTAAATTGAATCAAGTATATAAAAATCAATATAATGTTTTAATTTGTTCCTTTTTTTTAATTGTTTGTACTTTTCCTCTTCTTAATTTCTTATACATTTCTTTCTTCAAATTTTACATGCATATATCTGTGTAACATAAATAACTGGTTGGAAGACAACACTATATATTACAACAAATACTGTGAAATTCACATTACTTTGTTAAGTGAAATTCTATATCACTTGTACTTTTTTGTTTTAATTCTAATTTGTACTCTCATTTAAAAATAAAAAAATTTAAAAATTTAAATTCAATTAATACAGTGCCCAGAACTAATTATTATTTAATGCTGTCATTTATATAATACTTCAGACAAGGTCACAAAATTATGGCTATCATCATTTTTCTCGTTTTCACTTATTTATTTTCACTAGTAATTTTGCTCGTTTTTCCAAACACATGTGGCATCCAGTTATTTCTGACAATTTTATAACCAGTAGAGATTAGCTAGACCCCAAAGAATCAGTTACCTTCTCCATTACATTGTAAGCTTTTCACCCTAGGATTGAACACATGGCAGGTACTTTATTAAATGTTTGTCAACTAAATAACTAAGTATCACAAAGTTTTATGAACATTTTACAAAAAAACATTAAGTATAAAGACTGTAGAACTAAACCAAGTAACCAGTGTAAATATGAAGTTGAGACCCTTAGGGACACACTGTGTCAACGTGACACAGAATGAAATCCTTATGAATATCCAACACTCAGGTTGGAATAGCTCAGAGATGGCCAAAGAAGCACCTCCAACAAATAGGCAGAAACAGCTGATGATAATGCAGAGGTAAAAAGTCAGGAGCAGTGCTATATCTCCCATGAAAGCTCTGGAATCAAGCAAACAAAATCAATTATAGGACAACTTTTAAAGATATTCAATGTATAGCTCAGTCTCCTGGCTGACAATAAGTTCTAACCCTACTGAAATGAAAAGACAATGCCTGAAATTCATGCGCATTGAGCCATATTGATGAGTATAAAAAATTAATACTCAATTATATCTTTATCTTATCAATAAATTTTGAATTCTTTTATTTCCCCTAGCATATAGCCAAATAAGTTTTTCCAGTCTCCATACTTGGTAGCACTTTATACATAGTAATTACAATAGGGTATGACCAACATACAATATTGATCAATATTGTATGTTAGTCATATCCTATTGCAATTACTTATGTACCAATCCTCCACCAGGTTCTCATGAGGGCAGAAGTAGTCATTAATCATCATTTTAACTTGAGGGCTATCACTGTGTATAATAGGAATTCAGTGTTTGTGGACAAGAACAAAAGAGGGAAGAATGAAAGGAAAAGAAGACTTCATTCTCCAAGATTGTCAAGGATTCATCTCACTCTCCAGTGAATTTAAAGTTATCCCCATATAACTTTAAATGCAGCCAGGGCTGCAAAGGAATCCATGGAATGGGATATAATCCATCATAATCATAAACGCTTTGGGCTTTTTATATGAAAAGTATTTAGAAATTCCAAAGGTCCTATAAAACTTGCATCTTTGTCACCAAAGAAATTCTCCCAACATAATGACTGCCTTTTTTCCAATACCATATCAAAGCTTACCCACACTGAGCTCAGGCATCCCAGAAAACAGATTTCTCCATTGACACAAGCAAAGAAATCAAACACTTAGAGCCTGGCCACTTCAGAAGAAAATCTTTCCTGAAAGAGAACTCTGTCCCTGAAGGATGGGTCCACATTAAAGAGAAGATACACTACACAATTGTTCCTATTTTATTAACTTACTGGCTTAATAACTTGCATCAATTTAAAGCATTTCATCTATAATGAGCAAACTGCTGGAAAGCTAAGTGCACTAAATCTTTCACGGGACCTATAAGTATTTTTTGAACTCTTGGCGGTTTGCACTTAATGCTTTATTTTAAAATCAGATTTAATCATTTCATATAACTCGTAGCTCTTCAGAAAGATGGATGTCATCTGACCTCTACATCCATTATCCCTGATCAGAACAGCAATGAATTGTGATGCCATTTAAACCACTAACATAGCACTCTACAATCCAATTAACAGGCGACTCTGAGAACACAATTTTCCAGAATGACTATATTGCTCCCACTTCCTACTCTTAAATATCTAAGACACTAATTGAATGTCCATACTATTTTATTTATAGAGCTTTCTCAAATAATTTCCCAATAAAACCACGTTTTCAATTCCTACTTCCCACAAAACCTCTTTGTTGGTTCTATTTTGAAGACTTAACAGAGCAATACATTTAAAACTCAATCAATAAAACAAAAATCACTTTTATGATACTCAGTGATCTCTACAACATACAGTAATACCATTATATTATTTTATAATAATTGGAACAGAAAACAAACCTTAAAAAGTATAATTCAATTCGATAATAAAGTACGTAAGTGTGTATTTATGTACTTTGTGAATTACCTAAAAAAATTAAAATTAGTTTTCACCTACCATGTCACATTCTTTTGGAGAACAGTACTAGAAATATAGAGCCAATCATATAAATCACTAAAGCAAAACATACAGTGCAGAAGAAGCTATATTATAGCATCAGTAGTGGAGAGGCAGACAGAGAACCCAGGAATTAAAAAGAATATCTGAGCATAGGATATTCACAGCATAGAATTTCTTTCACAGAAGACTAGCAGATGCTAACATGAATACTTCATAAAGTTTTCCAATGAGAAACATCCCATTCTGTACTTTCCCCCAAGAAGTTCATTTTATTGGACACTGATGACAAACTGTCTCCTCTTACTGAACCAAAAGTCCACCTTGTAAATCTTCCTGTAGGCCATGCCTATTTGTGTCCTTACAGATATTCCTAGTCCTTCTTTAACAGGCCTTGGCTTTCCAGATAAGAAGAAAATGAATATATTTCCCTTGGTCATATTTGCTACAGGCTACCCATCTTTTCTATATCCTTAACACCATCAGCTTTCCTTCACATAATTGAAAGATCATCATCCCAATCTCTTTACTCTCTGGGTGAAATTTAGTCTGCCAATTTATCTACTGAAAAATGGCACCTAAAAGTAAAAATCATATTCCACAAATTATTATCAGCATTTATTTAGTAGGAAGAAAGTTTGCTTTGTTTGTTCATTTATTTGTGACAGGGTCTCACATGGAGTTCAGGCTGGCCTTGAACTTACCATTATAGCCCACGCTGGCCTTAAACTTACAATGATCTTCCTCCCTCAGCCTCCTGAGTGCTATGGTCACAGGTGTGCACCACCACACTTGACAAAGAAACAGGTATGTAAGAAAGGACCAACTCAACACCCTTCTGCTTCCTAGGAAAAATGTCTTCACGTATACCATGGAAATGTCCAGAAGAACGAAATATGCAAATCAATATTATGATAAGAATCAGACCTCGTGCCACATCCCTATAATTCCAGCACTCTCGGAAGCAGAAGAAGAAGGACCACAAATTGAAGTCTAACATGGGCAGCTTAGCAACTCAGCAAGAGACTGTCTCAAAAAAATTTTAAGATTCTTTTAAAAATGTGTTAGGGCCATCCAGACAGCTCAGTGGACTGCACAGAGACTGGGGTTCAATCCCCAGTAAGCAGTGCCAGCCCTGGCCCTAGGGCACGCTGAGACAGGGATTGAGACTGGGCATGGTGGCACACACCTGTAATCCCAGCACGTGGGAGGCTGAAAACGGGAGGATCACTGCAAGTCTGATCTGTGTAGTGAGACCCTGTAGACCCTGTACTAAACACATAAAAAATAAATAAATAATACTTTGTTTAAGGGTTAGGAATATAGTTTGGTGCAAAGGTCCTGTTCAATCCCCAATACCACACACACAAAAAAAGAGAATAAGAAAAGTGGGAGAAAGGTAGTAGAATATAGACAATATCATCAAGCTATTCATTCTGAAAGAAGTTAATATATGCTAGTTTACAACCTAAATTACCTGAAGTAATGGTAATGCTAATAAAATATGACCAAAACTCTAAATTTACAATGAGTATAGTTATACAAAGAGTAGTAATAGCCTTTAAAATAAGTTATAATCTCATCTAAAATATCAAATGAAATTAAAAAAATGCTAGATGTAATTAAGACTGGTTTCCCTGGAGATTATAGCAATGAAACAGTTTAAGCATTCTAGGAATGAAACATTTGATGCAATTAAGGGAATCCTATTAAAAAAAATAGTCTGTAAAACAGAGATAATATGGGACTAAGGAATGGCTTATTAATAACTCATTCAATTCTGAGTATAATAAGTACAGCTATTATAATTTCAATTCACTGGTGGCTGAGCTCAAAAAGTTAAAATGCTGCCACTCAATCTGCCTCAAGAATCCAGATCTAAAAAAGAATCCAGATCTAATCAGTATAGTCACTGCCTGTTACATTGTTTGAATTACAGAATGATTTTAGGCCCAGAAGAATTTAGATGGGGGGGGGGAAGCTGGTAAGTGGCAGAGCCAGAACTTGAGTCCAAAATTTGGAACTTTGTGTTATACTTTCACAAACCCTTCAAACATTTGAAAACAGTGGCCTCACCCTACCTTGGCACTCTAACCATTCTTCTTCTCAAGACAGAGTCCTTCAACGATTTCAGTGACTCAGTGCAGGGAGGATTCCAGAACAAAGTCCTATGTAAGTGACTCAGGACGTTCAGACACATCCTTTCATGTCTCAAGGGCCAGCTTGGGCTGTATCTTGAGGGGAGAAATAATTGGATACATGAAGGCTACCCTTCCCCCAAGAAGATTAGAGGGAGGAGCTAATAATTAAAGCTATAATGAAAAGCTTCTGGGCTTCAAAGGATACTACCAAGAAATTGAAAAAAAAAAAAATCTAAGGCACAAATATTTGCATATCAAATATCTGAAAAAGGTCTGAGATTGAAAAATCTTACTAGAACTTAAATAATAAAGGATTTGAATGGATATTTCTGTAGAGGAGATATACAAATGACTTCACCAACACATATCACATTACAAGAGATGCCACACACCATCCCTCATCAGCATCATCCCTCATCAGGACTTTTTTCACTAGTGCTGATGCTCAAGCTCAGAGCCTTGTACATGGAAGGCAAGGGCTCTGTCCCCAAACCTCAACCCCGACTCTTGACCAGGAAGATGCAGATCACTAGCACAGACACCACTTTATACAAACTAAAAAGCTGCAGTCAAAACAATAAGCAATAACACAAGTTGTGGTGAGGACGTAGTAAAACAGGAAGCCTTATACATTGTTGGCAGGAATAGAAAAGGACGCAATAACCTTTGAAGGATTAGGCTATTTCTTCAGAAGTTAAGCATAGGGTTATCATATAACCAGCAACTTCACTCCTAGGGATCGTATGTACCCAAGAAAATGGAAAACATATGTCCACAAAAAAACTTGCTCACAGATTTTCATAGCCACATTATTCAGAATATCAAAAAAGGAAACAACTCAAGTGACCATCCACTAACGAATGGGTGAATAAAATGTGGTATACCCATAAAATTAAATTTTATGTGGTTATAAAAAAGAATGAAGTATGACTACAAAAAATAGAAATAAACCTTGAAAAATCATGATAAATTAAATCAGCCAGAGAGAGCCATATGTGATTCCATTTATATAAATTCCCAATAAAAGACAAATACACAAAGGGAGAAAGTACACTCATGTTTGCCAGAGGTTGAGGGAAGGCGAGAACAAGGAATGACTATCAGTGAGTGCGGAGTTTCTTTCTATGGTATAAAAATGTTCTAGTGCTGGAAGTGTAACTCAGAGATAAGTGTTGGTCTAGCATGCACCAGACCCTGGGAAAGACAGTGAGAGAAAGCAAGATGAAATAAGAAAGAGGAGTAAGAGGAGGGAGAGGAAGGAAATGAAAAGAAATAAAGACAAAGAGAAGGAAATAGAAACACGAAAGAGAAAAAAGAGGAAAAAGAAACAAGGAAGGAAGGAAAGAAGGAAGGAAAAAAGGAAACAAAAGAATCATAAGAAAAAAAAGGAATGAAGGGACAAAGGAGAAAAGATAAAAGAAAGGAAAAAATAAAGAAAAAGAGAAGAAAAAGAGAGGAGAGAACGAAGGAAAAAAAGTGAAGGAAAAATGTTCTAGAATTAGATAACAGAGCTAGGTGTGGGGGCATATTTCTGTGATCCTAGCTACATAGGAAGCTGAGGCAAAAGGATCACCAGAGACCATGAGTTTGAGAGCAGCCTGGGCAGCATAGTAAGACCATTTCAAATTTAAAAAGCATTCCTATCCTACCCAATCAAAAAGGAAGGGGCTGAGGATACAGCTCAGTAGCACAAGCACCTGCCTGGCAAGCACGAGGTCCTGAGTGTAATTACAGATACCAAAAAATAAAAAGTAAAAGTAAAAGGAGAGGGCTGGAGAGATGGCTCAGTGGTCTACAGCACCTACTTGGAACAAGCTTGGCAAAGCACAGGGACCGTGGTTCAATCCCCCAGCACCACATGCCAGCCAGCCGCGCCCGCCCCCTGGTGGGCTG
>NW_004524878.1:1270158-1275202 GCF_000260255.1 Octodon degus
ACTCAGCAAAATATTCTAAAAGAGTCCAGTAGCCCATAATAGCATTGGGTCTTCTGTTTAACTGGCAATGTCAGAAATTATTGACCTGAGTCCCCCAATATTGAATTTTATTATCAAGAACTAAACACTAGTTTTATTTATTTATTTATTTTTGGCAGAACTGGGGATTGAACTCAGGCCCTTGCACTTGCCAGGCAAGCACTTATTCTACTGAGCCATCTCCCCAGCCCCTATCACTAAAATTTTTGAAAGACTAAAAGGAAAGCTAATTAGACTTCCATGAAAATTTCAAAAGAAAAATATTTTCCTTCTTCCAAAAATCTCAGCAAGTTAAGAACTGAATTCCTTAGCTAGACTAGATGTGAGAGTCCCTATGGAGGATTTACTAACAGCCAACAAACTTTGGAGAATTAAAATAACTTAAGAATCTGAGGTGCAGGCTGGGGAAATAGCTCAGCGCTCTAAGCACCTACCTGGAAAATGCAAGGACCCAAGTTTGTTCCCTAGTACTGCACGCTGTGCTGGCCCTGTGCCCTACTGACCACCAAAACCTGACAAAGTATCCCAGCACTGGGGAGGTGGAGACAGGAAGATCACCACGAGTCCGAGCCGCAGGGCAAGACCCTGTACTAAATAAATTTTTAAAAAAAGAAGGAGCTGAGGCTCAGATGTGCTGCCTTGGGTAAATGGTGAGCGGATTCTCCTGATGCAAGCTCTTTCACGTAGACAGGGCACTGCACCATGACAAGTACAAATCAACTACCAACACTGCAGCCTCAAAGCCCAGGTGAACATTCTCTGTAAGGCTTTTCTACATGTGGCTCCAACAACCACGTTCCAAATCACCATTAGCTCATGTTAAAAATCTTGAGTGACAAGCAAATTTTAGACATATAATGGGAAAATAAGATATGATACAATGTTCTACAATTGTAACTGGCACATGGTAGGCACCCAATAAATATTTACTGAGTAACATTTAAATAGTTAACATTGCTAAGTAAAGGGTTAATATCATTCACTAGGTTTAGATCAAAGAATAAGGTAATTGGAGCTGGGCGTGGTGGTGCATGCCTATAATCCTAGCACTGTAGGAGGCTGAGGCAAGAGGTCTGCATGTTCAAGCCCCAGCCAGGATAAATTAGTGACTTATCCAGACTAAAATAAAAGAGAGCCAGGTATATAGCTTGGTGTATACAATTGGCAATGGAGAATTATTTTAGGGTGTTTTACTTATTTATTTTTTGAGTACTATACTAGGAATTGAACTCAGTGGTCCTATACCACTGAGCAATACCCCCAGCACTTTTTATATATTATTTTTCTGAGACAGCCTCTTACGAAACTATCTGGGCTGGCCTTGAACTTGTGATTCCCCTCCCTCAGTCTTCTGAGGAGCGAAGATTACTAGTGTACACCACCACATCCAGCTTGTTAACAGTATTTTTTTTTTTTACTTTTTATTTAGTACAGAGTCTACAAGGTCTCACTGCACAGATCAGACTCATAGTGATCCTCCTGTTTTCAGCCTCCCAAGTGCTGGGATTACAGGCACGTGCTACTACGCCCAGTCTCAGTAGACAGCTCCGTATGCCCCAGGGGCAGGGCTGGCATGGCACACCAGGGATCGAACCCCAGTCCCTATGCCTGCCTAAGCGGGTGCTTTAATCTGCTGAGCTATCTGTGCCCCCCCCCCCTTAACAATATTTTTAAATCAATTTTTTTTTTTTTTTTTTTTTTTTTTAGTACAGGGTCTACAGGGTCTCACTACGTAAATAGGACTCATAGTGATGTGCCTGTGTTCAGCCTCCCAAGAGCTGGGATTACAGGCGCATGCCACCACACCCAGGAGGTGGGGTGGGCACAACACCCCAGGGATCGAACCCCTGGCCTCTGTGTCTGCCTAAGCAGGCACTTTAGTCCGCTGATAAATCAGATTTTCAAATCAACCTATCTTCATCAATAGAAAATTTGTTTTTTCTTTGTTCCTAATGTAACATCATATTCTGATTGATATTCACACTGACATCAGTGGGTATTAAGAAAGATAATTTTATGCAGTCCATTATATGTAGAAAAGGTATTTTAATTAATTATTAAAGTCACTGCTCCTCACCTTACAAACCTTTCTTCAGTAAAACAATTTCAGGTCAATAAAACTGCAGGAACCTGTGAGGTAATTAGTTTCTCATGCACTCTATAATTTATTTTAGTTAATAAACCAAGAGTGCGTATATTAATATAATTTAACAGTTAGTTGCCCATTCTTTACATTGTAGAACTCTAAGATGGACCCAAGCAAAACACAATTAGCCTCACTGATACATACTGGAGTTCAGCAGAAAGAAAACCACGTTTTTAAAGCATAGCAATTTGTCAATGCCAAGAAAGGCAGCAATTAATTTTTATGTCACAGTTTCCACTTTCAAGCCTCTATTACAACCAGGGAAATTATTTCTCAATATCTAGCAACTATAGGTGTTTGAAATACTCTACAGGATCATCAGGTGGATAAGAGGAGACTACCTCGAGATCACATCTTCTTTTTCAGAAGATACTTCCCAAAGTCTTTCTAAGCGTAAGATCTGGCAGATTCACAATAGAAGGCAATACTATCAGAAAAGCATTTTTCAGGCCAACCAGATAGCTTAGTGGACTAAAGCACCTGCTCAGACAGAGTGCAGCAGCCGGGGTTTGATCCCCAGTGTGCCATGCTGGCCCCACCCCAGGGGCATGCTGAGACAGTGGTTGAGATTGGGAGTGGTGGTGCATGCCTGTAATCCCAGCGTTTGAGAGGCTGAAAACAGGAGAATCACTATGAGTCAGATTTGTGAGTGAGACCCTGGAGACCCTATACTAAATACATTTAAAGAAAAGCCTTTTTCAACCTCCCCTGCATCAGCATAAGCGCCTTTCTTCTGTCTTCAAGGAGTACAAAGATGTCATAAGTATCACTCTTTCGATGGTAATCTTTTAGGGTTTTCACTAGAAATCACATTAATTTTACCAACTGTCATTACCTCTTCATTTACTGTCATCACAAAATAACATTTATAGACAAAAATGTAAGTACTGTCTGTATGGAAAGGGCTTTCTAACTATACAAGCAATGAGTCATAAAGGAAAAGATTAAACTTCAAATTGTCCTAATTTCTGTAAATCAGAAAATCATCTCAGGGGATGAGGTGTAGCTCAGTGGAAGAAAACACAACACAAAGCCCCGAGTTTAATCCCCAACACCACGAAAAATATTAAATAAGTAAAATGAAACAAAAAAGCCAGCATAAATTAAATGAAAAGGTCATTTCAGGAGAAATGCCTCATAGGACAAGCAAAAGGTCAGCATTTTTACTGCATCAAGGGTTATCAGTGCGTGGCCAGGACAGGGTCCCCAGACTGCCCCATAGAAGAATCTGTATACACCGCAGAAAGATTACTCTCCAGTCCCACTTGGCAATTCTCAGTGTTGTCTGCTTCAGTCCTTTGTCCCATTTGTTCTCTTCTTTCCAAGCCCTGTTTGGCTCAGAGTTCAGGTAAACAGGCAGTCAGTCTCTTCTAGATCTCAAACTTTCTCCAAGACCCAGCCTCTGAATGTGGTTTACCACCTTACATTGTAGCCTACAGGCAAGTAATACCAGGCCCCAAGCTCCAGGGATACCTTCTCCAACTCATCACAGCCAGAGTTCAGCACACTGGCTCCTGCTTAGGCTAAGAAAACAGAGATCAAACAACTCAACACTGACATGAAAAAAAACACAGAGGATGCTGAGTGGCTACGGGGGAGCTATTCCATAGGGCAAACACTTCATAATGTTCCAGCAGAAGAGTTTTGAATGTCCCAAACATAAAGAGCTGGTATATATCTGAGATATCTAAGGTGTAAATACAATTGCTCTTATCTAATCACTATACATTGTCACATGTATTGAAATGTCACATTGTACCACATAAATATGTACGGTAACTACGGGTCAATGAAAAATAAAAATCTTTTTTAAAGAGTCCAACAGAAAAACAAGTTCCAGCTAAGGAATTGCGGTGGGGCTAGAATCCAAGTCTAAGTCATCTGTCTGGCTCTAGCATCTGTGTTCCTATCCACTGCCTGCTATCCTCAAACTGTTTAATGACATGAAACAATGCTTATAACTCAAATATTCAAGTACTTACTAACTATATGCTAGTCACTAAACCTATTGAAAATTTTTAAATTGCATTTCTAATAAACGCCCCAAAGGATGATAACTGTCCGAAGAGCCTGACAGTTCAGGTTTGTCCTAGATAAACTAGTCAGAGGCAGTCTTCCTGGGCAAGCACTTGACCTAAGATATGAAGGATAAGCAAGAGTAACCAAAGAAAAGAGGAAAGAGCAAATCCAGCAAGTGGAGGAGCATGGGCAAAGTCACTGTAGTAGAGAAAAATGGTGCAAAAAGACTGAAAAAGAGCCCGGTGTGGTCAATATGCCCAGTTTGCCTGAGAAACAATTTCAGGTAAAGACTTTTGTCCTGGTATAAATAACACCAGGTATAATAGTGTTCACTTTTACTATCAAAACATATCTTGTTCTGAAAAAGTATGTGGTCACTGAACTTTGAGGTAACAAATTAGGTGTCCAATTAACACAACTAAACCCTGTTCCCAGGCTTTGTCATTTGATGTGTCAGGAGTCTTTCAGTGCTTCTATGGAAACAAACACTATACCCTACCCCTTTATTCTAAGAACATAGAGGAGCTATGGTGGATTTTAATCTGGGTAGAAGGGTGAATAGCACAAAGTTTTATTTTTAAAACTCCTGCTGCAGAGCAACAGATGGATGGGAATGTTTAAAGGATGAGAAGAATACCTTTAGGACTGGCCAGATAGCTCAGCAGACTAAAGTGCCTGCTTAGGCATGTGCAGGGACCGGGTTTAATGCCCCCTGAGCTGTGTTGGCCCAGGGCACGCCCGACGGGTGACTGAGACTGGGCGTGGTGGCGTGCACCTGTAATCCCAATGCTTTGGAAGGCTACAATCAGGAAGGATCACTACAAATCTGATCTGTGTAGT
>NW_004524878.1:1275447-1283854 GCF_000260255.1 Octodon degus
ATGAAACAGCAAGAGACAATCATTGTTTGAGGATGACAGAGGTAAAGACAGAAATAAAAGCTTGCATTTGATATTTGGTGTGAAAACAAAATGAACATTAACTGATGATTATCTGGATTCAAAGGAAGAATGGCAGGTACCAAGGACGAGGCCACGATTTCTTCCTTGCAACCTGGATAGAAGGAGGTAAGATTCGCTCACTGAATTACAAATACAGACTTTCATGGGCTAACACTGTAAACGTGTGTTACATCTGTGTGCATCTCAGTCCTCATATGAAGGCGTGAGCATGAAGAGCAAATGGGGAAAGCTTTTGGTCCAAAACCTGCTGATGGCTCTTTACATTCGGGGCGTTCCTGCTGTGCGTAGTGTCCATATCCTGCTGGCCACTGGAGGTGCTGACTGGTCAAGGCCAAGGTCCTCCTAGCTCAGCGGGCCATGTGAGGCCGGGGGCAGCCGAGCACATTCAGCACGCAGCTGTCCCCTACAACTCTCAAGTGCTTTACATTTACCATTCATACAAAATGTTGACATACAGGTTCATTTAAGCCCTCAGTTTAGTCAGCTAGAATCCTTTAGGAAACTGAGGCAGGACTTTCCTTATGTACTAAGGACATCCCGGAGAGAACTGTCATCCTGCCACCTCTTACGCGCACACCCACTGTTTGCAAGAGATTGTATTAAGTGCTAGAAGAACCAGTTACCATATAATGAGGTCCTACTGTGCGCCAGGAAAAGTTAAAAAGGAAGGGGCGGGGCTTGCAATTCTCCAACCCCTAAGGCTGCGTTACTTTTCCCACACACTTACCCTATAAAAAGTTGACTTTCAATCTTTCGGAAAAGTTCACAAGCACGGGGCGGAGGTGAGACGTGGATGAACCCGGCCCGCCAGGGCCCACCCGGTACACCAGACGGGAGCAAGCGGGGTCCCAACGGCCGGGCCACGGGAGCCCCGAGGAGGGACCCGCGGGCCTCAGCCCGTTTGCCCGCGCGTTGCCATAGCAACGGCTCGCTCCTGTCCGGGCCGCCCGCCCGCGCTCTCCCGGAAGCGGCGGACCCTGAGCGGCGACCCAAGCTGCCACTCAGCCGGGCAGGCCGCGGGAGAGCTGGGCCCCGAAGGCGCGCACACTTCGTGCCCGTCGTCGCCACGCCCGGAACCTGGAGAAACTAACTTCGTGCGGGGCGAGCGGCTCCGGGAGGCCGACGGGGGCCGCGCGGGGACAAAGCGCCCGGCCGAAGGGAAACCCCTTTCCTTGCGTGAGGCCCAGCCGTGCGCCAGTGCGCTGGGCGCAGCCCCCGCGTCCCGACCCGCTGCCCCTTCTAGGGAACGAGCAGAAAACCCTGACGGGCGAGCAGAGCAGCAGCCCGTATGTTACATGAAATTAAAGCTTTAGAACAGTCATACCACAGGCCAGTAGTCTCATTTACGGCCAAAGCCTGGGCCCCCGGCCATCTGGAGCCAGGGCTGCAAACCCTGCCCTGCGGTGCGAGCCGAGATGGCCTGAAAAGACAAAACAGTGGTCAGAGCATCACTTCAGGGGTACAGTGGCTGTCCCCTCAAATACCCTGAAGGACTCCTGACGGATCAGATCACGCACTCCACGAATGGGCGTTAGCCGCCAGCTTCTGTGGCGCCCTGTGAATGCGTGCAGCCTGCCAAGGAGCCTAAAACTAGGGCTCCAGCTGTATGCTAATGGCTCCAGTGACCTGAACTAGGAATGGCTTCTGTGGGCTGGGGTCCTGCTCGCCAACAGCTGTGAGGAAGAAATTCAACTCTCCTCATACTAGCCTCATTCTTTAAGGCAGGTGTTCTCTAAAATTAACTTGATGATAGTAACTTGGTAGAGCAGATTGATCCATTTTGTTGTTTAGAAGTAGGCGTTCATTTAGTAATTGACCCTGCCCTCTTCGTCAGAAGGTAAAAATGGCTATCTATGATGGATAATTGGTAACTTCAGTTTTGAACTTTTTTTTTTCAAGTACAAATAGTGCCCACCAATGTCTTATGCTATAAAAAAAAAATTGGGATTTTGGCCAGATATCATTCTAGAGAAATACAGTGCAGAATTATTGTCTAACAAGGGTCTGGAACAGCCTGCAAAATTTTTTTCTCTTTCTCTCTATCTTGTCCCCATGGAAAGATGGGATTGCCATTCATCCAACCATGAATGTTAGTGCCACAATGTCTAAAAGAGAAGATAAACTCTACCATCTGCTTCATTGAACTGTGAAGTGGATGGATCTGCCTTTAACAAGCAACCATGAAGCCTTTTACACTCCAGACTCTTTTCAAGAAGAAACTTTCAACTGTTAACATTCTGATAGCTAAGAAGTTCTGGTTTAGAGAAACTACAGTTATGGAGAGTTATTTGAAGAACAAGAAGGTGACCCATCCTCAGGGTGCCAACCTGTCCACCTATTACCAAGCCTAGCTACATATGAGAGACATCTAAGAAGTTATTTTCGTTTTGCTTTATTTTGTGTTTCAATACAGATTGACAGGCTACACTTCTAGAAATTTGATTGAACAGATCCCATTAAGCCATTTTAAAAGTAACTCAGGTGAATTAGAACAAGTCAAATTGAAATCCACTAGAGTAGGGTTTAATCTAGCTTAAGCCAGACCATTCAAAAGCTGTTTGTACCTCCTTTGTCTACGCTCTTGCAACGCTGCCTGTATAGAGCCAGGCTTTAGCCTTTGTTAGGGTTTAAATATGAAGTGTCCTCCAGAGACTCGTGTATGTAGGGGAATTTTGATTTGCAACATGGCAATGTTCAGCGAAGGAGCCAAAGAAGGTGCCAGTCTCATCAATGAATTAGTTCTTAATGAGCTCCAATGGGCTCTTGGGAGTGGAGGCCAGTTGGAGGAGGCAGATCATGGGGGTGTGCCTTTGAAAGGTTGTGTTTTGTTCCTGGTGTGTTTGGCTCCCCTTGTTCTCTGGCTCTTCCTCTCCTTCCTGGCTGCGGTGAGGTGAGCTGTTTTCCTCCGCCATGATGCTTCCGCCTTAGAGTCAACTGACCATGGAGTGAAACCTCTGAAACTATGGACAAAAGTAAAGCTACATACACAGCAACAAAAATCTTAACCAATATAGCCATATTCTATTGGATTATATTAAGAAAAGCTGTTTGGAAAAAAAAAATATTGCTTTTCTCAAGAAATGCTCAGGGCACCCTTGCATTTACTAGAGGAATTATTTTAAGAATCCTGTTTATATTCAGCAGCAGAATCTTACCAGATGGTCCAGTCCAGAGTATTTTCAGACATCAGGGGCTATCATTCACCAAAAGAAGAATGCAATTATTATGTGGCACAAACACATATCAATCAAAAATGGCCTCCATTGTCACCCACTACCTTAGTACCTATGTACGTATTCAATAACTCAATCACGTTTTATAAAACATTACTAAAACTGTATTCTGTAGAGTTTTTGTCGTTTTTTAAGGTTGTTTTCCACCCATTAAATGGCTCATGGACCACTGAGTTGCAAGTTGCACTTGAGAAAACAACAGTACAAGCTTACGTCTTTTTTTTCTGGAAACTAGCCCTGGGCCCTCAGACAAGGTAACCAGGCCACCTGGCTACAGGTAAGTGCTCCAGCAGGAGGCTACCCGACTCATAGCAAGCCAATAACATCATTCTCCTAGGAATTTGGAATTAGAACTGAAAGATTCCAATCTCTCTCCATGTAGCTAACATGGAAATGTTCAGCATCATTAACATAGTAAACAAGGAGCTCTCCACAGACACTTTTTAACCATGTGGCCTGGAGAATTATAGAAAAAAAAAGGTTTCTGGAAAGATGGAAAAGAACAGGAAGGATGAAAAAAAAGCCATAGAGAGAGAAAGAAATGGCTAAAATAATTCAGCTTGCCATCTCTGGTCACAGTATGTATTTTCCAAAATAAGTTGCACTCCTGCCTTCAAAATCCATTTCCAGATCTTTACAATAAAATGCATTCTCTTTTGCTTAGCTAGTTCAAGTGAGTGAGTTTCTGTTGCAACCAAAATAAATCTAACTAGGGTGAGCAAGATAGCTTAGCAGATTAAGTACCTGCTTAGGCAAGTGCAGGGACTGGGGTTCGATCCCTGGTACACATAAGGGCTCCAACAGTCACGCTGGCCCCACCCTTGGGTGTGCTGAGCCAGCCACCAAGACTGGGTGTGGTGGTACTCGCCTCTAATCCCAGTGCTTGGGAGGCTGAAAACAGGAGAATCACTATGAGTCTAAGCTGCATAATGAGACCCTATACCAAATACATTTAAAAAAAAACTAATAAATAAACCTAACTGTATTAGATTTATATGGCTTTGTTTTATTTTTAGGGAAGGGCCTATAGGGTGTTCAGAGTCTCACTGCTAGATTGGACTCCTAGTGATCTGCCTGTTTCCAGCATCCCAAGAACTGGGATTACAGTCACACACCACCATGCCCAGTCTCATTTGCCATCTCAACATGCCTCAGGGGTGGGTCCGGCACAGTAGACCCAGGGTTCGAACCCTGGGTCCCTGTACCTGCTTGTAAGTGCTTTAATTTGGCCAGCCCATATATGGCTATATTTTTTAAATCCCCAAAATTGGTGACTTGAACAATACAAATTTATTAGCTTGCAATTCTGTAAGTCAAAAGCACAAAGCAGGGCTGTCTCTGCTTCTTTGCCTCTTCTAGCTTCTCCAGGCTTACCTCAGTCCTAGGCTCAGAGCCCCTTCCTCCACCCTCAAGGTGAGCAACATTGTAACATTCTGACCATGCTTCAACACAACTTCCTCTGACACAACTTCCTCTAATTCTAATCTGAAAAGATTCTAGGCTTTAAAGCACCCATGTGATTAGATCAAACCCATCCCCCAAAATGAAGGACACCCTCCCCATCTCAAGGTTTTCAACTTCCTCCTATCTGT
This sequence comes from Octodon degus, assembly GCF_000260255.1. NCBI lineage: Eukaryota > Metazoa > Chordata > Mammalia > Rodentia > Octodontidae > Octodon > Octodon degus. The sequence continues at coordinate 1,280,354 of NW_004524878.1, forward strand.
AAAGTGCCTTTTGTGTACAAAATTAACATGCTTGCAAGTTCCAGGAATTGGAATGTGAGCATCTATGGGGTGAGAGGCCCATCACACGAATATAATCATTTTATGGCCCACATAGGAAGAGAGGTCCATGCAAGAAAACTTGTGTCAAATCTGACTGTCAGAAAAAAAATGTTTCTGCTTGAAAAATTGACATACTTTTTGACATATGAAGACAGCAAACTGTGAGATCCATCAAGTTTCCCTTTATACCAAGGGTTCCTCGAAAATAGGACTCAAATTTGCAGTTGAGTTCTTCACACAATCTAAAATAATCTTATTTGTTTCTTTCCTCACCACAAGTTAAGAGGAAAGACTTTAGGGACCTAGTGTCTTTGTTTAGCTTCTTTCCAATGACTGGAGAAAGCCTGACCAGAGGCTGTTTACTAAAAATTGTGGCACCAGTAAATGAAAGACTTAATGCAAGAAAGGAAAAGAGGGAGGACAAAAGGGATGGAAAAGAGCAAGGGAGAGAGGGAGGGAGGAGGAAAGATTTTGTAGAATGTGCTAAGATATAGATAGATAGGGAAATAAGTGAATTGATAGGCTGAAAATAAACAAATATTCATTTCCAGTGTGCAAATGTCACTCACATATATACAGAAGAACCAGAGAAATGACACAAGAAAGTGAAACACACTCATCTCCCTAAAATATATACATAAAGATCCTGAGTTTTCTCAGGGAACCTTTGATGTTATGTCTTAATTTTTTTTCAAAGTATTCAAGTGACTCAAGATAGATAAATATTATGATTAGTTTCCATAGCTAAAGTCATCAATTCTTATTGAAATAATGGATTGCAACACCATAACCATTAAAATGACAAACTCTAGACACTGCTAAGGAACTCCGTCTCTTTCAAGGGTCATTACAATCTGGTCTCATTCTATTCCTGTAATTACTAACAGTCCCCCCTGGCAACAAGTATTATATGTTGTTTACTTAAACACTCTGTGGTAACGTCATTGTTACAATACAACATCAAATTGCTTCATATTTCGGGAAAGGAAGTCAGAATTGAAGCTTGTCAATATGAGGAAACATAGAAGAAATTAATACAGTTTGTTGGGTGGTTTATTGACATTGTTGGTGAAAATACCAGACTATGGGATGGGAACAGGATGTCAACTCCTGAAGTAAAGCAGCGGTTGATTTATACATTAATTAAATTTCATCTGTTAGTCAAAAGATTTTAAAGGGATGTAACTCGGATTTTTAACTTGCCTGGCATTGGAAAGGCTTTCGATTCAACATCTAGCGCTGCAGAAAAAAAATTTAAAAATCAAGAGATTGCATCACACACACACACACACACACACACACCACACACACCCATAATTTTTCTGTTCTATAAAACAAATTCAAACATGTCCATATTATTATCTATTATGATAATTTCTTAAGTGGGCACTTCTTGTCTTTGTAAAATGCATGATGTAAAAAATAACTACTTGTTTGTTTATTACAGAGGATTGAACTCAGGACCTTGTGCTTGCCAGGCAGGCACTCACACTGCTGAACTATCTCCCTGGCAAAAAAAATAACTTTTTCTTAATGAGATTTTTGACTATAGTCAGCTCTAGCAATTTACATAAGTCTTTCTACTTTTCTAAAATAAAACTAACCTTACCCATAACTAAAAAAATGCATAAATATTTGGCAATTAATTGTTTGACTAATTTTGAATATCTAACCCAGCCTGCTTTGCCAAATAAAACAGAGTTGAGGTTTGTACAACCCACTTCAGGGACTGGGAGACCTAATATTGAAAAGAAGCAAATGTTCCTCATTGATATACCAATTCAGTGTAATCCTCATCAAAATTTTGGGTCTCTTTTTTTTTCCCAAAATTGACATTCTGACCCTAAAATTTATATAGAAATTAAAAGAATGGAGAGCAGACAGAGCAATCTCACAAAGAAAAATAAAATTGGAAGGGTCACATTTCCCCATTTCAAAACTTACTAGAAAGCTACAGCAGTAAGACTGAGTCATACTGACAGAAAGACAGATGAATGGGCTAGCACTGAGAGTCGAAAATAGACACACAGGGGCTGGGGAAATGGCTCAGGGGAATAAGGGCTTCCCTGGCAAGTGCAAGGACCTGAGTTCAATCCCCGGTTCCGCAAAAAAAAAAAAAAAAACAGACACACATCTATGGGTAAGGGTGCCAAGATAACTCAATTGGGTAAATAATGGATTTTTCTACAAATAGTAGGAACACTGTCCATCCATATGTAAAGAAATATATCTGTACTTGTACCTCACGCCATATACAAAAGTTAACTGAAAATGAGTACAGCCCTAAATATAAACTAAAAGTACAAAACTCTCAGAAGACACATAGACATAAATTATCATGACCTTGAATGAGACAATGGTGTCTTAGAGACAGCACCTAAAACAACAGTAATTAAAGGGAAAAATGAATTGGACTTCATAAAAATGAAATCTTTTGTGCTTATAAGGACACTGTCAAGAAAGTAAAAAGATAACACACATAATATGAGAAAATCTGGTAACGATCTAGTATCTAGGATTTTTTTTTTAAGTACTAATAACAACACTATAAAAAATAGCTCAGACTGGGGAGATGGCGGTGCATGCCTGTAATCCCAGTGCTGGGGAGGCAGAGAAAGGGGAATCATTATGAGTGCAAGCTGCATCACAAGACCCTGTACCCTGTACCAAATAAATAAATATGTTTTTTTTAAAAAAATAGCTCAATTTAAAAATGTGCAAAGATGGGGCCAGGAAGATGGCTCAGTAGAATAAGCAATTCCCTGGCAGGCTCAAGGGCCTGAGTTCAATCCCCAGTTCTACCAAAAAGAAAGAAAGAAAGAAAGAAAGAAAGAAAGAAAGAAAGAAAAAAGAAAGAAAGAAAGAAAGAAAGAAAGAAAGAAAGAAAGAAAAAATTGTGCAAAGAATTTAAATATTTTCCCTAAGAAGATATACAAGTCAATATCATCAGTTATCAGGGAAATACAAATCAAAGCCATAAAGTTACCATTTCACACGTAGTAAGATGGTTATAACAACAAAGACAATAAGCATCTGATTTGACGAGGATATGGAGAAGCTGGAATGCTCATACACTGGAGGTAGGAATAGAAAGCAGCTGTTTCAAAAATAGTTTTAAATCATCAAATGATTAAAAAGAGAATTGTCCCATGACCATTCCTGGATATATACTCAAGAGAATCGAAAATATTTGTCCACCCAAATATTTATGCACAAATGTTTACAGTAGCATTCTTCTTCTACCAAAACCAAAACAAAACAAAAATGGCAACCACAGTGTGTGTAAATAAAAGATGGAATCTCCTTATAAGGGAACATGATTTGGCCATAGAAATGAAGGATGGATGCGTGCTACGAGGTGGGTGAACCCTAACAATATTACGCTAAATGAAAGAAGTCAGAGACTAAAGAGCATATTTTACATGATTTTTTTTAATGCAT
>NW_004524878.1:1284989-1286677 GCF_000260255.1 Octodon degus
TTCCTGGAAGGACCAAGAAGAGCGCATGTAGCCACATGTCTTTGTTTTAATAAAATACAAGTACTTTTAACTTTCCTAACAGCACCACCTCTGCACCAGGCACCTGTTCCAAATGCTTTATGTACTTTAATCTTCACAGCAATACTATGATGTGGATCTTGTTATTATTTCAGTTCATAGACAAAAGTGTACAATATGCTGGAGCAATTTGTTGATGACCATAGAGCTACACAGTACGTTAGTGTCACCCAGGCTGTCTGGTGCAGCGTTTGTGCTTCTAAATCACTAGGTATCACTGTCTCTCTGAGTGCAAATCAGTCATTACCTGATTACGCTTCTGATGCAAAGCTGGCCAAGAGATAAACCAAAGTTAACAGTGTGGCAATTGTTTAGTAATAAAAACACTATTCATTAAAATTTCCACCCAGTGTCAGCCCTTCCGGAAATTTCTGGGGAGCTAAAGGAGTGGAGGTGGCGCCACCTATAGGACTGTCGCTGTACTGCACCAAGACGAATGAAATGCGAACCACTTATTTGCTGCCTGGGAGCTCTAACGGCCTCATAGAAAGTCTATGAAGACCTGAGTTCTAGTCCTGAAACCACTGTTAATTCATGAGAAACCTTGGGCATATTCTTTTGAAGACTTCAGAGTATCAAAATCAAGCCCTGGAGGTAGGGTACCTCAATAACAGACTTTACAGTATCCAGTAAAACAGAAGATTGGATGACAAAGATCTTACACCTTCCTGCAGCAAATATTTATTGAACAACTATAGGCACTGTTCTAGAATCTAGGTACATTTCTGTTCTCAGGGAAGCTTTACACCCTACAAGGGGTGATACAGACAATAGGAAAGGGATAAATACACATAGTACCAAATGTTATGGTAACAGTTAAACAGGATTATGAGAATGTTTGGGGTCCACTCTAGATTGTGAAAAAGCTCTCTGAAAAGAAGGTTTGAGCTAAGACAAAAAGGATGGTATGGACCCAATCTCAGTCTTGACAGTTTTCTTTTTTTAACTTTTGTTTTGTTTATTTATTTGGTACAGGGTCTTGCTATGCAGCTCAGACTCATTGTGATTCTCCTGTCTCAGCCTCCCCAACTCAGGGATTACAGGAGTGTGCCAACACACCCCATTTCAGTGGCTGGCTCTGCACCCAGAGTTCCGGAGACAGTGTGGCATGCATACCAGAGATCAAACCCAGGTCCGTGTGCTTGCCAGGCATGAGCTTAGACTACCGAGATATCTCTCTAGCCAACCTTGAGGATTTTCGAGAGAAGGAAAAAGACATCAAGGATGATTCAATGTTTGGTATATCCCTGTCGATATTTATAGTTCTTTGTGGGGATTAGGACAGGGGCAAGAGATTACTGGGTGTCTCTGAAGTGAAGAGATGTCCTCTGGCATGACAGGGAAGGATTCTATAAGGGATCAAAAAAAAAAAAACTGACTTTCAACAGATGAGTTAGGGGCCGGCCTGACAGTTCAGTGGATTAAAGCACCTGCTTTGGCAGAGCGCAGCAGCCGGGATCCCTGGCCTGCCTTGCCACCCCGCCCACGGAGCACAGATGGTGATCAAGACTGGGCATGGTGGCACGCGCCTGTCATCCCAGCACGTGGGAGGCTGAGAACAGGAGAATCACTACGAGTCTAATCTCTATAATGAGACCCTGCAGACCCTG
>NW_004524878.1:1287127-1298126 GCF_000260255.1 Octodon degus
AGACCCTGCAGACCCTGTAGACCCTGCAGACCCTGTAGACCCTGCAGACCCTGTAGATCCTGTAGATCCTGTAGATGCTGCAGACCCTGTAGACTCTGAAGACCCTTTAGACCCTGTAGGACTCTGTAGATCCTGTCTTAAATACAGGAAAAAAAATGAGTCAATATTCTGGAAGGTGCAGTCCCTCAAACGAAGGACTTCTAGCTAGAACATATAAAGAATTTTAAAAAATCAGATCCCCCCAAAATTCAAAGACTCAATCCAAAAATGGGCATCTGAGATGTGTGCACGCCTCTCAGATGAAGAAATACAAACGGCAAATAAATGCATGGAAAAATGTTCAATAGCACATCGTTTGAGAAATACAAATTAAAACAACACTGAGATTCCATCTCACCCCAGAAAGAACGGCTATCATCAAGAAATCAAACAACAACACATGCTGGAGAGACTGTGGGGAGAAAAGAACCCTTCTCCACTCTTGGTGAGAGTGTACAACTACTGTGGAAATCAGTGTGGAGATTCCTCAAAAAACTAGGCTTAGAAGACCCAGCTATTTCGCCCTTCTGGGTATTTTTCCAGAAGAGTTGAAAACATAATACTACAGCAATATATATGCGCCCAAGTTTATGGCAGCGCAGTTTGTGGTAGCTAGATCTTGGAAACAACCACAATGCTCATCAACTGAGGAATGGATAAAAAAGATGTATTTTTATACAATGGAGTATTACTAAGCTATGAGGATACGCTCAAAGCTTTTATAGGTAAATGGATGCAATTAGAGACTATACTCATAAGTGAAATAAATCAGACCCACATGTATAAACATTGTATTGTCTCCCTAGTGTAAGAACCTGAAAGAGTAAATAAGATCTGAAAGGTACAATAGATATAGTAAGATGGGAAGAAAACTCCTCAAAAGAAATGAACAATTGGGATGAGAAAAAGGGGGAAAAAAGAAGGGAAAGAAAACATGTACATATATGCACAAGATAGCTAGGATGATTGTACTGCTAATTTCTATTGGCTTTTTGAAGGTAGCAGTTAATGCTTAAAATTTTTATTCTGACCAATTTGATATGCTTATATCTGGTAATCTGAGCAACTACCTTGAAGAGAACAATGTGCAAGATAACAATCATTGTTGAATTCCTATCATCTTGGTTTTTGAAAATTTGGCATCATCTCCAATGTTTTATCTATTATTTTTATTGTTTTAAATTTTTTTTGAAAGATAGATTATAGACTACAGAAAGACTTTCCATACATGAAAGGGGAGGAATGGAATGCACACAGGAGTCACTGGCTATGGCAATTCTAAAATCCATCTGGGAAAATATTTTGAGACCTTCATAATGAGGTAGGAATTATTCTCTGATCCTGGTCCCTGAGTGCAGTTCTCTCTCCCAGTGTCCTCCACGGCCCTTGCTTGTGCCTTTTAAGAATTTCTGCCATCTCAGTGTGCCAGCTAATACAGAGATTTATAAATGAACCTTTAGTGGAGATGGAGTGGTGAGTAGCTTTCTCAACCCATTCTCTATTATAAAAGGTTGGAAGCCTAAGAGCCCCTTGAAGTCCTAAACAGTTATTGATCCTGTTAGTCTAGACTCATGGTTCCTCTGAAAATAAAATAGTTTTTTAAAAAATCTTATTGTGTTAACATCTACTTGAATGAAAGAAGTACCATGTGCTAAAAGCTGTACCATACTTAAGAACGAGTTCTCAGATCCATTCCTCTCTTTCCACTTTCCCCTTCTCTACATGATTTGGTGAAAAGCTATATCCTTCAACTCTTTCTCTGAATCCTACCCAGCTAAGTGATGTTGCTAGGCACTAGACTCTTAATTTTACATTTTCCCTGAAGCACTTTAATTCATTCAAGGTTTTAACAATGAATATTAAGCCCATACTTTTAGTTTATCCTTGTCTCAAGCCTGAATTTTATTTATTTTTATTTTTATTTTTTGCGGAAGCAGGGATTGAACTCAGGCCCTTGTGCTTGCCAGGGAAGTGCTTATTCCACTGAGCCATCTCCCTTGCCCCTTTAATTTTAATTTTAAAGACCTTCTCAATTTATCTTTTAATCTTTAGGGTCAAAAAACTCTCTCTCTCTCTCTCTCTCTCTCTCTCTCTCTCTATATATATATATATATATATATATAGTGAATATGCATAAACTCCCAATTTTCTGAATATTTTGTAGACTTTATTTTCTCCCCTGCTTACAAGCAGGGCAATTCTTTTTTAAGAATTATATTTCTTCAAAAATATTGATAAACAAAATGTCAACCAACATATTCCACCAATGTTGTTTTTCTATTCCTCACTATTGAAATTCATTTAGTATATGATTTACCTCCTGAGTTATTATCAACTATAGTTTTATCAAATATTTTCCCCTGCATTAATGAATCACCATCTTTCAAATCACTAATGTCAAATTCGTGCTGCATAACTAAGCCATTCCTTGAATATTAAGGTTCTGTTATTGCTTTTTCCCCAAAGAAAATCAAGTTTCATTGTAATATAAGCTAGTTTGTGTTTCAGTAATGAGTAACCTACAACTCTCACTGGCTTAACACTACAAAGGTTTTTCACTAAGGCAAAATCTTCTGCAAACATGGGCAATAGTCTAAAGCATGTACTCTCCGTATATCAGCCCAGCCCACCACACTACATCAGTCTTAAGCACCTCAGCGAGGAAAAGAGAAAACAAAGAATCAGAAAATTAAGCACCGGCTCTCAAAATGTTCAACCTAAAAATGACCAACATCATTCTCACATTTCAGGGACCATGTTTTACAAACACACCTAAAATAAAGGGTACGAGGTAGTCTGATCTTCCCGTGCTCTTGAGAGGGGAACAGCACTGGAAATACTGAGAGGAAACATTCCTATCTGCCCCGCTGCTGGTTGTGGAATCTTGTCTTTTGCCTTTACTCTTCTGCGGTTGCACTCTATTTCTTTTTTTTTTTTTAATTTTTTTTATTTGTGTGTGTGTGTGTGTGTGTGTGTGGCCAGCTCAGCCCACCAGGGGGCGGGGCTGGCTGGCATGTGGTGCTGGGGGATTGAACCGCGGTCCCTGTGCTTTGCTAAGCTTGTTCTAAGTAGATGCTTTAGACCACTGAGCCATCTTACCAGCCCTCCAATATATTTCAATGCCAGTTTTTCCCACTTAGTATAATTCGTGGCACACTTTATATCTCTGGATTCCCATCGTTGATCATCTCTAAACTGTTCTTAGCCATTATCTCTTCCAGTGTTCTCCTCTTTGACTTTCCATCTAGTATGTTTAAAGGTATCACCCAACCTCTGCGTCTCTTACTCCCTATTTTCACTCTTCATCAAAGCTCTCATCTGTGGCACATTATTGCCTCTAATTCTCAGTCACAGGGGCTTATTTTCACTTTTCATGTCAGTCATTTGGTTGAAATGAATGTGTGGGAAGCCTGAGCACTGTGATACTTTCCTCCTAAGAAGACTGGTATTCACTTCTGCAAGAACAGAAGGTGTTGTCATCTTGAGATGAATATGCTCAGGGTTATGCCTTAATGCAGAAGTCTTGGGATGGAAGTGATACGACCAGAGTGTTTCCGTCTGGAGGGAGGGGTAAAGAGAGGACCCGCGGGACAAACAAAGAACACATCCAGGATGTATACAGCATTGCTTCTCGTAATCAGTCAGCTAGAACTAACAAAAGACAGCATCTAATTGTAGAGGGAGCTGGAGAAAGTAGGGGGAGAAAGTGTCATCTTCATTTGCTAAAATGAAAAGGATAAAGAATACTAGCAACAATTAGCAGCTTCTAGAGACGTGATATTCTCTCATTGCATGAACCATAGCCAACACACAAGGCCCTTGGGAGCTGTGTCCATAGGACAAGGTCCTCCCTCTGCGTAGCTCCAGGTCCCGTGGCCAGGAGGTCCTCCACAGACCAGGACTTATTCTAGGAAGACACACAACATACATCAAAGATAAAAATGTGCCTCCAGCCTGTAATAACTGTATTTTTATGAATTTTTGAAAGACCTTTATAATTTGCTTTTTAAATTATTTGGGTAGGAGTAATTCATGTCATTTACATTGGGTTCAGGTTTCTTAAGAATTAAGGAGTTAAATGCTGTTATTGCTTATAGAAATTTAATTAGAAGTTTCTTTTTTATGTATTTAGTACAGGGTCTACAGGGTCTCACTATACAGATCGGACTCGTAGTGATTCTCCTGTTTTCAGCCTCCCGAGTGCTGGGATTACAGGCAGGCACCACCACGTCCAGGCTCAATCACCATCTCAGTGCACCCCAGGGCGGGGCCAACATGAAATGCCAGGAATAGAACCCTGGCTGCTGTGCTCTGTCTAATCAGGAGCCTTAGTCCAGAACTTTCTTTTTGTATGTTTTGTGATTCTTAATGTTTTTCAGGACTTACTTTGTAGTTTCTTTCTTTTTCTTTTTCTTTCTTTTTTTTTCTTCTCAGTACTGGGGATTGAACTCAGGACCTTGCGCTTGTCAGGCAGGCACTTAATGCCACTGAACTATATTCCTGGCCCAGGACTTACTTTAAAGATCTCTTAAAAGCTCTCATTCCCCAGATACTACACCTATACTTCCAAGAGTATAAAACAATCTGCAGACCTACCTGGAAGGGCAAGACTTTCCCTCCAGAGTGGGTCCAGCTAGCAACTTGCCATGGAACCTGAAGAGTGTGGGCTAGCGAGGCTCTGTATCCTGAGACCTAGACAATAACTAGTACTAATGAAATTAAGAACTAATCACTGCAGAGAATTACAGCAGGGAGGGGTGCTGTCCGTGGTTGGAGATCTGAGATTTCTGAGTCTCATTTGAAGCAGTAAATCATGATCATTCATTTTTTAAAAAAATTATTTATTTCTTTATTTATTTTGTGTGTGTGGCCAGCTCAGCCCACCAGGGGGCGGGTGGGCTGGCATGTGGTGCTGGGGGATTGAACCATGGTCCCTGTGCTTTGCTTAGCTTAGCTTGTTCTAAGTAGGTGCTTTAGACCACTGAGCCATCTCACCAGCCCCGATCATTCATTTTTGAGACACAAATTTCCTTGGCTTCTTTGACATCATATTTCCTGGTTTCCTTCCTCTGTGGCTGGCTGCTGAGGTGGGGAATGCAAGAGGAAGAATATATTAAGGGGACTTGGGGCTGGTTGCTGTTCCAGGCAACACACTGAGACATCCAAGCATCCAGTAGACCACAGGATGTCAGTCTGAAGCTCAGGAGAGGGGGCTATGATGCTTATCAAATTATCTCAACTCTTCTGCATTAGGAGGCTTAGTTGCAAGTAACAGACATCAATTCAACTAAGCAGGAAAGGAGTTTGTTAAAAGATTCTTTAGGTAGTTCACAGAACCATCAGGAGAACCAGAGAATCAAGTTCAGAGTTACGCAGCCAGGAGCAATCCTTGAAGTCATGTGCACAACCAGGCTGCTGAAGAAACTATGACTGGCATCAGGCACCAGGTGCTTTACCTGTACTGCTGCTACTGCTGCCATGGAAACCCCACCTCCTCGTAACTAACTTGTCACAAGAGAGAAGCTTCTGTGGGGGGGGGGGGTTGTGGGGTTTTTGTTTCTCACTATCAGTAGACCTGCCACTCTATCTCTAAGGGACACTGAGAAATCAAGATTCTAGTCTAGTTAGCCCACATGAATAACAAATATTCTTTATATCTCTTACAAATTGCCTCACAGAAATGGCTAGAAATCACTAGCACAGAATGAGTAGAAAGGAGAGCTAGGAACAGGAAACTTGAGGCCACCACAATAGAAAGGCCCTTCTTGAAGTGTTTAGCACCTGAGAGTGGAAGGTGTTCACAGGATGCTTTTCCCCTCCTTCCACCTCAGACTTGTTGCTTGCATTGTGAAGAAAAGCTTATACTCCCACAGTAAGATAGAGAGCTGTAGTGTTCCCTAGAGGGAAAGACTCACCCACCCTGTGTCCTTAACAACAGCAGAATCCAGAATTTAAAAAACATCATGCAGTAGGTTCAATGATCGTCACTGAAAAACACTCTGGAATACAATTGCTGGTAAAGAAATGTACTGGTTTTTATTCTTAAATGTGTAGATCCTTTTAAAATCAGTTATACTTCCCCTTACAATATTCTTCCCTCATATCCCTAGCCACTTTGGACCCAATGGCCACATCTAGAAGAGGTCTATGAGGAACTCAACCTAGATGTCCAAGAAGGGTACATCTTGAGGAATGGGCATATGGCTCAAGAAACAGCACCAACTGATGAGGACGTTCCTCGAAGCAGCTCCATTTGGCCCATGAATCCTTTTCCATGCCCTGATCAGGATACCACTAGCTGTGTCCCACATCTCAAGTTCCATAATTCCTGTGTGGCCTGAGAGCCAGTTATGATCTTTAGGGCTGAGGAGTCTCTGAGAGGTCACTGTTCTCAGCCACCCGCATCCCAACTCTATAGAAAAGGAAACCAAGACTAAGGTCAAACAGCCCATAATTAGCAAAGCCAAAATTGAGGTGTTCAGACTCTCCAATGAGACATATTCCTACCATACATCCTTACCTCCAAGTACGCAACATCTGGCTCCATCTGGAGCAAGCAGGTGATGATGATCTGCCTAAATGGGGAAGACCCGGCAAAAGGGAGTTATGACCCCAGCTAAGCTCAGGTAAGTGATGACTACAGCGGTCCCCAGTCACCACCCTATCAGAATGTTATCAATGGGAGGTATGCACCCCTTCCAGGAGTCCCCTTCTGGTTGAAGCACTGAATCATGAACAAAACCATGTTTTACCATGATCCTGGCCTCCCAACAGTACATGTTCTAGCCAGTGTGAAAATATGCTGATGCATTGCCTACCAGGTAATGTACTTTAGCCAGACTATGATTTGGATATTATAAAGGTCTATCCACCCTCTTAGGCTGATGGAAATGGAGCCAAAGCAAATGGCTACAATGCAGTATGTGTTGAACTGGAAGAAACAGGGCAAAGGCCTCACAGAGACTGCCCCCACCACCCCAGTAGGAGCTCATACACATGCTTGGCAGGAGATGAACTGAGTCAGGGAGGAAAATAGACATGGAGGGTAGGGATCAGAGCAGCTCTGATTCTTTCTGCCTATCCAATTCCCAGAGAGGAGAAACTGCAGACAGCCACACACATGCCCCTTGTCTAGGCTAAGTCTGTGGATCTTAGAGAACTGAGGACAATCCAGTGACACATGGAATCCTGAAAGCAAGTGCAAAGGGTATTTCACAGAGTGAGTGGTGCTTGGGGTGAAATGCTAAGGACAGCTGAAGGCAGTTGAGGACCGAAAAGGATTCCTTTGATTTGGCAACTGGGTGGTCACTGGTGACTTTTATGCAAAATTATAGACATCTGAAGAGTACCTGAAAAAAATCAACAACAAAAAAGACTATTTTTAAACTAAACTTGACTGACATGAAAAAATGGTAAGGGACAATAGACTCTAAAATATTTTATTTTAACCTTAAGAGAGCTTTGGTTGCTTGCAGGCTATGTCAAGATAACTAATGGAGAAGGAGGCTGAAGCTCCCAGGAACTGGAGCAGAGGCATAAGGGAGGGAGTCAAGCTGTGGTGGGCAGACAGCAAGATTCAAGACATAGAAAACTAACCAAGAGCAAGAGGGGTGGAGAGGAGAAAGACGCAGACACAGGTCAATGGCGGGGAGAGAGGTGGGCAAGGAAGCTCTTGTTTTAGGAGCTCTCTTCTGTGAAGTAGACAAGGAAATCAGCCATTTCTGAAAGCAGAGATGAAGGGCACCGATAAGAAAAAAGAGCAACAATACCTTAAAGATTTTTCAATCAATACTGAGCCTGTCAACTATGAATCTGTCTTCCTTAGAAGTAAGGAAGAAGGAGCAGGAAATAGGCCGATGAAGAGAGTGAAGAAGGGTTGATAGTCTCAGCAAAAGATAGAGAGGATGGGGAAGTTCAGGATGCTGATCGGAATTCCTGGTGATGGACCCTGAGCTCAGGCTGGAAAGAGGGAGAAGCTCAGAAGACCAAGAGTTTAGGAGAGAGAGAGATGAGGTTGTGGAAATGGACTAAAGAAGCAGACAATTTCAGCAGTAGTGAGTGTGGCAGCAGAGAAGGAAGCACAGGAGGTGGCCATGGATGACAGGATCAAAGGCTCAGCTCATGAGAGCAGTGGGTGATCCCATGATGTGAGACAGGAACAAACAAGGAGAGGCTTAAGTATAAGGATCCAGGCAAAGACCTGTTGCTAGAAATAGGTACCAGAAGCCAGAGTCTCCTGGGTTGATGGTAGGACTGACTGGAGCAGTCTAGCCTAAGGAGGCTCTGCTCAGCAAAGGGGTTACTACTGTCAGGGTGTGCAGTTAGCTACTGCTAGGACTCAGGCAGGGTCAGCTAACTCACAGTCTGCAGAAGAATGCTTTGCAAGTTCAGTCTGAGTCTGCACTGGATTCTGCATTAAAATCCCTTCTGCATCAACTAAAGGCACACCACTATCCCATTTCTAATCACAGCCAAGAGCCAACTTCTCTTCGAAGGCTCAACATGCTATACCATGAGAACCCAGTATGCACTATATTTCTGTGGCATGACATTGCCAAAAGCTAAAGAGCTTAACTGACTTCAAAATGGGACCACTATGGGAATAAGAATGTCAGATCACCATAAATGGCATCAAAGAACAACTTACTACTTGGTAAGCAGGATTTTTTTTAATTTATATAAAGTTGTGTTATATATTCTGCATGCAGAAACAAAATAAAACAAAGCTATGACTAAAAAATTGGTATTAAGTATTTAGGGAAACCCAGGGAAAAGGTAACACCATGGGATAACCAGTGGGCCAGGGTACCCTTGGAAGGTATCCTTGCTTCCCATCTCCCTTCTCAGGTGCCTAATGGGAGCCATTCAGTGTGGAGTCTCAGACCAGAAAGAACATGGGACTCCACCATATCGCTAAGATCCCCAGGCCCAGCAGCTGACCCTTGAGTCCAACAGGCCACACCCAAACTGGGAGCCTTACTGGGAGAGTAAGGAAGTCAAACTTCTAATCAGGTCTTTCTCTTTCCCATTTGTGGTCTCCAGCTGGTTGTATGGAATCATATCAGTCAAATTTGAGCCTGTCACAGCCTCCCTGAGGCTTTTTAATGCCCAGGAACATGATGCTCACTCAGGGGTAACTGAAATGTGGATCATGAAGGAAAGAGAGCCGAGGACAGGAATTAATGAGGTAAGTACAGAAGGAATCTTGCCAGGCCAACTAGAGAGAAAACTCAACAACTGAAAGGGAAGTGGCCAGAGTCCAAACCAGAAAGTCACATGAACCCCAGAGATTAAGGCCTGACTCCAGAGATCCCCTGAAGACCACTTGCCTGAAGATTACAATGATTACTTGGTTACCCCAAACAAGAAGGCAAAATTAGGGAAACCAATCTACTTAGGAAAGCTTAGCAACTGCTGCTAAAAGAATGGTAAGTCAATGGCAACATTTCTGTGAAGTGCAGATCGGTCAACCTGGATGAGAAGGATGAGAGTAGTGCCATCCAGGAAAGAAGAAATTTTTTCTGATTTTTTTTTAATTGCTCATTTATGAAGGTCTTATAAACGAGAACATCCTTAAGCTGCATCTTTCCATAAAAACAAAGCCATAATCCAAGACTTCCCTGAAACTGGCCATGCTGTGATAGGACCTAGAAAAGCTGTCTGCAGGCCAGGCCACTGAAATGCCTGGCCCATAACTCCCCTGGCAGTATCAGCAATAGGTCTCTTCTCAATCCAATCCTTGCCTGGGAGAAGGCCTGTCCCCCATTTTCTGTCCTTAGCCCACAGGGACCCTGAAGGCGCATTTGCAGTGCGGCCTTGAGCTCCTATTCCCATGTCTTCCAAATGTTTCTTCCTACCTTCTAAGAGAGCTAAAGTCCTGAAATTGCTTCTCACCAAAGGACACTAATTTCTCACCTCTTGTTCTTTTTTTTCTCCACCCTTGACAGCACTTCCCCCAGGAATGCCTAGGCTACTGCTGGTCCCTCTGGCCATCTCCAACCTCCTATATAAAAGGATGCCAGCAAAGTGTGGGCTTTTCCTGGGCTGTGGACAGCCTGCAGGCAGGCAGGTGAGGGCACTTGCTTCTGATCTTTGGCTCTGCTAACTTGGATAGGTGAAGAACAGAATCTCTGAGCAGGAGAGGCCCCAGCAGAGTGAGCTGTTCTGGATCACTCTTGTGCCCAGAGAACTCTGTGCCTGAAGCAGGCAGGGGCTGCTTCCCAGTTTTCCCCAGGAGAACACACAGTCCAGATATCTGAATAGGAATGAGAAAGGGGTGGCCACAGACAAACACAACAATCACTTCTAGGAAGATAGGTTTTGACACCAAAAAAGTGCTATTAGCCCAAAGTAAGGGGCACAGAAGGCAGACTCTGAAGTTGACATCGTAATGCAAGTGAAATCTGAGCCACAAGATGCAGGTGCACACTGCACAGCCACCCAGCTCCGGTGAAAATGCCATTCCATCCAGAGGACTTTCATGGCAGCCACCTAAGCCAACCTCAGGAAAGGAACTATGAAAAACAAATACCCTGGAAACCGTTAGAACCAAATAGGCACCAATCGAGACCTATGGCCTCTAGAAGCCTCCATTATTCTGCCCAGGCAGGCACTCTGTCCCAACAGGACAAGCAATGGTAAACAGTGGCAGTCTTTGGCTGTGCTGGGCCAGGGATCACAGGCCAACCACATGTCCAAACCTCACTCCCTTCTTCTCCCACGTCTGTGCCAGGAGGAGTTCAGATACATACACTGCTC
Source organism: Octodon degus (assembly GCF_000260255.1). NCBI lineage: Eukaryota > Metazoa > Chordata > Mammalia > Rodentia > Octodontidae > Octodon > Octodon degus. The sequence continues at coordinate 1,297,925 of NW_004524878.1, forward strand.
CTGAGCTCTGGCCAATAAAATCTGAGAAAGGTCTGCTTTCCTCAGCAGCAGAATTCACCAAAATGTTAGGTCCTCCAGAGCCCGACCAGGCAGGATATGTAATATGATTACTCTGGCAAGTAAGGAAGACCTCCCTCTTTCCTGTTTATTAATGAAATCTCCTCTGCAGTGGATGCACTGTGACTCCCAAAGAAATGCTGTC
>NW_004524878.1:1298226-1362807 GCF_000260255.1 Octodon degus
CATGGTCCCTGTGCTTTGCTTATTCTAAGTAGGTGCTTTAGACCACTGAGCCATCTCACCAGCCCCGATCATTCATTTTTGAGACACAAATTTCCTTGGCTTCTTTGACACCATATTTCCTGGTTTCCTTCCTCTGTGGCTGGCTGCTGAGGTGGGGAATGCAAGAGGAAGAATATATTAAGGGGACTTGGGGCTGGTTGCTGTTCCAGGCAACACACTGAGACATCCAAGCATCCAGTAGACCACAGGATGTCAGTCTGAAGCTCAGGAGAGGGGGCTATGATGCTTATCAAATTATCTCAACTCTTCTGCATTAGGAGGCTTAGTTGCAAGTAACAGACATCAATTCAACTAAGCAGGAAAGGAGTTTGTTAAAAGATTCTTTAGGTAGTTCACAGAACCATCAGGAGAACCAGAGAATCAAGTTCAGAGTTACGCAGCCAGGAGCAATCCTTGAAGTCATGTGCACAACCAGGCTGCTGAAGAAACTATGACTGGCATCAGGCACCAGGTGCTTTACCTGTACTGCTGCTACTGCTGCCATGGAAACCCCACCTCCTCGTAACTAACTTGTCACAAGAGAGAAGCTTCTGTGGGGGGGGGGGGTTGTGGGGTTTTTGTTTCTCACTATCAGTAGACCTGCCACTCTATCTCTAAGGGACACTGAGAAATCAAGATTCTAGTCTAGTTAGCCCACATGAATAACAAATATTCTTTATATCTCTTACAAATTGCCTCACAGAAATGGCTAGAAATCACTAGCACAGAATGAGTAGAAAGGAGAGCTAGGAACAGGAAACTTGAGGCCACCACAATAGAAAGGCCCTTCTTGAAGTGTTTAGCACCTGAGAGTGGAAGGTGTTCACAGGATGCTTTTCCCCTCCTTCCACCTCAGACTTGTTGCTTGCATTGTGAAGAAAAGCTTATACTCCCACAGTAAGATAGAGAGCTGTAGTGTTCCCTAGAGGGAAAGACTCACCCACCCTGTGTCCTTAACAACAGCAGAATCCAGAATTTAAAAAACATCATGCAGTAGGTTCAATGATCGTCACTGAAAAACACTCTGGAATACAATTGCTGGTAAAGAAATGTACTGGTTTTTATTCTTAAATGTGTAGATCCTTTTAAAATCAGTTATACTTCCCCTTACAATATTCTTCCCTCATATCCCTAGCCACTTTGGACCCAATGGCCACATCTAGAAGAGGTCTATGAGGAACTCAACCTAGATGTCCAAGAAGGGTACATCTTGAGGAATGGGCATATGGCTCAAGAAACAGCACCAACTGATGAGGACGTTCCTCGAAGCAGCTCCATTTGGCCCATGAATCCTTTTCCATGCCCTGATCAGGATACCACTAGCTGTGTCCCACATCTCAAGTTCCATAATTCCTGTGTGGCCTGAGAGCCAGTTATGATCTTTAGGGCTGAGGAGTCTCTGAGAGGTCACTGTTCTCAGCCACCCGCATCCCAACTCTATAGAAAAGGAAACCAAGACTAAGGTCAAACAGCCCATAATTAGCAAAGCCAAAATTGAGGTGTTCAGACTCTCCAATGAGACATATTCCTACCATACATCCTTACCTCCAAGTACGCAACATCTGGCTCCATCTGGAGCAAGCAGGTGATGATGATCTGCCTAAATGGGGAAGACCCGGCAAAAGGGAGTTATGACCCCAGCTAAGCTCAGGTAAGTGATGACTACAGCGGTCCCCAGTCACCACCCTATCAGAATGTTATCAATGGGAGGTATGCACCCCTTCCAGGAGTCCCCTTCTGGTTGAAGCACTGAATCATGAACAAAACCATGTTTTACCATGATCCTGGCCTCCCAACAGTACATGTTCTAGCCAGTGTGAAAATATGCTGATGCATTGCCTACCAGGTAATGTACTTTAGCCAGACTATGATTTGGATATTATAAAGGTCTATCCACCCTCTTAGGCTGATGGAAATGGAGCCAAAGCAAATGGCTACAATGCAGTATGTGTTGAACTGGAAGAAACAGGGCAAAGGCCTCACAGAGACTGCCCCCACCACCCCAGTAGGAGCTCATACACATGCTTGGCAGGAGATGAACTGAGTCAGGGAGGAAAATAGACATGGAGGGTAGGGATCAGAGCAGCTCTGATTCTTTCTGCCTATCCAATTCCCAGAGAGGAGAAACTGCAGACAGCCACACACATGCCCCTTGTCTAGGCTAAGTCTGTGGATCTTAGAGAACTGAGGACAATCCAGTGACACATGGAATCCTGAAAGCAAGTGCAAAGGGTATTTCACAGAGTGAGTGGTGCTTGGGGTGAAATGCTAAGGACAGCTGAAGGCAGTTGAGGACCGAAAAGGATTCCTTTGATTTGGCAACTGGGTGGTCACTGGTGACTTTTATGCAAAATTATAGACATCTGAAGAGTACCTGAAAAAAATCAACAACAAAAAAGACTATTTTTAAACTAAACTTGACTGACATGAAAAAATGGTAAGGGACAATAGACTCTAAAATATTTTATTTTAACCTTAAGAGAGCTTTGGTTGCTTGCAGGCTATGTCAAGATAACTAATGGAGAAGGAGGCTGAAGCTCCCAGGAACTGGAGCAGAGGCATAAGGGAGGGAGTCAAGCTGTGGTGGGCAGACAGCAAGATTCAAGACATAGAAAACTAACCAAGAGCAAGAGGGGTGGAGAGGAGAAAGACGCAGACACAGGTCAATGGCGGGGAGAGAGGTGGGCAAGGAAGCTCTTGTTTTAGGAGCTCTCTTCTGTGAAGTAGACAAGGAAATCAGCCATTTCTGAAAGCAGAGATGAAGGGCACCGATAAGAAAAAAGAGCAACAATACCTTAAAGATTTTTCAATCAATACTGAGCCTGTCAACTATGAATCTGTCTTCCTTAGAAGTAAGGAAGAAGGAGCAGGAAATAGGCCGATGAAGAGAGTGAAGAAGGGTTGATAGTCTCAGCAAAAGATAGAGAGGATGGGGAAGTTCAGGATGCTGATCGGAATTCCTGGTGATGGACCCTGAGCTCAGGCTGGAAAGAGGGAGAAGCTCAGAAGACCAAGAGTTTAGGAGAGAGAGAGATGAGGTTGTGGAAATGGACTAAAGAAGCAGACAATTTCAGCAGTAGTGAGTGTGGCAGCAGAGAAGGAAGCACAGGAGGTGGCCATGGATGACAGGATCAAAGGCTCAGCTCATGAGAGCAGTGGGTGATCCCATGATGTGAGACAGGAACAAACAAGGAGAGGCTTAAGTATAAGGATCCAGGCAAAGACCTGTTGCTAGAAATAGGTACCAGAAGCCAGAGTCTCCTGGGTTGATGGTAGGACTGACTGGAGCAGTCTAGCCTAAGGAGGCTCTGCTCAGCAAAGGGGTTACTACTGTCAGGGTGTGCAGTTAGCTACTGCTAGGACTCAGGCAGGGTCAGCTAACTCACAGTCTGCAGAAGAATGCTTTGCAAGTTCAGTCTGAGTCTGCACTGGATTCTGCATTAAAATCCCTTCTGCATCAACTAAAGGCACACCACTATCCCATTTCTAATCACAGCCAAGAGCCAACTTCTCTTCGAAGGCTCAACATGCTATACCATGAGAACCCAGTATGCACTATATTTCTGTGGCATGACATTGCCAAAAGCTAAAGAGCTTAACTGACTTCAAAATGGGACCACTATGGGAATAAGAATGTCAGATCACCATAAATGGCATCAAAGAACAACTTACTACTTGGTAAGCAGGATTTTTTTTAATTTATATAAAGTTGTGTTATATATTCTGCATGCAGAAACAAAATAAAACAAAGCTATGACTAAAAAATTGGTATTAAGTATTTAGGGAAACCCAGGGAAAAGGTAACACCATGGGATAACCAGTGGGCCAGGGTACCCTTGGAAGGTATCCTTGCTTCCCATCTCCCTTCTCAGGTGCCTAATGGGAGCCATTCAGTGTGGAGTCTCAGACCAGAAAGAACATGGGACTCCACCATATCGCTAAGATCCCCAGGCCCAGCAGCTGACCCTTGAGTCCAACAGGCCACACCCAAACTGGGAGCCTTACTGGGAGAGTAAGGAAGTCAAACTTCTAATCAGGTCTTTCTCTTTCCCATTTGTGGTCTCCAGCTGGTTGTATGGAATCATATCAGTCAAATTTGAGCCTGTCACAGCCTCCCTGAGGCTTTTTAATGCCCAGGAACATGATGCTCACTCAGGGGTAACTGAAATGTGGATCATGAAGGAAAGAGAGCCGAGGACAGGAATTAATGAGGTAAGTACAGAAGGAATCTTGCCAGGCCAACTAGAGAGAAAACTCAACAACTGAAAGGGAAGTGGCCAGAGTCCAAACCAGAAAGTCACATGAACCCCAGAGATTAAGGCCTGACTCCAGAGATCCCCTGAAGACCACTTGCCTGAAGATTACAATGATTACTTGGTTACCCCAAACAAGAAGGCAAAATTAGGGAAACCAATCTACTTAGGAAAGCTTAGCAACTGCTGCTAAAAGAATGGTAAGTCAATGGCAACATTTCTGTGAAGTGCAGATCGGTCAACCTGGATGAGAAGGATGAGAGTAGTGCCATCCAGGAAAGAAGAAATTTTTTCTGATTTTTTTTTAATTGCTCATTTATGAAGGTCTTATAAACGAGAACATCCTTAAGCTGCATCTTTCCATAAAAACAAAGCCATAATCCAAGACTTCCCTGAAACTGGCCATGCTGTGATAGGACCTAGAAAAGCTGTCTGCAGGCCAGGCCACTGAAATGCCTGGCCCATAACTCCCCTGGCAGTATCAGCAATAGGTCTCTTCTCAATCCAATCCTTGCCTGGGAGAAGGCCTGTCCCCCATTTTCTGTCCTTAGCCCACAGGGACCCTGAAGGCGCATTTGCAGTGCGGCCTTGAGCTCCTATTCCCATGTCTTCCAAATGTTTCTTCCTACCTTCTAAGAGAGCTAAAGTCCTGAAATTGCTTCTCACCAAAGGACACTAATTTCTCACCTCTTGTTCTTTTTTTTCTCCACCCTTGACAGCACTTCCCCCAGGAATGCCTAGGCTACTGCTGGTCCCTCTGGCCATCTCCAACCTCCTATATAAAAGGATGCCAGCAAAGTGTGGGCTTTTCCTGGGCTGTGGACAGCCTGCAGGCAGGCAGGTGAGGGCACTTGCTTCTGATCTTTGGCTCTGCTAACTTGGATAGGTGAAGAACAGAATCTCTGAGCAGGAGAGGCCCCAGCAGAGTGAGCTGTTCTGGATCACTCTTGTGCCCAGAGAACTCTGTGCCTGAAGCAGGCAGGGGCTGCTTCCCAGTTTTCCCCAGGAGAACACACAGTCCAGATATCTGAATAGGAATGAGAAAGGGGTGGCCACAGACAAACACAACAATCACTTCTAGGAAGATAGGTTTTGACACCAAAAAAGTGCTATTAGCCCAAAGTAAGGGGCACAGAAGGCAGACTCTGAAGTTGACATCGTAATGCAAGTGAAATCTGAGCCACAAGATGCAGGTGCACACTGCACAGCCACCCAGCTCCGGTGAAAATGCCATTCCATCCAGAGGACTTTCATGGCAGCCACCTAAGCCAACCTCAGGAAAGGAACTATGAAAAACAAATACCCTGGAAACCGTTAGAACCAAATAGGCACCAATCGAGACCTATGGCCTCTAGAAGCCTCCATTATTCTGCCCAGGCAGGCACTCTGTCCCAACAGGACAAGCAATGGTAAACAGTGGCAGTCTTTGGCTGTGCTGGGCCAGGGATCACAGGCCAACCACATGTCCAAACCTCACTCCCTTCTTCTCCCACGTCTGTGCCAGGAGGAGTTCAGATACATACACTGCTCCTGAGCTCTGGCCAATAAAATCTGAGAAAGGTCTGCTTTCCTCAGCAGCAGAATTCACCAAAATGTTAGGTCCTCCAGAGCCCGACCAGGCAGGATATGTAATATGATTACTCTGGCAAGTAAGGAAGACCTCCCTCTTTCCTGTTTATTAATGAAATCTCCTCTGCAGTGGATGCACTGTGACTCCCAAAGAAATGCTGTCAATGTAAATGGCAAGGAAGAGCTCTGCGCAGCTCGAGGAGACTCGTCTCACAGCCACATTCTGAAGAGGATAAGTTGAAGGATGGGGAGGAATGGTCCGCAGAATGGGACACCAGCCACCAGAGTGCTCTGTCTCCTTCCAGCTCTCACACCTGTGAGATGCTGTTCGCCAAGCGGAAAGACATCCTCTTTGCTTTTTCATTTTCCTAGAAGAAAAACATTCATATGTTTGGAATTAGAACAGGCAAAGGTAGGATTTATTAACACACAAAAAAACCAATGTCGAGACTGGGATTTTCCAAAGTCAAAGTGTTTTATTGTACCCCAGAAATCCAACAACAAGACTCATGGAGAACTACACATGGTATGCTAAGTATCGTAAATATCTGGGAATGCTTGGTCTGGCCTTAGCGCGTAGGAAGCAGGCAATACATTTCCGTGTGATTTAATAGCATAGAATTAATGCTTCAGCTCTATACAGATGGGGCCACAGGAGTTTTCTCTACTGCAAGCAATACTTCTTCTTCCTTCCCAACAGGCTCAAAAATCTTTTCTTCCTGAAACCCGGACAAAGATCAGGCGCTAAGACCAGGTATGTCTCTTCTTATGAACATAACAATCACAGTGTCAATAACTAGTTCCAAGGGCTCCTCACCCTGGTTCCATTGTTAATTTTCTGGATGACCCTGGACAGGTCACATGCACCTCTCTGCATTCCAAGCCTCACTGGTAACTGGAGTTGGTGAACTATGCCCTGCTTTCCCTAGAGGCTAAGGGGTTGGACACAAAGGTTCATTGTCACCAGTGTCCCTCATGCCAGCCAAGCAGCTTCACATGGGGCTGCCCTAAATGTGCTATTCAGGGCTTTCTCCTACCCAATCACCACTCTCCTGTCTGCCAGCTGGTAGCAACTCTTTACCATGTGTCGTCGCCGCCTCTTGGGCTGGATGCCTTCCTGCATGTAGGGGGGCCATGGGAAGCCCTGAGGGGTGGAACATCCACTCTCATTAGACAGCTCCTCGGAGTCTGAGTCCTCTAGCCTTGGCTGGGCAAACCGTTTCTCTGGGTAGATCTCCTTCAGCCAGCCCTCAAAGAACACCTCCAGGCAGCGGCCAGCCTCTGCGACCTCCGAGTCAGGCTGATGGGGAAGAAAACACTGCCTGTCTGGCCTGCTTCAATCAGCTCCTTTCTTCCAGGCCCTTCTCTCAAAAGCTATATAGAAACCACAAAGCCTGGCTGGACCATCCTGAGATCTCATCCTGGGATGGCTAGAACTTGGCACGTTCTCCTAGAGCTCTGGATAACATGTTTGGTGGCAGCTCCTAAAGCAGAAGTGACTTAGATAAATAAATATCCACGGGTGGCCAGCCCCAAGGGTCTCCCTACCTTCCCGAGACTATTTTTTTCCCACCACAAAAATAAAAATATATCAATAAATAAATATTCACCACAGTGGACCCTAGGACTCTGTTCTCAGGTCCTCCTGGAAGCCCAGGACCAAATTGGACTCCTGACCCTCCCCCTCACTCCTATCCAGCCATGACAGTCTTAGGTCACTGAGAGGGCAACAGGAGGGAGGGATAACAGGCAAGACGTACATAATTGAACTTAGCACAGTTCCAGAACATGAGGCGCACATCTGACACCACCTCCTCTGGGGTGGTGTAGTGAGCTGGGTCTTTCTTTTGCAGCTTCCTTCGGATGATTGACAGATCCATGGGCCTTTTGATAATCTGGTAATAATGCCGGGCCTTGGGAAAGGAGAGAAGGGGTGGAAATGAAAGAGGAGGGGAAAAAAATGTGTAGGTATAAATAAGAAGGGAGCAGAGATGGAAGACAAGTTGGAATATAAATGAAAGAACAGAAGAAAGAGTGAGAAAGAGCAGAAATTTTTAAAAATGGAGGAAGATAAAGACAGGGAAAAGAGGAGGCATCATTTGACAGGTCAGGTTTGTGCAGTAGCAGTTATGGTGGAGGAAAAGAGGAGGGGAGATGGGTCCCTTGGACCATCCGCAAATTAAACTCTCACTACTTCCAGCAGCTATTCCCTGCACCCACCGTGGGCACCACTATGATCCTGTCCCATGGAAAGCCCAGTGGTGGTGAACCTATGGCACATGTACCACAGTGGGCTGTGTGTATCATTGAAAGCTCTAAAGGTTCGCCATCACTGGCCTGGGCTCCCTGAGCAGTTAGGATGGTAGCAGGCAGAAAGAGTGAAGCTTTCCTTACCAGGGGGCTGACAGGTTCATGGAAGGGTAGGCTGAGGCTGTTGCAACACAAGGACAGAACCAGCTTCTCACACTTCTGCAGAAATCAGAATTGGCAATGGTGTCATTTTTGTCCTCCCACCACCACCACACCCCATCCTTCAACAGGACCTAAACATGATTTATGCATAGTTGATAACTGCCTGTCCCACAGGGTATCAGCCACTAACTAAGGCACAGTGCAGGTTCCCAGGCCAGAGAATTAATACAAGAAGGAAAATCACAGTTCCCATGGGACTAGTCATCAGGCCCAGCCTAGAAGACAGCCACCAGAAAGGCCTCTCAGCCCCTCTGGACACATGCAGCTGCCCCAGTCAGCAAAGCTTGCTTCAGGAGACTTCTCCATACCTTCTGGTCGCATAGGCTCAGGCCAGGAGGTGCTCGCACCCCAGGCTGGGTGTAGCGGGCATTCTCGCAGTCGTACTCCATCTCAGGCTGCGTCAGGCTGCAGCACAAGGTGCACACCCACTCTCCCCTGCACGAGTAAGTGAGGCCATGGTAGGCTTCAGCACATTGCCCAGAGCACCTTGGCTGTCCCCCTGCCTTGACACAGGCCCTGGGGGCAATGGCACCTCTAGCCCCGCTCTGGAGGGAGTGGCTTCCTAACCACAAGCTTAAAAGAAAGTCAGTAAATTCCAGATTTAGTAAATCCCCCAAAAAATAGCAGGTAGGGGGAGCATAAAGCAGGGGCAGTGGGACAAATCTCTGGACAGGAAGCTGAGAACAGAAGACAAGCGGGAGCCAAGCAAATTTCCAACATGCACCGGCCCATGTGCAGAAGGCGCACAGCTGTGGGCCCCATCCCTCACAGACTACACGTCACACAGGCCCAGAAGAGGGAGCGAACCCACCCTGGGGCTCTGTGGACACAGCTTGGAATAATAATACAATCTGTCTAGCCAGATGCCCACCTGGACGGCATGACTCACCCCGGAAAGCTGAGCAGGGCTGGCACATGGCAGGAGAGGTGAAACACTTTGGGGCAGCGATCACAGCACAGCAGCTCCCCACCATTGAGACACACGGCACAGAAGTCCTCATTCTCTATCGGGACTGGGGGACCTTTCTTGGCTCCAGGAGTTCGAGGAATGAGCTTGTGTTCTTCAGGAGATGCACCTTCCACCTCTGGTGGCCGCTGCCCAGCCAGAGAAGTGACAGTAACCTTTCTTCCCCCGAGACCTGGGGCCTGGATGGCATCAGGCACATTATCCTGGCTGACCTTAGGGAAGAGGTGAGTCTGAGCAGTCAGGGCACAGCAGTGATGAGTGGCTGAGGGCTGCATGGGGGGAGGGGCAGGCCCTGAGCACTTACTGTGAGAAACACTCACCCAGGATCACAATCCAGCCAGCTCCCACACAGCAGAGGACACTCAAGCTGAGCATCCCATAGGCCCCTTTCCATGAGGTCAAAGTCTAGCCAAGCTACAACCCCACTCACTCAGGATAGGCCCTAAAGCTAGAATTCTGTCAGTAGCAGAGAAACAGGAAAAGCTCCTCAGCTGGGCCAAAGTTCAAGGCCAAGGCCAAGCAAAGAGGTACCTTAATGGTCATGCTGGAGGACTCAGTCCCACACTCAATGACCAGCAAGAAGCTCCCATCCTGATCGTTCTTCTGGGGCTTCAGCTTGAACACAGGCATCTCTCCCGAGGAGGCAGCACAGATCTTAAGTCGCTCCAGTCGCACATAGGGGATCTTGGGATCACTACTGAAGGTCCTGTGATAAGAGAGGTATCCTAGGTCTCAGAGGGAGCCACCCTTGCCTCAATCCCTAACTAAGGCTCATCTAGGATCCTACCATTTGATAACTACTCAAGATCTCCTCATTTGGACCCTGAATAGGTCCACAACGTGCCCTCTTACCAGCTATGCCTGGACAGCCCTGCCAGATACTAGGAAGCCCTCTGATACAGTCACTGATCAAAGAAAGGGGCTCCTGAAGTGTGGGGACTGTGCACAGAGTGTATGCCTGTGTCACCATGTGGGAGCAAGGACATCTTGGACAGCCAACCACATGGCCCTCTAGATGGTCTGGAGCTAAAAAAGACAGATGCAGGCAAGGTTCTGCTTCCTACCCTGCCCGGGAGGGAAGGGCTTCCTAATCGCACACTTGGAAGAAATCCAGTAAAGAAACTCTGGTTGGGTCATCAAAGAAGCTTCTTCTCATGCCAACCTCGCAGGGCATGCAATTGGGCATGAGAGGCGAGGTTGCCAAGAGTCTCTTACCCGATGCTCTGGTTTTCCTTTGTATCCAATTCTAGGACTCCTTGATCAAAGTTCTCATACTCTGAAGCAAAGAAACAAATAAATTTCCTGTGACATGCATCTGTGACAGCATACCCAGTCACCCCTGCCTTCCACTCCCATCTGCTCTTCACACCTTTGGCCACACACCTGTCACACCCTTATTATCTACAGTGGTGGCAAAGGCTTGCCTGCTTCCCAAAAGAAGAGGAAGGCCATCCTTTTATAAAACGTGCACAGATGACACTCAGAGGCTACTCACATGTGAGTGTTAGGTTAGGTACTGAGAGGCCAGCTTCTCATCTTCAAAATGGGCCCAGAAATCACTTGTTCCCTGCATGCTCATGCTGTGGGCTCTGAGAAGCCCACAGGGTTTCTGGGTTCTGTGTAGTCTCAGCCTTTTCATCCATGCTCTGGGATTCCACCAAGGCCTTAGAACCCAGCTCCCACTCTGTGGACCGGAGCTGCAAGGAGGCCTCCTGCGCACACACAGCCCATGAGGATGGGCAGGGAGCAGTGGTGGGAAAAGGAGGAGCTGGCATTGATTTTGCACCCCACAGCACCAGGTACTACCCTTGCATTTTTATGTGGGCAGAGCCCCCCAAAAATGTAATTTAATGCATAAAAAAGGATTATGTTATTGTGTATAATAAAAACCAATACTATTACAGTGCTTCCTCAATCAGTATGAGGGAGAAAAGGAGAAAAATTGTTTCTTTTGTGTCCATTTATTAAATGTATGAAAAATAGGCTGATAATCACAAATTATAATCAATAGCTATCCAACTTCTAACCCCCCAATTGGTCCCCGCCTCCCTCAGAAGCAAACCTTAGCCTAGCTCAGTGTGAGAAGGGGTATGGGTCGCTGAGAAGACCAAAGCCAAATCTCAATGGCCCAAATTCCATTTACTACGAAGCACAACACAAGTTGAAATTATCTGTGTGGGTACAAGGTAAATTCTTGTTACTACAAATAAGTTATTATGTGATTCAACTAGTTACTTCTTCCAGGAGCCTTTGAAGTCAGTCTAACTAGTCTTAGTTACATAGAAAGAAACCATTTCAGGGATGTTATTTCATCCCTGAAATAACATCAAATAAAAATACAGAGTGTGCGGTCTCACAGATCTGCCTGATTCCAATATTAGGCATGCTTTTTACCTATAATATTTTTCCCAGGCTAGCCCTCATGGGGTGAATTCTTTATCTCGCCTTACATACAACAGGACTCTGCATGGGGAATACATCCAGGAAGCAACATGGACCCGACCTGGCCATGGTGAGGGAGACAGAGTAGTGGTAGTCAGAGGAGGGGAGAGACATGTGCTTAGCCTTAGCTAGAAGCAGGGACTGCCTACCCTGCAGGCCTGTCTGCTGGCTTCTGTCTCACCTGTAACTACTGAGGCCACCTGCTCAAGTCTGGTCAACACAAAAGACAGTTGCTTACTCGCATCTCACCTTTTGGGTTCCGATACTGCTGCAGAGCTGTAGGGGCGCTGACCACTGGTGCTGGTAGAGGTTTTTTCACAGAAAGATTAATTGGCTCTTCTAGTTCTGAGGAAATACCCAAGTCCTTTGGAGCATCCAAGCCAGGGACTGTGGGGCCTTGTCGCACTGCGTCAATGATGCGAGTGGAATCTTCACTTTCCATCTTTCAAAAGTGAAAGATCAATAATAAGAATCAAAGAAATCAAACACATCTGCCATCAGTGGTCTCAGAGCTATTAAGCTAAGGCCTGAATGAGGCCTTCAGCAGCCAAACTTTTGCTCAGTGATAAGCAGAGGAAGTTGGCTGGCATCTTCCTGAGACTTACCTTACATAGGGAGTTCTCCAGGGAGGAATCGGCCCCATCCTTGGGGCACAGGCTCTCAGAAGTTCTGCTACAGCCAGGACTGGACCTGGACCCAGTTTCCAGCTGCATGTCAGATACTGGGGGCATGTTCTGCAAAGGACATGTCCCCAGACTTGGCACAGCCTGAATGTGACCAGATATGAGACTCAGCCCAGCCTGAGTGTGATCACTTGCTAGGGTCGTGATGACATGGGGTGAATCACTCATCAGGTTGGGCATGGACTGGAAGGTGCCACGCACAAGGCCTGGCACAGCCTGTAGGTGACTGGTGGTCAGGCTGGGCATGGTGTGAGTTTGAATACTTGTAATGCTGGCCACAGGGTGTGGGGGGCCACTCAGCACACTTGGCACTGCCTGATGGGCACCAGCTGCCAGACTGCTCACGCTCTGGACCTGCGGCTCTAGGGTCCTCGCCAGCCTGGTGGACGACAACTCCATCTCCAGAGAGTTGGAAAAGCCCATGATGCTCACTGAGGTGGAATGCTACAAAAGCAGAAACAGGAATAGAAGCAGGCTGTTAGTTGGGGATGGCGGGAGGAATAGGGGAGACCAGTCTATAAGAACTTTAATATTCAGATTCCTGGGGGCCTGCCCCTTAGCTCAGTTCTTTAAGTGGCTGCTTCAACAAAGCAGTCAGGCTCAGGTTGCTGTGGTTCAATCCCCACAACTCAAGCCAGCCAAACCTGCCCTGAAGGCATTTGGAGAAAAAAAAAAAAAAAAAAAAAAATCCTGCAGATTCCCCTCTCACCTCTGAGTGTAGTTGGTGCCCAGAATTCAGTCAAGACATGAAGTCCTGTCCCAGTTCCTGACACCAAGGAGGCTGCTACAATATGCCAGAGTGGGCTGAGGACACTGGTGTGCATGAGTGCACGTTTGTGTGCATATGTGCGTGTTTACTAGAGAAAAAGCAAGAGAGACCTACCATCTGACCTGAGGTGTAAGCACACTACCAGCCATAGGCCCTGCCTCTGGTCCTGTCCTTAAGCAGAGAGTGGACCAGTAGGACTTTGACTCAGGTTTCATCTGTCTTACTTTTTTTTTTTTTTGTGGAAACCGGGGATTGAACTCAGGCCCTTGCACTTGCCAGGGAAGTGCTTATTCCACTGAGCCATCTCCCCTGCCCTACATCTGTCTTACTTTTCTCTCACTGCTGAGACAAAATGTCTGATGCCTAAAATTATGGGTGGATAGGTTTATTTAGCTCACATTTTGCAGAGGTTTCAATCCATAATCAGCTGGCTCTGTGACACGGCAGAGGGGCAACAGTTAGTGGTAGGGGAAGATACCGAAAGCAACAAGAGCAAAAGGGGGAGCCAACCCTCTTTCCCTCCCTGATAGTATATGCAGGCTATCCACCGTGGGGTGGTGTAACACTCGTATCACCACACCCATCCTAGACAATGAACCAGTCACAAACTCTAGATTCAGCTGTCTCAGGCCAGAGAGATAGCTCAGCCAACTAAGTGCCTACTTAGGCAAGCGCAGGGCAGTATCACATGCCACACTGGTCCCACCGCTGGGCGCACTGAGCCAGCCACAGAGACCAGGCATGGTGGTACATGCCTATAATCCCAGCTGGGGTGGCTGAAAACAAGAGAAGCACTATAAGTCTGAGCTTCATAGTGAGACCCTGTACCAAATACATATAAATAATAAATAATAAATAAATAAATTCAGCTGTCTCAAAAAAGCCCATCCTCATGACCACATGAGGCTTTGGGGGCACATTCAAACACAAATTATAATATTATCCATTCAGTTTGCGACCAGAATCGTGGAAAGAAGCTCAGAAACTTAGGTACCACTGTAAATTACAAGTAGTGTCAATTCCTTCCAAGGAGTCCTTTCCTATGTAAAAGAGGCAAGAGATCAAGACTCAAACTGATCTCCCTCAGAGCTTCTTCTCTGACAGGATGGCAAAGCTCAGAAGTCCCAACCAGGCCAGGGGAAAGTGGGTGAACTCCAGGGCCTCTCATAGACTTGGTCATAAATTTCAGCCACCAGCAGCATACGATGAAGGCTTTAAACAAAACACCTGTAGATCTTTTCTAGCTGTGGTGTACCTGCCAGAGATATCGCAAGCCAGAGAAGTTCAAGAGCAGCACTTAACATGGCCCAGTCTGTACAATCCCTGGATGAGGTGAAAATGTTCCAACTTCAAAAGTTCTTTTCTCACATCTAATGTTTGGAGATGTAAGAAGGACTTAAAAGGTTAATGCAATGAAGTTGAAGGCACAGGATCAGCCCTGAATCTATTCAGTTGTTCGGATTAAAAAAAAACACTTGACAGAGGCAAAGGCAAGAGACTGACTATAGGAGGTTCTAAGTGCTTTTGCTTTGCTTTTTAACTCAGGGTCTTATTAAGTGACCTAGGCTGAGGTCAAACTTATGATCTCCCTGCCTCAGTCTCCTGAGTAGTTGGGATTATGGCCATATAACGCCACGCTCAGTGTCTAAATGTAACTTTCACAAACGTATAAATTTGCTAACTCTGTCCTTTAAGAAAAAAAAACTAAACATATAACAACTCAACTACTTTTAAATCAAAAAAGAAAACTAGCATGCTGAGATGGCATTTGAGACTTGGCGGGGTGGCAGCACACGCCTGTAATCCCAGCTCTTGGTAGACCGTAAACAAGCAGGTCACTATGAGTCTGATCTAGTAGTGAGACCTGGAACATCCTGTAGATCCTTCCCTAAAATACAAAATAATAATAATAATAATAATAATAATAATAATAATAATAGAAAACTAGGAGTAAGCACATCTAAATTCTTCAAATCTGAAGAATCTGTCCTCAATCTGTCCTTTGCCCATGTGTAAGACATTCATGTTTCCCAAGGAAAATGAACACTTAAAATGCATTCTCAAGTTTCAACATAAAATCAACAAAGCTATTTCGTGGTGATGAAAGACTATGTTCATCTCAGTAATGTCACTCCTAGTCACTCGGCTCTGCAAGTGAGACCCTAGGAAGGAGACATCAGTGGAGGGCCCATCCCCCTCACCCAAGCCAATGCCAAGTCCCATCATTACTGCCTTAAACACCTCTCAGAAACACCTGCTAATTCTCTGCGTGGATGTGCCCTGGCCTAACCTACTTTTGTACCTCCCTGGACAACAGGAGTGGCCTCCTCAATGTCGAAATACTTAGAACACCTCTGAGCACAGCACTCCTGTTCACAAAACCCTGCAGTGGATGGCACTGTCCCTAAGAGGAGTGCCAAAATGTTGAGCAGGCTCCCAAGCCTGTAATGACCTGTCCTCTGTCCCCCTCTGCCGCCACAGCTCCTAGGACAACCCTCTCCCAGGCCTCTGAGCTCCAGTCCCTCAGACACTGCCGTCAGCTCCTGTAACACGCCAGGCTCCCCCTCCTCTCACAAGCTCCCGTCCTTCACACAGACAGCTTGCTGTGTGAGGAACAATGTCCTCCCCTCGCCCTCAGGTCCACTTAGCCTTCAGCACTTGGCTCAGCTGGCAGTTTTGCAACAAAGCCTTCCTTCATTCTGTAGCCAGGGCCAGTCCTCCAGGCCCGCCTTATGCTCCCAGAATGCCTTGCCTGTGTACTTCTAGACTTGATTAATTTCTGTTCCCCCTATGAAACTATAAGTTCCAACAGGACATAGATTTTTGTTTACCCACTGCGTTCTTAGGCCTGAGAGCAGTGCCTGGATGAATAAATGAATTAATAAGCTACTTAAAATTTCAAAATGATATTATATGACTGTTTATTCTACAAATCTTAAGCCAAATGAACAGCAGCTTAGTTCTACTAACAACTAGGTCTATAAGTTTTCCCTAAAATAATGATTACTTTTATAGAGCTAAAATTTATTGAGAATTTGCTATGTACAAGGCAATTTGCTAAGTGCTTTACATACATTACCTCATTTAGTCCTCATAATAATCATTAAAGGGTTGTTGTGAAGGTTAAAAGTAAGAATCCATGAAAACATTTAGAATATTTTCTGGGATACTATACATAATAAACTCCAGTTGCTTTTACTATGCCCATTATTATTTTTATTATTGTAACTGTGGCCCTAATGTTATACTTCAGGAAAGTGAGGTAGAAAAACATGGTAAGGGTTTTTGTTTGTTTGTTTTTGTAAACCATCATTTTATACATTTCCATTTCTCTTTATTTGTGATTCTATGCAGAAATACAAATGATTCTTGTACCTTGGGATTATGACCGGAAACCTTCCTAAAGTTTTAAATTTCCCTTGGGATTTTCTGTGCACACAGATCAGGTATGAACAGTAAGTTTTCTTTCTTCCTTTGTTCTTCTGCTCTTCACTAGCTAAAACCCCAGTGTGATGTTGACTACAGACAGTGATAGTAGCTCTCCTAGTCGCGTTCCTGATCTCCAAGGATCCTTTCTGCACTTCACCACTAACAATACTTGAGGTAGGTTTTTGTACACCTGGAGTCCAGACCTCTGGTGCACTCTTAATTTTAGCCTGTCCACCTCTAAGCCTCTCCGTGCTGACCACCATGCCCCCCACTCTGCCATTCTCTGTCCCACCATTGCTTTATCCTTCCCCATCTGGCCTCCTTCTCCCTGTCTTGACACCTTGCTTTCCTTTCTTGTTAACATCTCTTTCTCTTCTCTGCCCATCCCTTTCCTTTATTGTAGAAAAGCTTTAATAAAGCTTATGTTTCCTGGTCTCTCCCATCCCCATAGTACTGGGGATTGTACCCAAGGTTCCGCATAAGTGCTCTACTGCTGAGCCACATCCCTACAGCTTTATTCTGAGACAGCATTTCACTAGTTGCCAGGCCTCAAACTCATGACCACCCTGCCTCAGACTCTCCAGGGATTACAAGCATGTGCCACCGCACCAGCTTAGAGCTCCTATTCTTCATTCTCAGTTTTTAAAAGCAGATGGGTTAGGGCTGGCCAGATAGCTCAGTGGACTAAAGCACCTGCTTAGGCAGAGCACAGCGGCCAGGGTTTGATCCCTGGCATGTAGTGTAGGCCCCGCCCACAGGGTTTGCTGAGATGGTGATTGAGACTGGGCTTGGTGGTGCGTGCCTGTAATCCCAGCACTTGGGAGTCTGAAAATAGAAGAATCACTATGAGTCTGATCCACATAGTAAGACCCTGTAATCCCTGTAGACCCTGTACTAAATTCATAAAAAAAAAAAAATTAAAAAAAGCAGATGAGTTAAGTACATTTTATGTCTCTCCAAAGAGAAGTTGGTTTTGGTTGGGTTTTTTTTCCCCTTTTTTCCTGGTAGTCAATAGTCTTCAGTTAAAAAAAAAAGTTCTACTTTGCTCCAGAGTTTAAGGTGGGGGCTGGGAGAGGGAACACTGAAGAGCAAGGAGGAGAACAATGCTCCCAACGAAAGTAGGAAAGCTAGGTTTCCTCACACATGCCCAGGTCTGATTCCCTGGGCATCCCCAGTTGTCCCAGGTATGCACCACCATGGCTTTCTAATAGTTTATGCTTCTGTATCTATGGATAACGATGTCCACTGCAACAGCTTCTCTTCTTTGATATGTGGTATGATTGAAAGATAGAAGGAATGTTTTAAAATTTCTAAACTTTTATTACAATTAAAGACACATTTAAAAAAAAAAAAAGACACATTTTAAAAAATTAAATAAATAAATACACATTGCCCTTCATTCCCTTAAGATACTCTCCTCTCCCCTTCAACACTCTTATCCCATTGTTTGTGCCACTATCTGAAGCAATTCTCTTTTGTGTCTTTATTGGATGACCGTGGCTGCGTCAATGTCCTGAATCAACTCAGAACTTTCACCTTCCATGGTCATTGGGAACCAGTGTGCTCAGGAGGTGGGGTGAAGCTCTGGAAGTGGTAAGCAGAACCTGTAAAAACCACATGGGAGAAGGTTCTCCAAGAAACTGCTGTGAGGAAGTCAGTGTCAACCTGAGCTAAACAAGCACAATGGCCTTATTGTTATTAGTGTGAGAGTGATTTTTGATGCTTTATCTGTATCTCTGGGATGAGAGCTTTAAAGCACTAGAACAAAAAGTGCTTATTCTATGTATAGAAACAAAGGAGAGAGCTGAGAGCCTCCATGCTGCTCCACCGCCAGGACTACAGGACAACTGCAGGGCTGATTTTCAGGACAAGGAAAGAGGGTGACTCTCCAGGGCCAGAAAAGTAGGCGGGGCTTTTCAAGAACGTTCTAGATTGGAGAAAATTAGGGAAGGTGGCTAACATTGACGGGATAATTGGTGCCTCCTGTACAGGTGGAGGCCATTGCCTACCCTCTGCCCCCGGCAGGGTTGTCCAGAGGGGGTGCCAGAGAAGGCAAAGTGCATTTCCGGCCATCAAGTCTCACAAGATCATCACTTATACTTTCAGGCTTTCAACTTTGAATTCGTTGTCTCATTTTTTTAAAAAAATCGGATTTCATGAGGGAAAATGTATATTTAGAATTAGCAAGTGAAAAATACAAGTTGGCAGTGCAATCAAAATGCCAAAAACATTCACCCTATTAATGAGCTCAGGTAATTTTGCAGGAATGAACCTAACCCTAAAGAACATGCTCTTGCCTCTCTTATGTAATATCCCCTTGCTTGCTCCTAACTTTCTTTCCTTCTCCCAAACTGTGTGTTCTTGCCCCTGTTCTTGTCTTTTTGTATCTTCCCTTGACCTCCGTCCCCTTATCTCCGTCTGCCATCTGTCTGACTTGTCGGAACTACCACACTGGGAACACACTTAATCCGTCTTTACCACCTGCTGTGGCACCTCACCAGGCCCGAGGCCTCTCTGAATTGTCTGACTTTCTACCTCTTCTGCTACTCACCTATGCGGCCCTTCCCCCCTCTCAACCCATCTTCTACCTGACCTGCTACCTGCTGCCCTCCCCTTTCCCATTCTCACCACCTAGATCTGTTTCTGGAGTTCAATATGCTGCCATCAGTGTTCTGATGTTTGCCACACGACGTTGTCAAAACTCAGAAAAAGGGGAAAAAAAATCATCGTCCTTTTACTCCAATGGGAAGGGAAACTGAGACACAGAATGATGACCCGCTTTCTCAAGTTCATAGTACCCCCAAGTCTAGGTAGCAATCCAGGACGGGCCTTGAAAATCTGTGAACTGTTCTTGATTTTGTGCTATTAACTACAAAGTTAGTGCTCTAGAAAGGAGGGATTGCAAAGTCAATAAACACACACTTAATGCACATGCCCTGAGTTTAATGTAAGTTCCGGGTACTTACAGCGCAATAGCATTGCTGGGAATAAAGTAGTGCAGGTAGGGTAGTGTTCCACATAAATTAATTTTCCACGTAACTGAAACATACTTTTTTTTGCAATAACAAAAATAGGCTGGCTTTAAAACATTATACTATATGGGAATATACTGAAACACTTTACATACTACCCCACCTTAAGTAACACAGTAAGTAAAGCCTAATGAGTTAAGGAACTTAAGCTCCACAAAACAGTAAAGTAATGCTTTCAGGAACTTCTAAGAATAGAGCATTCAGTTTGTGCTTCCACGGAATGGCCTCACATGGTGGCACTTTTCCAGGTGATGTTTCCCTTTCTCTTGCTGTCTTGTCCCTTGTTCTTAGCTGCCATTCTAGAAGTCCTGACTCCCTGTTTCTAATCTGCTTACTGCTTTACTGCAGAAAAACTATAAATGAAAACCATATAACTAAGCTTGCTTGATCAAGAAAGCTGATTTTTTTAAAAAAAAGAATGCTGGGGGCCGGGGAGATGGCTCAGTGGAATAAGCTCTTCCCTGGCAAGCGCAAGAGCCTGAGTTCAATCCCCAGTTCAGAAAAAAAAATAATAAATTAAATTTAAAAAATAATAGTAATAAAAAGAATGCTGACTAAAACACCTGAATGTGGGGTTATGATCTCATATGGAATACAGTACATGGGTTTTGTGACATCTGTTTTTGTTGCTGCTCCAAAGCTTTGTCTGCTCACTTCTGGTTTCTGAGCTTTATTTCTAGTGGTTAAAATCACCAGGCTGCCCACCATGTAAATGTACAGTAGGGGAAAGGACTAATGCCTTGGGAATTTGTCTTAGAAATGAAGACCCTGAAGGTCTTCACCCTGGCTGAAGAAACTTATACACAGACAATAATAGGGGCAAATAGATTGATGAATTAAATCCTTGAACTATTTCAGTGTTCCAACTGCTTCAAGATTTCTACATACTGGTTTAACAATGGCAGGTCTTGAAACAGCTGAACACAATAGGTATGGAAGGAACTAACTTGTCTAGTAGCTGATTTCAGGTGTTGTTGCTCTTATTGACAGTGAGTGGCAATCCTTGTTAATGAAAAGCTCTGGTACTAACTGAGGTTATTCCTATGGATAGGAATGTGTAACTCTGGTACTAACTGAGGTTATTCCTATGGATAGGAATGTGTAACTATGCTGACACATGCCAAATGACCAAAGTTAAATGGAACAATGTTTATGGACAGTGCACAAAAAAGAAGTGAAAAGTACCAAGGGCTCTGATCATCTGAAAAAGACAGAAAAACAGAGAATCCAAGAGTTTGAGGTAGAAGGAAAAGAAAGGAATAAGTACAGTGAAAGACAGATGAGTGAAACTCTCAAAACCCAAATGTTGGAGGCTCATGAGCATTTTGTCATAGTCATGAGCATTTTTACCCAGGCCAGTGAAGGAAACTCAGGGCCTATGAGGCCTATGAGCAAGGGTCTGGTTTTTTGGGGGGTTGTTTGTTTGTTTGTTGCAGTATTGGGGATTGAACTCAGGGCTTTGCACTTGCCAGGCAGGCGCTTATGCCACTGAGCTATCTCCCTGGCCCCAAGGGTCTGTTTTTTTATTTGCCAGAAAAATAGGCAAAGATCATAGGTTTGTTCTGTGAATGAAATCAAGAACAAAGTGACAGGCCTTTCAGCAAGTGCCAAATTTAGGAAGCCAGACATGGGAAGTATTTGGCATAACTCCTGAGTAAGTCAGAGCAGATATACAAGGTCCTGAGAACATTCTGGTTCCTGTCACAGCCAGGCCACAAGGGAGAGATCATTGCTGAGGTCGAATATCCATGGTCTATCTGGTCCATAGCAGTTTATTGGGAGACCTTCAAGGCAAAATTTCTAATAATGCCTCACACACCCCAGGGTTTATGGTATTAGTTTAAGCAAGCCAGTTGCCATCTCTGAGGCTTCCTTCCTCCTCCACAGGATGATATAAATTTCACTGAGCCATTATAGAAGTTAAATGAAGAGTTCAGTTGAAGTGCTTTATAATGATGTAAAAGTCACTTGAATCATTATCCTTTTCTGCATCACTTTTAATAACCCGGGCCACAGAAAGGCCCATTGTTTCCATATCATTAACTGGAAGTTCATCTCAGACTCTTCTCAAGCCAAGAGCAGCATCCCCCTGGTATTGAGTCCTCTGTGGAAGATCTGGAGTTACATTGTGAGAAGCAGAAGAGAAGTCCATCCTCCAGGTGAACTGGGACTCCAGGCTGGCTACAATGCCTACAGCTTCAACTCCAGGGAGAGCTTTGAGAAAAGGATCATCCAGTTGAGCAGTTGACTAGTTCAGAAGCATGAAAAGAAGCCATCAAAACATCTGCCAGTTTCACTTAGGAGGTAAGAGGTTCTGCCGTGGAGTTATCAACATGGTGGAGTAGTTGATCCAAAACTGAGAATCTTGCACTGGACAAATGTTAAAGTTATTTTTCAAATATCCTGAAGGTGAAAGGTAAGTTGATTCTGAGAGCACAAACTTTAGTTCTGAAGAAAATCTTTTCTAGGATTTTCACATCTCATTTTTACTATGAGCTCACTTAAGCACCAAGTCCAAGGTCCTTGTCACAGATATTGTTCTCTAACAAATGTCCTCCTTGTGGTAATCTAGATTTGACATGGAATGCACAGAAAGATGCCTGTTGCCATGGGTTCCTCTGGTCTGGGACCTTCAGATAGACTTTTGACTCCCCTGTCACTCACAAGTCAGCACAGGGGAAGGAATGGTTGGAGGTCAAGGCACCTTTACTTTTACCTTTACCTTTACTTTTTATCTTTAACTTTACCAGATCAAGATAATCAAGAACCAAAGAAGGTTGAGTCCTCGGACTACTCCCCAGTGAGGCCTCAGGCTACTTGAAAGAATACAGACATAGGAAAAATCCAGCATGTGAGAGGCCAAACAGAATCCTATTTCTCTCAGTGCAGTACACAGAGAGGAAATTTAAACTAATATTGGTGGATTCCTGGTGCAAGGCTGACAGTGCCATGTTCATCTGTATATCGTTTAGTGGGTCACTTAACCTCTCTGTGTCTCAGTTTCCACATCTTTCAAAGGGAAGTAATAAAATGACTTCCTCATAGTATTGCTAGGATAAACAGATAAAATGGAATAATCCATGTGAAATCCTATGAAAAGGTAGAAAAATACTACACAAATTATTCTCAAGCTTCACACACTCCATCCCATCCAATCTCAGCCTCAAGGCAACATATTCCTTTGAAAAGAAAGCCTTTTTTCCTGTTGAAGTAACTTTGTATATAATCAATACCTCTGTGTCAACCCAAAGAAGTTCCTCTAGATCAAGATCACAACCTTGTGAATGCTTTTTTAGGAAGTCCAGGCCACTAGCACCATAAACATCTGAACAATATCAGGCCATCTGCCTCTCCAAACCTCTACATGAGCGCTAGTACTTAAGGGTCAGAAACAGCTCAAAATAAGAAGAGTTCTTAGAAAGGTCCTAGGACCTTCACTAACTCCACTGCCAATGTGCAGCCACACAGGGGGGCAGTGTCCCTTACTGCTCAAAGAGTTTTGTGGGCCAGTCACATCATGCTTATGCTTAGATGTGGCTCCCCTCCCTTCTGCCACACCATATACAGGAACAGAACTGAGCTTTAACAATTAAGCAGCAGCATCTTTTGCACGACTTCCACTATCACTTGAGCACAGCACATCCCAGGCTTTCAGATGAACAGACATCTATAGAGTTGCCTTCTAGTCATCTTCCATGGGAGAACATGGACAATTCAAAACTTAACTTCTTCCTCCCCTCAGGAATGTGCTTTTCCCTGTGTTACCATTCCAATGAGCCAACACACACCTGAATATTGAGCCAAAGAAGTTTCTCTGCCTCATCTCCAACCATCAACCAGACACCGAATCCCAAGCTCTTGAGATCTGGTAACTCTTGAAACAAACCCTTGCTTCTCTTCCTCCCTATGGCTACTGAGTTGGTCTGATCTCTTCTTTTTCCTCTTACTCTTCTGGTCTCCCTTACCACCACTGCAATGACCCTTCAAATTTCACTCAAGCCATGTCTTCCTTGCTAAAAATCCTTCAGTCATCCCCCAACCAATTTCTAAGACTGAATCTCAACTTTAAGCATAATTGAGAAGATGTTCCAACCACTCTGGTGTCGATCACCCTCCCTCCCTGGAGTACCTCCTATCAAGCCAATTTGTGTGAAGCCCCCTTAGTGCCCCAGAATTTCTCTCAGTTTTGGACTTTTCAGGTTGCTATTCCCTGAGACTATTTTACTTTCCTCTTCACTAGCCCAACTTCCCCTTCAGACCTCAGCTTAAAATCATACCTTCTAAGAAACATTCTGCAAACAGGCCCTTCTACTAGACTCGAGTGCTCCACTAGAGCACACCCCAGTAACTACCATAGCACTTTATCATAATTTGTTTCTGTTGCTTATTTATCTCTCCCCACTCTATATATATGCTCTAAATATAGGACTATTGCATCAACCAATGTGTGCCCAGCACCTAGCACAGTATTTGACATGTACAAAGAGATTTGTGTGATTTTGTGCATGATTGCTTTAACATAGAATGAATACATAAATTGATAACCCAACCGCAAGAAGTTAAATCTCTAACAGCCACAAAGGACCTCTTTTGTGGGTGTCTTTAGTTGCACTGTCATGGCTGCTTTGAGGTCTTGAATCAGTTCAAAACATTTATCTTTCATGGTCCTTTTGATGTTTGGAAAGAGCCAGAAGTTGCACAATGCCAGATCTGGTGAATAAGATGGACACACAGTAATCTTTTTATGAGCTTGGCTTTCCATTGGATGGATCTTAGCAACAGCATCCATCTCATAAAGACACCCATGAAAGAGGACTTCCAGAGCTGCTTCAGAAAGTGGCAAGAACAATGGTATAAGTGTATTCTAAGGAATAGAAGTATTTTACACAGGGGTAGTAGTATGATCTTTAGTGTAATAATTTTTTTTTTAATTTACACCCTCACCATATTTTTTTTCAGTTGCCCTTTGTATAGGATCTAGGTTCTCCCTAGGGCAAACTATTAAGACAAAATAGGTTAAAAGTCACAAATATCAGAGGCCTACTCAGACTTCCAAGAGTCACCAAAAAATGTTCAAGTTAACATTTCTTTTTTTTTTCTCTCACATCTTCTAATTTCTGCGATCATTTTCTTAATTTTCATCTCAGGTGTCACTGAGACTGACTGATCTAGGACATGTATGGTGGCTGTTCTGCTGGGGAAGTGTGGCAAGGGGTAACACACTGCACAACTAACAGAGCCGGGACTGCAAGGCCGGAGGATGTGCAGAGCTGGAGAACCACACTGAGGGGGTATGGACTGACTAACTCCAGAGCTTCGAGATCAGGGCTGGCTGGAGGCACCAGGAGGCCTGAAGGCTCAAGGTCTGAGAAGGCAGCAGGAGAAGTGGAACAGGGCCACAAGCTGAGTGAGTGAAGGAACCACACAATACTGAGGGTCCAGCTTAAGGCAAGACAAGGGTGTGGCAGGAGGGGAACAGTAGGGGTTGTGAGGTTCTGGGTTATTGCTGAGGTAAATAAACACTTCCAGCAAGCTGAAAGGCAAGTGTACAAGAACATCTCCCATAGCTCATCTTCAAGAAATCCTAGTGTGCCCAGGTACTTGGTTACCTCCACAAGACATACCTTGACCACTCAACAAATTTACTGATTCAAATTCTAAGGCCAGTGAGTCTTGGGCTGTGGTGTGGGTGCCACATAAAATATTTTCCCCATTGTCACTGCCAAAAGGAAAACAACTTCATCTCTCTCTTCCTGTAATTGGAGGGCCTTGGGCTCCTGCTTTCAGTGGTCACTTCAGACAACCATTGGAAGGGAGGGCTAAGACAGACAATGCTCACAAGGCACTAAGTCCATCCTAAAGGCAGAGGATTAGATCCCCTGGCTCATTCCCCTTTCCTTTCCATGCCAAATGAAGCCCAGCGGTCCCCATCTGAAGCGTACATGTGGGAGTGAAAATGGAGGTGGAGAGGGACCTTTGCTGCTGACTCATTAGGACAGAAGGCATGAGTCAGGGCTGCTCGGCATCCCAGGATGGAACAGAGACACTCCTCCCGCCACCCCCTCGTCCTCATCCAGGAGCCCAGGAGCTCGGCTGACAGTGGGTCCTGTGTCAGGGAAAGCAGGCTCTGTTAGTACCTTTCTCACCCCATTCGGAGAGGAGTGTTGGGTGGAGCTATCCACTGGAGGGGCACTGTGAGGAGTTTCTTCCCCAGATGTCTGGGGTAAGACAGCAGCGGCGTTCTTGTCAGGAGGGAGAGCAGGCTTTGGGCCCTCTGAGGCCAGAGGCTCATCTGTAACCTAGAAATGAAAGTAAGAACTTGGGTGCTTTTGTTTCAGAGATCAGATGAAGTAGAGCAGTAGAAGCCGCAGCAAGGTCTAGCTAGTGTCTATCCTGTCCTGCCCACTGTAACTACCTACGTGTAAACTGCTTTAAACGCTTTCAAAAATGAAAAAGAATGATATCTAAACCCTTTGTAAAACTACTTTTCAACGACAGAACCCAGGCCAAGAATTCGAACCTAACACTATCATAAACACTTTAGCAAACATAACATAACTTTTTGCAGTTGTTGTTGCTTTAGTTTTATTGTTGCTTGGTTAGTTGGTTGGTTTTCAGTGCTGGGGTCTGAACCCAGGACTTCATGCATGCTAAGCAAGCACTCTACCACTGAGCTATCCCTGCAGCCCCATAACTCAATTTTGATTTAGATTTAGCTTGTGGGCCTCTATGAACCCTAAGCCTTATTTGCCATCACAGGAATTACTCCATGTACCTTCCACAGAATTGAGCCTCATCAGATAACATGTAAAGAGGCATCTGAAGTTGTCAGCGCTGAATCAAAAATGTGAGGCCTTATTTTTTTTTTAAACAAGACAAAAGTCTACAGAATTTCTTTGAAGATATGTGATTACAGATGTTCAGGAGACAAGCATGAAAAAAGTGAGAAGAGGTAGGGAGAAAGAGGGTGGAATAGGAGCTCTGAGGAAAAAAGAAAAAGAAAAACAGAGACTAAGAATAAAGACATGAAACACAAAAAATAACACTGCAATATGAACTACACTTCTTCAACTGACTTTTAGCTGAGAAAACAGAGGAGAGGCATTCAACATCCTCCTAAGATAAGATTGAGGCCTCTACTGTAGTGTTATAGAAAATGCTTGGGATTCAAAGGTTTATTCAACACTGTACAATCTCTAGGCAAACTGCTTGTTCTCTCTAATCCCCACTGCTACAACTATAAAATACTGAGAGTAAATACTAATTGAACAATGTTGGATAAATGATACACATAAACATGTGCCTAGTCTAGTAGATACTAAGTTAAGTTTAGGGCTAGGCCTGTGCAGTATTATAAAAGTGCCTTATTAATTCTCCCCTTCCCCGAGTAAGTTCCCAGTAAGAGAGTTTGGAAGGTTACAAACATAAAAGTATATCTGTCCTCACAATGGTAGGAGTCCAGCATAGCTTAGAAGGTCCTGTTTATGGACCAAGTCCCTGGTGTCATCCAGGAAGACCAGGCTAAGCCAGGTCACTCTGGAGAACTATGTTGGGACGAGGCACTATGATCCCCACAGCCTTCCTGATGTTGAGGCTGAGTCCAGAGCAGTTCTGAAATCTGAGAACCAGGCTCAAAGTCACCCTAAGATGAGGAAGTGGCTTAGTGGGCCATGCTAGGACTGAGGAGGCTCCATTCCTGAGTAGCCCTGGGGTGGGACAGCTCACCTGCAGGGCATCCTCCTGGCTCTGGGACTGCACAGGCGCTGGCTGCCTCACAATGTAGTTGATCTGCCCCACAATGGTCTGCTGAAGATGCTGCGGAGATTTGGTCTGACTCAGCTGCAGGCTGGGCTGCTGGGCCTGAAGGAGGAGCTCCAAGTCCTTCTGCATCTCCTCCAGCTCAAACTTGTGGTGCATTATGTCCACGTTCTGCGAACAGGCAGGCCCAGGGGTGTTCTCATGCTGAGCAGAAGCCAGGTGCTGGGATGGAGGTAGAGTTGGGGGTGGCTGCAGCGGGGGTGGAGGGGGTGGAGGCGGCAGAGGGGGCAGCTGCTGTGGTG
Organism: Octodon degus; assembly: GCF_000260255.1. Classification (NCBI taxonomy): domain Eukaryota; kingdom Metazoa; phylum Chordata; class Mammalia; order Rodentia; family Octodontidae; genus Octodon; species Octodon degus. The sequence continues at coordinate 1,325,942 of NW_004524878.1, forward strand.
GTGGCTGCTGCTGAAAGTGACTGAGTTTCAGCTTCTGGTGGTGGCCAAACTGGACTTGGATGGAGGGTGTCTGCACTGCGGGCGGGGCATGGGCTCCTTGCTGGACGTCCTGCGGGGGGACAATGCACACAGGCTGGGAAGTCAGCTGCTGCCCAGGCCGCTGGGACGTGCTCTCCGGCTCCGCTGAGGGCTGGGTTTCCAGCCAGGGCTGCAGCAGCTTTGGCGGGTGAGGGTTGCAGGTCACCTCCTTCTCCCTGGGCGGCAGGGTGGAGCACTGCAGGGACCCCAGATGGGGGGGCGCCATCTCAGAGGACTGCCGAAAGCTATGGGCTGGGTGGATGCTGGGTGGGGGCACCTGGCCTTTGAGTGAGGGCGAGACTGGGGAGCAATGGGAGCAGCACACAGAGGAGGAGCAGAGCGCTGGAGGCTGGAACTTGTGTGAGGGGTGGCTAAGGGCCTCTTGCTGAGCCGCCGGGGACTGGTGACTTTGATAAAAGGATGGTGGCCCCTGTAAGCCTCCATAAGCAGGAGCATCTATCCGGGACAGCTGTCCACCTTCCGTGGTTATGCATCCTGGAAATTGAGAACAAAAAGTACAAGTAAGCAACAGATCCTGTCACCACCTCCCATGCTACTTCTTGCACCTAGGACCAAAAGACGTCGTGCAATGAACCTGCACCAGGCCCAGTAATTAGGAAATCAACCCTAGATCTCCAAGACTGAATCTAACATAGTGCAGTAGTGTCCCCTGTATGAACCTGCTTCACAGGTCAAGGATACTTGAGGAATTAGTTTAGCTCTTACCAGAGAATCACCCCGACCATTTCTATCCTGCTAGGGAAACCGTGGGCTCCTTGAAGGAGCACCCACTCCTTTTCCAGCACAGCAACCCAGGTAAGATTCTGACTAAAAGAATCAACACAGGGATAGGATCTCCTGGGACAAATGAGAAAGACACAAGTCAGAGGAACTGTATGCTGAGCAAAGAAGGTGGAAGACATCAAGGAAGCTCCCATAACGCAGCAGGAATGTCCTCTGAGGTCTCAGGACCCTTCGTGCCTGAGGAAATGATACCTACTGCTCTCTCAACCTAATGGCTCCTTTACCTCATTGTTTTGATGAGACATCCTCAGGGGAAAACTGAGGGGAAAGGGTGTGGTTTGATTTACCTTGGGCTCTAAAGCATGGGGCCTAACCTAGAGGAGGGCCTGTCACAGGCCTGCTGGATTAGATCAAAGGGAAGAGGAAAGCTGAAAATAAATTTAACACCATCTATCACATTGCCATCTATCTCAGTTTCACTGAAAGCAACAGCTTGAAATAAAGGAGGAAGTTGGTCATTAGTTTAGCAAGCCCATTAGGTTGTCAAGACAGGCATAACTTGGAGTTGCCTATGCTCTGCCTACAGACTGAATGCCAGTAGTCCCAGGCCTCTGGAAGGCTGAGGCAGGAAGGTTATGACTTCAAACCCAACCTAGGCAATTTAGTGATTCAGTGAGGCCCTGCCTCAAAATTATTTTTTAAAAAAGGTTGAGGATGTAGCACAGCACAAAGGTGCTTGGTTAATAGACTTTTAAGTGGAAGTGTCAACCCTCCAGTCAGAACCTCCATCTTCCACTAATTTTCCAAAATGACAAACACAAAGGAAATAAGAAGAGAACCTGATTGATATATGTTCTCTAGGCTTTTAGAAAACATGGAGTTGTCCCTTTGGCCACATATATGAAAATCTATAAAAAAGGATGATATCGTAGGCACCAAGGCAATGGGTATTGTGCGAGAAGGAGCTCCTCACAAATGTACCACAGCAGAACTGGAAGGGCCTATGGTGCTACCCAGCACACTGTGGGCACCCGCATAAACAAGCAAATTAAGGGCAAGATACCTGCCAAGAGGATTAATGTGTGTATTGAGCATGTTAAACTCTCAGTTGAGACAGCTTTCTGAAATGTGTCAAGGATAATGATCAGACAAAGTTGAAGACCAAAGAGAAAGGTACCTGGGTTCAACTGAAGCGCCAGCCTGCCCCACCCAGAGAAGCACACTTTGTGAGAACACGGGCAGGAGCCTGTTGGAACCTCTTCCCTCTGAATTCATGGCATAAGCTGGCAATGGAGCGCTGCCATCTGGCACCTAATTAGTGGCTAAATGTGCTAGGCCTCACTTAAAAATAAAACATCAGCCTGTGTTGTAAGGATGGTTTTCTTAATTGAACAGGTGCATGGTGTCCTTACCTCTAAGAAACAAATATTTGGAGCGATTCTCACTGTACCCAGTTAATTGTGTCAGTTTTACTCTTTGGTGTTTTTCTTGCTGAAAGATGTGAGGTATTGTACAGGTGCACACCCAAATGGACAAATATTTATGAAATATTTATATTGGCTTGAAGAGCCTGTAAATCACCATAGGTAAAAGATGTATCAAAATAAATAAAAGTCCATGTATGGCATTTCAGTTAAATAAATTGTTTAAAGCATCCTAAAAAAAAAAATCATAAGATGCCTGGAGGTGCCACAGAAGAGAAAAAAAAAAAAAAAAACAAGACTAAATGCCCGCAAATCACTAATTACTGTAGCAGAGAAAAAACCACACGAGGCCATGAATTATCTACTAATATCTCAGAGCCAGCGGATCTGCAATATGGACCCACAGTAGGCTACTGAGATGCCTGCTTCTACCCACACTCGTATATTCTGTGTGGTCACAGAGAATATTTTCCCACACAGCGCTCTAGAGAGCAGGGCCACTGCCTCACCCCCTCTCCAGCAATGAAACCCAGGTAACAGGGACATTTCAGTAGCATAGAAAGCCCACGTTTTACCTGGTCTTCTTACAGTTGTATGCTCCCACCATATTTAGCCCCCTCATCCTCTCCACTCACACCAAAAGAGATTCACTGAGTGACTCCATGACCACTGGTGGTACCTGCTGACCCACCCAGGAATCGAAGCAGGCTCCCCATATTTCTTCTTAGCGTTTAGGTCAGAGCCCGCCTAATGAATCCTAGCTCACCAAGGGAAGCCAGCTGCTTGGTCCAGAAGTTAGGCTCCCAGGTAAATCTGATATTCCAAGGGGAGCCAGGGTCTGTGTTACAATTTGTCTCCAGCAGTCGTTGCATCTGAAAAACAATCTGACAGCAGCACCGAAGTCATTTATGTGGCCATCATGTCCCCCAGTGACAACCGCCTCTCCTTGCTCTCTGGATAGGTGAAAGGGCTCAAAGTCCAGGCTCTTTAGCCTCTGGGCATCTCCTATAGTCTCATTTCTTTGTACCTTAGTGCCTTCCCATCCTCCTACCTGGTCCCCTTCCTCTAATCAGGGGTTCCAAAGTCCCTGTATTCTTTTTTTTTTTTTTTTTTTTTTGTATTTTTTAAGGAAGGGTCTATAGGGTGTCAGGGTCCCACTACTAGATCAGACTCATAGTGATTCTCCTGTTTACAGCCTCCCAAGAGCTGGGATTACAGGCGCACGCCACCATGCCCAGTCTCAAATGCCGTCTCAGTGCGCCCTGGGATTCCCTGCATTCTTCAGTCTTCTGGGCCTCAAGGGATTTGTAATTCTGCTCTGGATATCAGCTGCTAAGAGCCTTCGTCATTCATTCTATAATCACCTCTGTTTAAAACCCTACATGTGGAAAATAGTTCCCCATTACTCTTTCCAATGTTCTACTCAGACGCCATATTCCTTTGCTGTCACTCTAATCTATTTTCCATCACTAGCTCTCTCATTTATCTAACACTTTGGCAAATGTGTGGTTTACCCTGCCACTGCCTACTTAACTAATGTTCCCATCAACACCTTGATTTTTTCTTTTCTTTTTTTTCTGAGACAGGGTGATAATTTGAATTCTTCACATCACTTAAATACTACTCACCTAATGTTAGCTCTTACTTCTACCTTCTTCTTACACAGAGGAGAAAAGAGACCAAAGAAAGCAAATGCCCTAAACTTGTAACCCTCCTACCTCCACACTGAACTACATTATACTGATCCTTTCCTGTCCTCCCATCTCAGAGGAAGGGAGCACCCTTGTGTTTGAGATCACCCAGTTCATTCTGGATACATCTTCTCCCTCTTCACAATACGCTCAGCCCAGCACTCATTTCTCCACTCTCTCATCAACCTCTCCTTTTTACAACTGCTTATTCCCCTTCTTCTCACTTCTTCTCACTTCTCCTTCTTCTTCTCCTCCTCCTCCTCTTCCTCCTCCTCCTCCTCCTCCTCCTCCTCCTCCTCCTCCTCCTCCTCCTTCTTCTTCCTCCTCCTCCTCCTCCTCTTCTTCTTCTTCTTCTTTTTCTTCTTCTTCTTCTTAATGTATTTAGGACAGGGTCTACAGAATCTCACTACACAAATTGGACTCAGAGTAATCCTCCTGTTTTCAGCCTCCCAAGTGCTGGGATTGCAGGTGTGCACCACCACATCCAGTCTCAATCGCCATCTCAGCTCACCCTGGGTGTGTGGCCAGCACAACACATCAGGGATTGAACCCCAGTCCCACATCTGTCCACACAGGTGCTTTAATCCACTGAGCTATCTGGCTGGCCCTTCCTTCTTCTCACTTCTGTCTCCACTGCCTCACTCCCTCAGAGTGACAGAACAACTTCAGTCTCCTCATTCTGGCTTCTAACTCTTCTGCTTTGCTGAAACTCACTTCGAAAGATCAACATGGACCTCCTGACTTCACTCTCCAGGTTTCTCGCCACAGCTCATCTTACTTCACCTGGGTAGTGTGGACAACGATGACCACGTAACATCTGAAACTGTCGACTTCTACCTGCCACAGTCCTAGTTCTCCTGTAACTTCAGACTGGCTTCTCATTCTTTTTCACCCACCCTTTCTCTGTCTATTCAGGTTCCAGATCTGTTCTATTCTCTGTCTATTCCCCAGGTTCCAGATCTGTTCTCCTCTTCTATACACACTGCCATGATGGTATGTCAATGTCCCAATGACTCCCACATCTTGGCTTCCACCCTTGACTTTTCTTCTGCCTTCCAAACTTATCTATGAAGACAGCTTTTGGATGTCTCCTTTCATATGTCTTACAAGCAAGCTTAAATGTAACATATCCACATATAAACCTTGTCAACTTCTCTCAAAATTCTTCTTCCTCCTCAGCCTCCGGGGTATCATCATCCTCCCAAGCCCAAACTTCAAAATTTTCTTCAACCCCTCCTTTCCTCTTAGCCACCAGTTAGACCTCAATAACTTCATATGAGATGTCTGCACACTGCTCTGGTCCAGGGTAATATCTGAATCATTATCTGAGATAAATAACCATAGACTTAACTCACTGAGCTACCTGGAAGGATGGATCATCCCAGCACCTGGGTCCATGGGACTTGGTAAAATATGATTTTCACCTCCTAACCCTAAATCAGTGAGTTCAAAGGATGGATGGAGCATCAAAAAAAGGAACTTCCTCACTACCCCTAAGATACCTAAGATTTAAGGACAAGCTGAGGGGTTAGAGTCTTCACTTACCAGTTCTTTGCTGAAAAGGAAAGGGACGCTGGTTTTGCTGCAGACTGCCCAATTGATGAAATTCTGCACATGCTCAAACTGACGGTTGAGAACCATGATGCTCTGTAACTGCTGTTCCAGCTTCCGCTTTCTCTCATTAGTAATGCCCTGGGTACACAGAGAGAAGACAGAGTCCCTGACCTTGTTTTTGGGCTTGCTTGGGAAGTCTAGTGGCCTATATATTTCAGCGTGAACACTGATGGAATCAGATGAGACTGCATTTCCAAGAAGCAAAGAGCAAGACGGAGCGCTGTCATGACCTGCTGATGGATAGAAGATGGGTGGGAGAAACTGCAGACCTTAAGGTGCAAATATGGGATGGGTGACAAATAAGAAAATACATAAAAGTCAACAAGTCTTGGGCAGAGCCTACTGGAAAAAGGAGGGTTGTTCTGTACTTCTTTCTTCCATGACTATAATAACCCTGCACAGTCAAAGATGGCAGCTACTTAAGACCCATTCCATTAGTGAAGTCTGAACTAATTTTCCAGCTCTTAATAAGCTGCACTCTCATGATTAAGCTGGACTTTAAGACACAAAGAGCAGAAGAGAGCTATAGAAATAGCATATTAGACTCTAGCCCAGACTGTCTAGGCTCTGAGACTTGTTTGATATACGCTTGCTTTCTAACCCAGAAGGATCACGGAACTCCTCAATCTGGCCCATCTGTTCACATGTACCTCCAGCTCCTCTATGAGTCCATTGGCCTGTTTGTTCAGCTCATTCATCAGAACCATCTTTGCCATTTTGATCTGGTTTTCTACCTTCCGGTGCTGATGCTTCACTTCAAAAATCCTATAAATACAGTAGAACAAAACACAGTGAGCCCTTCTCTCAGGGTCATAAGAGTTGAGAAACAGCAAATGTAAAAGCCAAGAGCTTAGAGGCCTACACTTTCTCTCTCCCCCAGTACCTTTGCATACATTTGTTCACAAGCACCTACTTCTTGCTGGTTCACAATGCATATCCTTTGGCCTAGACTCACTCTGATCTTACTGAACCAGCTTGGCTTCAATCACCAAGTGATGACCCAAGGCTAGAACATATGCCCATATCTGCTTAACCACATGTCCTCTGCATAAGGCACTATATCTGATGGCCTAGTGCAGGGTACAGGCTCTGAAGGAAAAGAGCATTCCCAGCACTGGCAAGGCACTAGCTGGTGCTACCTGTCCTCAATTTGCTTTGCAGATGTCTGCAGGCTGGATTTCTTATGTGCCACCTGTGTAGTCACACTTTCTAAAAGCATCCTCTGGTTTTGTAGAACTTCTTCAACGTGTCTGCACCTAGGGGAAGAAACAAAGAAAAGGCTGAGGAGAACTGACTCCTGTCCTGACCATGCCCTCCAGACAGGAATCCCTAACAGTGCACTACCTCAGCTGGGCCCATACAGACCACAGTTATAGTCAAAGGCACTGCAGGCCTATGCTTCTCCAGGCATTTTCTAGAGAATCCCCATAGCAAGAGTAAAGAAAAAGCTTCAGTCCAGAGGCTGAAGGGTGTCTTGGGCAGGGAAAGGATGCTGATGCATTAGAAACCCGGAGCTGCCCCCAAACCCACTTCAGGTAGCCCAGCAGCCCCACCTGTGTTCTTTGTGTTCCACCATTAGGCAGCTATGGCATGTGAGCACGTCACAGGTCTCACAGAACAGCTTAAGCACTTCCTGCGTATGTCGAGGACAGTACAAGGCGAAGTCCCCAGAACCACCATTCACTCCTGCCAGAGAGGACAGAGAAAGTGGGCTCATCCTGCTTTGAGTGGACCTCTTGTTTCCATGGAGCAGTTCCACAGCCCTCAAAGCACAGAGAAGAGAAACAGAGCTTGGGAGAGGTATTTGTAAACAGCAGGAGCCTCTCTCTGGGACAGGAGGTTTTGGGGGTACCAGGAGGAATTCAAGCATGGCCTGGCTAGACTTGCTCAGCTGTCCAAAAACAGCACACATATAAGCCCCAGTGCCCTACCACGTGCCACAAGCCAAGGAAGCTGCAGGACCTCCCAGAGGATAATAAATCGCCCCAAGTTAACCTGAACCTCTCCAATCATCAATTTTTTGTTATGAGGAGGTTGAAAGCAGCCATTCAGCCTTACCAGGCTCCAGGCTAGACAAATGGAAATAAACATATGGCTATGACAAATGGAAAGCTCTTCCTCTAATCCTAGGGCCTTATGAAAAAGACTTTCCAGGTTTTAATTTAAAATGCATGGTGTTGGATGGATATGGGGGCAAGCTCTGATCCAGACCAAGTTAATCAAGTCCCTAAACAGGTGATGCAGACTGCTCTAATCGGACGTGGCAAGCAGAAGAAACTCACTTTCCATCAAGGTCCCTGAATCAACCCACCCCAGGCCTATCAGGCAGAGCCAAGGGTGAGTCACCCTATGACTATGAAGACTTCCTCCCTTTGGGAAAGGCTCATAATCACCCCTACCTGCTCCGCCAGTTGGGAAACAAGGCCAAAGAGCTATTCTCCAGGGAATGTAGAATTCAGCTCTATGTTCAGGATGGGAACAGCTGAGGAGCGGGAAGCAGTACCTGGGGATCCCTTCTGGGAGCGGGGAAAGAGTGGGCCTCCAGGAGCGGGGCCATGCCGGTGCTCCTCCGTGCAGGAGCTGCACAGCCATCGGTTGCAGTAGGTGCAGAGGATGTGGGCTGCCCTCTTCTCCTTGCATTCAGAGCAGTTCTGGAAACAGAGAGTCTGCAGTTACTGACCACGACCTCTTCTGGGCCTGTATATATATCCTTCTGGGACTGAGGTCCGGCAGGGCTGCTCCTCCACTGCTGTGCAGCGCTGTGCACCGGAGATCAGCCTGCAATGCCTGGGAGGGAGCGCACCGCTGGGATGGGAAGAGCAGTGGCCAGCCCAGGAGCTGTTCATGGGAGTCCCTTGCAGAAGCTGAGGATGCCCAGATGGATAAACCAAGGATCTGTGCAGCCTGGGCAGGGTGGTGGTACCCATTACATGGGCAATGCTGTGACCAAAACGAAAGAGAAACTGCTAAGGAAGCGAAATGAGGTTTCCAGGAACTTATACTAGCATGCTAGCATGGTCAGGAAAGCTTGGATATTGAACAACAAGTACATTCATCAGGCAAGCAAGGGAGAAACGGTTATAGAGGGAAAAAGCACAAGCAACAGCAGAATATTTGATAGGCAGACAGAGGGGAGAAAGCCCCAGAAAAAGGATCATGCAGAAAGATAACTGGGCTAGGGAGCTAACTAAGTTGCATAAGCGCCTGCCTGGCAAGTGCAAGATCCTGAGTTTGATCCTTAGTACAAAAAAAAAAAAAAAAAAAAAGCTTTTCCTTAGCACTAGGGAGACTGAGGCAGGAGGATGATTGTGAGTTCAAGACTAGCCTGGGCTATAAAGTGAGTTCAAGGCCAGCCTGAACTGTATATTGAGACCTGTCTCAAAAAGACCAAGAAATTGCCTGGCAAGTGCAAGAGCCTGAGTTCAATCCTCAGTTCAAGAAAAAAAAGACCAAGAAAAACGATGACCCAATATAGTCAAGAAAAAACAAGCACAGACAAACTTTAAGAGCTGTTTCTATACCTGGGGTCTGCTTAACCGACTGCCTAATCCTGTCCTAGTCTAAATGTTCATTCATTCAATCAACAAACATCTTACCAGAACCGACTTAAACTGTCATTCCAAGCATACTGGGAAAGCTTGGTTAACTGTGCTTGACTCATACTAGCCACCAAACTGATATGGCTTCTGAAAGTTTTGCTACTTAGACTATTAATTCCTTAGATGAACAATACATGGCTTTCTCTCCCTGCACCCAGCAGGGCCTGACATATAATAAGTGTTCAATAAGAATTAAAAGAACAACTTAAGTAAATATATGAACAAATAAAATGTAGTGGGTAGGGATACCTAAATGGAGAAAGGATCAGAGAGCACTCCATTCAGTAAGAGATGTGAAATTTAGAAACTCAGGGTGGAGAGATAGCTCAGTGGCATAAGCACCTGCCTGGTAAGTGCAAGGCCCTGAGTTCGATCCCTGGTACCACAAAGAAAAAAACAGCAAAATTTAGAAATTCGGGAAAAAGGTGGTAGTTCTTAAATATGGGCAAGATTAACAAGCCCCTTAACCCTAGACTGGTGTGTGAATTTTGACACAAGGGGAAAAAAAGAAAATAAAGGCAAAATAAGAGGTCTAAGAGCAAAAAAAAAAAAAAAACCTATTTAAATTAAATAATACTTAATGTACCTTAAGATATAGCCAACTTCCACTCAACTGACACCAGCTAGGTGAGGTGTGGGAGGCACAACTGTAATCTTAGTATTTGGTAGGCTGAGGCAGGAGGATTGCAGGTTTGAGCCCATCTTGGGCAGTTTGTCAACTGAACAATACCTTGTCTCAAAAATAAACAATTTGAAAGGGGTGGGCAAAGTGCAAGAGCTGTGTGTTAAATCCTAGGATAGCCAAACCAAAACAAACAAAAGAACAAGAAAAGTAGACACTAAAAGAAAAGCCTATATATTTTTCACTTAATAGAAAACTCCCAAATTGAACACTTTTATTTCCTTCCAGGTATGCAGGTGGATTGATGGCTATGAAAGCTGGAAGAACAGCAGGTCAGATAGCATGATAGGTGGATAGACTCACAGCCAGAAACCTCACAAATTTCTAAAAAGGATCAGCTGCTTGCTTTCTTTGTCTTGACTTACCCTGGCCATTTTGGGTTGCTCAGGAGGAAAGCACTGCAGAGAAAAATGTTCAGTTACATCCCTGGTAAGATATACTCGGTTACACCCAGGACAGGAGATGAGCTCTGCAGGAGGAAAGAAAGACAACAGCGTCAGGGTGATGGAGCAGGTTACACATGAGGCCTCCACAGAGGCTTCCTGACACGTAACACCAACATACGGGGTAATAGCCCCCTGTGCCCACATGAGCTGTGTTTGATGCTATAGCTTGCAGTCACCATGCAGACACTCTGAACATGACTGTCCCATTGCAGGCCTGCCCTACAGACCATCTAGTCTCCTCCAATCCCTGTCACTACCCAGTCCTGGCTTTCTCCCCTCCTCACAAGCCATGCTTCTATATAACCATCCCTGCTCTGCTTCTGACAATCAGATGCTTTTTTACTGCTTCCATCTCTCACTTTACATCCCTGAAAGCTCAGCTCCCATCCAGGCAAGCTCTGGAGACTCAGTTTAGCCCAGAGCATAGCTCTGGTCATTAAGGTCACCTTATAGCAAGATTACTCTAGAGACCTCAAAGTGAGAGCTTCTAGGAGGCTCCAGCTAGAGAAAGACAAAGACTCTCTGTCTGTCCATCTCAGAGATGTTTTTCTCTTAGTAGAACCCATACCAGTGTGCTCAGAGGTTCAGAGGTCTTCGGCTGGGCTACACCCACCCGGTCCACGTCAGGTGCACCGTATGTACGACACCTATGAACAGCTTGACTTACTCCCTTTCTCTAGAGAAGTACAAAAAAATTTTAACACATTCCATGGCATAGTGAGCTTCTGAACTATGTAAGTGCTGTGACACTGTCACCCTGGAGACTACAGTGACTCACACCACAAACAATCAGCCCCATGGGAACCAAGAGATGAACTCCCGGAGTAGAACGATACATCCGAGGGGTGAGGATGCTGGGAAAGGAGCTGATTCAGGCAGTGACTGCAGCAGAACCACCATGGTCTTATATGGTCAACATAGATGATACAAAGCCAGTTGTCATAGACATGCACTCAGACAAATTTACATGCAAGTACAAGGTTTACTGTCCAATGACCTTGGGCAAGTAACTTAATCTCACTGTACTCCACTATGTTTCTTCCACCATATGTAAACAAAAAGGGAAAATAAGTGCTCCTGTAAGAGTTAAATTAGATAATACTTGAGAACACATAGTCCTCCATAAAGGTTAACTTTAAATCCAAAAGGTTGTTTACATCTCAATCACAGTAAAGCAATGACCTTAATTACCAACTCTCGATCATGATGAAAGTTAGTCTGGGTGGTAGATTGAAAAGTTGGCTACAAATTCTTCTCTGAATTCATCCCTCCACAAGCCTACCCTGTAACTATAGGACTTTCTACCTTTCGTATCTAGGCTAGCCTCATGACTTGCTTTGGCCAACAGAATGTAACAAATATGATAATAAACAAGATCCAAGCCTAGCCCTAAATAGCTTTGTATGACTCTGTTTTTGCTCTTAGAACTAACTCTAAGACAGCCTTTCAGGCCAGCCAAATAGCTCAGCAGATTAAAGTGCTTGCAAGCAGGCACAGGAGCTGGGAGTTCGATCCCTGGGCCTGTCATGCCTGCCAGCCCTGCCCCTGGGGCGCATTGAGACGGCAATTGAGACGGCGTGGTGGTGCGCCTGTAGTGCCAGTTCTTGGGAGGCTGTAAACAGGTGGATCATTATGAGTCCAATATAGTAATGAGACCCTGAACACCCTGTAGACCCTTCCCTAAAATACTAAATAAATAAATAAGACAACCTTTCAAAAAATCTACCCTGGGGAGTTTAGATTTCTGGAAGATGAGAGACCACAAAGGGAGAGAACTCAGCGGTCTCAGACATCCTTTTGGAGGCATCCTACACCAGCTGGCTCCAACTGGCAAACACAGGTATAGCCAAGACTAGCTCAGCCCAACCCAGCCCAGCCCAGGGGAGCCACCCAGACACAGCCAGGTGTAGTAACACATCCCTATTATCCAAGCACTCTGGGAGGCTGAGGCAAGAAGATTCCAATTTCAAGTGCAGCCTGAGCAATTTATTATCATTGTTATTATTACCATTACCATTCCTATTACCATTACTGTTGTGTGTGTGTCTTTCTGAGACAGTGTTTCACTATGTAGTTTAGGCTAGCCTTGAACTCAGTTTGTAACCCAGGCTAGCAATCCTTGGGTCTCAGCCTCTTGAGTTCTGGGATTACAAGGGTACACCTCCATACCTGGCCAGCCTGAGCAATTTAGGAAGACTTTGTCCGAGAAAAAGAAGCTTATGATGGAGATGTAACTCAGTGTGAAGGCCCTGGGTTCAATCCCCAAAGAACCACAGAAAGACTCCTAGCCTAGATTACCAATCTATAGTATCATAAACCAAATCAAGTTTAATTGTTTTGATAGGGTTGATTACTATCCAGTAAAAGCTAATTGTTACAAAATCAAAATCCACAAATCATATAAAATAATAGTTCAATACTCCCTCTTTTCCCCACAGAAACAAAATTCCCTGTCTTTGCAGAGCCATGGACTTGGATGACAGAACAGCATCTGGACTCACCTGCCAGTCAAGAACAGTGGCCAGAAGTAGAGAAGGATACTCTCCACAAGTGACATCATCCAGAGCCACCAAGTGACTGTCCTCCCCTCCCACTTGGCTCACCCTGGGGAGCCCTCCTCACATACCTCCTGGGTGAAAATGCTACTCTACCAATGATTTCCACAAGACCTCTAACTCCTGAGTACCAGATGTCCTAGCATTAATCATAGTAACACATTCTCATTAACAGAATGAAAAGGGAGAGAGAACTGAATCATCAGCCAGGGCCTCCTCACACACCCCTAACTTTCCTGGCCTTGAAGTCAAAATCCACAGTGTGGCCTTCAAGGCTTTCTGGCCTTATCTCTAGCTTCATCTGTGTTTGCCAGCCAAAAATTTCTATCTCCCTAAGAGACCAACCATCCGCATGACTCTCTAAAGATGCTGTTCTCGCTTTCCGAAATACTTTCTTGCTCCTGTCCTTTTCAGATAAACTCCTATTCATCCTTTCAAACCTGTTCAAATGTACTGCCCTTGAGAAGCAGGGTTAATTTCCCCTGGGATGAGTTAATTAGTCCCTCTTCAGGTTTCCTACATCGCCTTGTACGTCCTTCTAGTATAACAAGTGTCACGCTGCATTTTAACTATCTGTTCATATGTCTACATACAAAAATAATCCACAATTGGCATTAAAGACTATTGCCTGATCTTTTTTAGCAGATTGGACAATTCTATTTCTTTCGTGTCGGTGTGTTCTGTGTGTACTCCTTGCGTTTCGAGCCCACGATGAGTAGTAAGGAGCCATCTGGAATCTTTTAGATGATGAGGAGAAAGCCACCCTGCAATAATTTTTTTTAAAAAAGCAGAGACATGGTGCTTGGGAAAGGTTGTGAGAAGTGAGTTTCAGGTGCACAGTTGGCACAATCTAGGTGACCCTGGGCGAGTCACTCCATTTCTCTGAAACTCACTTTCTACATCTCAAAAATGAGGGGGAAGAAGAAAGAAATTTGGACTATCCAACCCTCTCCCTACTTCATCCAGGCACTAGAAATATTCCCCTGGCCAAGATGGGAAGGGACAGATCATCCTTGTTAGAAGGGACAGATCATCCTTCCTAACAAGGAAGGGCTATCATCCTTGTTAGAAAGTCGAGGGACAGAAGGGCTGGTGGCTGAGGAGACTGATGTAAGAGACCATCCCTCTGGTCTACTGCAGTGGAGACAGAGATGGAGAATCACTGTACCAAATATGTACTTACAACATTTACTATTCATTTAGTTATGAATAAATATTTAAATCATATCATACATAAAATATTATTTACATACAGTGCTTATTTCTATTTGGATTATTCAATCTACAGATCTGAGTTTTATTTCATGCATAGGAGCATCTGTCCTAAGAAACAGGGACCCGGGAGCCAAGGGCCACCTGATTTTCCCCACAGGTGGTAGAGCTTCTGCTCCCAGAATAAAGAAGTCAAAGACACCAAAAGTCCTCCTGGGGCCCTAGAAGCCTGGGAGAGAACAGCTCCAAGAGCAAGGGACATTTAGCTCATCTGTCACGATGACGGTGGAAACTTCTGGTCACCAGGAAGTGCAAGACAAACGTACATCTGCTTACCACCACACTTTGTATCATGCTTTACTGGTGCTATCTCACTTTACGTGTTTCATCCCGGTGACCAGCAAGCCATCTCTGAGAGCATTAGCCCCAACCCATGGTTGGAGAAACCAAGGCTCCAAGAAGTTGGTCCCTGCTAAACATCATACATTCAGGGGTGGAAGTATAATTAGGAACCCATGCCTCAAAAAGCCATGTCTTTCCACTGTGCCATACTTCTCCCTAATTCGGTTGTAAATAAACAAGATAATCTTATTTTAATTAACTTGATAATTTGATTATAAATAAAATATTCCATAATAATCATCAGACTATAATCATGACCTGGACCCAGGTCATTATCTATGCTCTGGCAATCCAGATGGAGCTGGGAGCCAGCCGCACTGTAGGAAATACGGTCTTTGAGAAAAGGCAAGTAAAATGTAGTTTTTCTGCCTAGAGAAAACAATGCTAGAGGTCATTTCATCCTATAAAACACTGGTTCTCAAAAATCTACTACAAATCCAAATCGTGGGGTCTTTTAAATACCGTCATGTTGGGCTGGAGATGTAGCTCAGCGGTAAAGTGGAGTGTAATTTCCCAGGACGCACAAGGGCCCAGTTCCATTCTTAGCACCACGGAAACAAAATTCCTGATGGCTGGTCTACATCCCACACAATCTGGGTTTCAGGAGGTAGAGTCCAAGCATCAGTATTTTTTTTTTAATTTCTCGGATAGCTTCAAGGTACATGGGGCTGGTGAGATGGCTCAGTGGTCTAAAGCACCTACTTAGAACAAGCTTAATAAAGCACAGGGACCGCGGTTCGATCCCCCAGCACCACATGCCAGCCCACCCCGCCCCCTGGTGGGCTGAGCTGGCCACACACACATACACACACACACAAATAAATAAATAAATAAATGTTTAAAAAAAAAAAAAGGTACAATACAACCAAGCTTGATACCAGCACCTCCAGCTTCTTTCAGTTGCATCCTCTATTATCCTGAAGATGAGAAAAGCACTAAGTTCAGAAAATCTCTGAATGTAACTATGATGGATTTCTCCCCTCTTGCAGAGAAAAGGGCAGAGTCCCAACAGACAGAAGGCTGTCCTGAAACCCAGGTACTGGCGGGCTTGACACTGAGTTGAAGGACATGTTTACCTCCCCTGAGTCACAGCTCAATCAAAGGACCCAGGCTTCGAGTGTGGCCTGAGGTTTGCTGTTACAGCCGCTGCTGGGCCCTAGTGTGTGCTAGGCCCAGGACCTAAATTGGGCAGCAAGCAAGGGAGGCCTAGAACAGGTGTCCTACCTTTCAGAGATGAATGGCAGAACTGCGACAACCCCGGCCTTGGAGGACATCGAAAACTAAAGAGAATGAAATCCCAGAGGACACAGAAAGCTGGCACAGAGGTCACCTCAGGCTAGCAGGTGAGCACATGCATACCAGGTGCAGAAACCTGAGCCCAGTGCTAAGCAGAGTTAGGAGGCTGGGGTGGGGGATTTTTCATTCCTCAGATCGCATCCAGGGCTCCATGAAACCAGTTGGGGGCAAGATCTACCTTGTCAGAGCAATGGGATCCTCTAAAACAGCCCAAAACTCCTCCACAAGTGTTCACATATATAACCAGTGCTGGACAGACCTTCACAGTCACCTGGTCAATTCCAGATGGAGAGAGACATGGAGACCCTGAGAGAGGCAGGAACTTAGCTAAAACCCACACAGGCCATGCAAAACATAGGCGGTGCCTTGAATCACCAAGCAGCACTCCATTACTTCGATAGCCACAGGTAAGCCACTACCTTGCTGTGCCTCTGCCAGCCACAAAGCAAGAAGAAAACCCACTCTGGTTGGATGCTCTGGCAGGCCTACTGTCCTCACTAGCCATCCATGCCCTCCCACCCCGGCAGCCCCAGAACGCTGAATATCAGGTAAGGCCCCAGCTAAGCCCCTACAGCCCCTCTCTAGCAGGGAACCCAGCAGCATCACCTCAGAAACACACTGCATCCACTCCTCCAGTGCTCAGCCTCTACTACAAAAACAAATTGTGACCCAAGACACCCCTGAAGTGACTACCAATTGTGCCCCTGGTTGCCAACAGGCTTACCTGTTGCCCTGCTGCCCTGTGCAGCGCAACACCTGGGAGAGAAGTCAGAGGAGTGAATCAGAGGAGCGACAAGTAAGACCACCACTGGTCCCGCAGGATATGAAGCCCAGGAGCCCACCCTTCACGCTGCAGCCAGCTGGACTGCAGGGCCTAAGCCTCAGGGAGCTGGGTTCTGGGTGGGGTAGGGGGAGCAGTCTGGAGCCTCTGCTTGCTCTGCTGCGTCCTCAGCCAGGGCTGCGTTTCTCTAGCTCACCTGAGATGCTCCTGCAAGAAAGAGCTTGGTTGACTCCTCCTGTTCCTGTTTATCTCGAAGGCTCTGCAGCAATTTTCACAAACTGAACAGCAAGAGGGAGACCTCAAAGAGGCGACTCTCTTCCTAGCTGCATCTCCCTCCTAATCCTCTGGGTGCCTCGGAATAGAAGCTCAGAAGGAAGAAAACGAGATTTTCAACTTTCAGGAACTAGCTCTGTCGCCCTCTGCACAGCTCGGGAGGCCATCACTCAGCCTTTTAGGACTCCATCCAAAAATCCTTCAGCCCTCCATGTTCCCCAAAATGACAGTGCTCATGTGTGGCTGGAACCTGCCCCGATGATCCGGCAGCTCATTTAAATAGAGCTCATCACAACAACAGTGTTGGTGGAGAAGTGAGTAGCTGCAGGGCCCTGGGGACCCCCCTGTTTATACGTAGGAAGAATGATGCAATCTGGGTATCAAAATAGCAATCCAGAATGGAATAACAGGCTCACGCAGCAGCGGTGCCTGCACAGCCAGAGCTCAAGTTGACACACTCTGTCAGCCCCACACTGCTGCAGCACGCAGATGCCAGGCACACATGAACACTGCATCATTTTAAAAAACAGCAGGAGCACAAGAGATCCCTCCATGCCCCCAGCTCTGAAGGAAGGTGTGGGGAAGAGGGGCTTCGACAGACATTAAAATCTGTCTCCTACACACTCACCTGCTCCTGCCACTTCACCTGAAGTCCTTATCCTGTGACGTCACAGGCAGTTGCCATAGTGACCAACTGTCCGTCACAAGCAGAGGATTAGGACTTCAGAAGGAGAAGACACATATTTATAAGGCACAGAGGTCCTGGGGGATGTCCCTGGGCAGCTAACTCTACCTCCTTCAGAGATGCAGTCCCACACAAGCCAGGAGGAAAAGGGGGAAGGAAAACAGTGTTGAGTTGGAGGAAAGGCATGAAGATGGGGCAAGAAGACTGCAAGTACAGAATAATTGCAAGAGCACAGAGCAATCAGATGAAGGGGTGTGACAGGGAAGGAGCTGGAAAAGAGTGACAGCAGAGTAAACTTGGGAAAGGACCTGAATGCTACACTAAGGAGGATGACCTGTATTCTAAAGGAAAAGGCACACCAGAAAGTTTCTGAACGACCGAGCTGAGCTTTGTGACTATCTTGATGGAGTGAAGACAGGGAGGTCAAAAGGGAGACTTGTCCAGTTGAGCACCCACAGGACACTGAATAAGGGCAGATGCAGACAAAAGGAGAGAGGAATTGTTTCAAAGAGAAGCAATAGGACATAACTAAAGTAGGACACTAGGAGTATTGGTGACGTGCTAAGGAAAGAAATCAAATGTATGGCTGTCACAGAGACAGGTAAGACAGGAAGAGGAAGAGGGCAGCTGTCAAATCCCACCTTATCTATGTCCTATTTTCTCTGGTATCCATGCCCTCCTAATATCGGGGCGCATCCTGTGTTGCCTGGACCAATCATTTCCAAGTCTGGAGAGGTTTTTAGAATTCCCAAACCTATCAAATCAAAATGTCTTGGGTGTGGGTCTAGAAATATATATTTTTAGCAAGTTTCCCCAAAAAATTCTCAGGCATCCAAACCAGCCCTGGTTCAAGGACTAGCAATCTGAAACCGAGGGCCTGGCCAACTACGGTGGCTGCCTAGCCATGCTCCTGTTGCCAGCCTTATCTCTTCCCATCATCCTTCTCACTGAGCCAGAGTTACTTTTGGAAATACTGATTTGGTCATAGCTCACTGAACAAAGCACACTTTGATAGCTCCCAGTGTGCACAGGAGAGCTGAAATTTGTCAGGATGCTTCCAATAATTCCCTTTCTGAACAGTTTCCATTTCTCTCCTTCCAACATCCCATATTTCAGCCAATACTAACTCCCACTATTCACCCACCTCCCAAGTGTCTCCTTCTAACACTATTCCCTCTCTGGAATTCCCTCCCATATCTTCCTAGCTCTACCTGGTGACTACTACCATTCATGGGCTCAAACCCACACAATTTCCTCAGTGCCTAAGTAGGGGCCAAAAACTATAGTCTAGAGCCAGGGATAGAGCTCAGCGGCGCAGTACCTGCCTGGTAAGTGCCAGGTCTTGAGTTCGATTCCCAGTACAAAAAAAAAAAAAAAATCCCATAGTCTGCCTGTTTCTGCCACAAAGAGCATGGTTCTGGAACTCAGTTCACTGGGACACAGTCATGCCCAATAATTTCCGTATCATCTCTGGTTGCTTCTGTACTACAATAGCAGAACTGAGGAACTGTGAAAGAATCTTTATGACCAACAAAACAGAAATACTATTTAGCCCATTAGAGAAAAGGTTGACCCAACCCTGCCCTAAAGCTATAGCTCTTTAAATTACTCTAGCATTTGAGGTAGATGCTCTTGGGATTCAGGTCTGAGAGTCCTGCTTGTTCGCAAGCCCACTCTCCACTCTTGTAAGTTCTTCTTCTGATAACTGGTTCATATTTGAGCTGGACCTTCCATCTGGGTAGGTATTACTAACAGGGAAAGGAAACATTGTAAAGACAATTCTAAATGTTACAGTGTGGGACTGCTTATTGGTAAGGTTAGAACACGCACAGGAATTGCTGGAAATGAAGCTACCAAGCTCACCTGGAGCTCGGTTGGGAAAGGCCTTGAAGGCCTGGCTAAGTTTTCATTTTGAACTGCAAGTAATTGGAAGCCTTTAGCTAGCAAACAGTGTAAGCCCAGAGTCAGCGCTGAACAGAGATAATTCGGGAAAATAGCCCACAGTGGCAACAGGTGAGGTCAGGGAAAATACTCTTACCAGCGAGAGAATAGAAAATAAACTGAGACCGGAGAGATAGCTCAGTAGAATAAGTGCTTGCGTGGCAAGCGCAGGGTCCTGAGTTCAATCCTCAGTACCACCAAAAAAAAAAAAAAAGAAAGAAAGAAAAGAAAAGAAATTGGGGCTGGTGAGATGGCTCTGTGGTCTAAAGCACCTACTTAGAACAAGCTTAGCAAAGCACAGGGACCGCGGTTCAATCCCCCAGCACCACATGCCCGCCCTCTGGTGGGATGAGCTGGCCACACACACACACACACACACACACACACATACATAAATAAAAATTTAAGAAAGAAAGAAAGAAAATAAACTGAGGTCTACCCAGGAGTGTCCAGGATCTAGAGGATCAGGCCAACAGCAGATCTGAACCCAGAGTCAAACTTTGATCAGCACTCACGTGACTGCCCCCTTGACAGGAGAGCTCCAGGGACAAAAAGCCCCTGCAAGACCCTACCCATCCATCACAACTATCTTGCATTTTCTCTCAGCCAGTCTACTCTAGCCGTAGCCTCCCAGGTAGAAATGGCAGCAGCAAGCATACCCTCCCCCACCACAGCCTGCCTCTTTCCCATCACCAGGGGAATTGCTCTCCCAGTAACAGTACTGTTTAGAGGTGCCCGTGCTACTCCCAGGGCCCTAGAGAACCAATTAAGGTAAGGAAACTGTTCAGGAGCTTTAAAAAAAAAATGCCCCGCTGATAGGGATCCAGGGCTCCAGCTTCTGCACCTGCCCTGCACCCAGATCAGTCCAGCTCAGCAGCCAGCCTTCCACCTGGGAGGCTCGGGTCACTGCCTGCAGCAGACCCACAAGGTTGGACAAGCTGTCCGGCACCCTGAGCAAGCAAACAGCAGTCCCCTGCCTCCCAGTTGCCTGAAGCTGAGCCTCGCTTCCTGCCTCCTGTTCTCGCCCAAGGCCACCAGAGCCCCCTCCAGCTGAGCTGCTCATTAAGAGTCATTTCCCTTTCTGACTCTGAGGTTGTAACATCTTGCATCAGTGCCTTTTCTTTGGATCTTCCCAAAGCCCCCAAGGTCTGCCCACCAAGGGACAGCGATTGCTCCCCCCTTTCAGCATTAGCAGTATACTAGGAAAATGCTGTCACCCTGACTGTAGCTTCCAGCTGCGGGAACCATGGGGCCGTGCTGGTTATGCAGCATTTGTAGGCCTCTTCAAGCCCAACCTCAAAAGTCAGAGGGCCTGTGATCACCCAGTCAAATGGTGCTAGAGACCTAGTAGCTCCAGAGCTTCCAGATGAGGGCACCACTCACATCTGACCTGCACTCCCCGCCACACACACACACACACACACTTTGAAAATGCAAAAAAAAAAAAAAAAAAAAAAAAATTCTAAACGGGTAGATTCTTGAATTTGCATATGAAAATCAAAATTTCTGGACCATAACTTGACATTTGATTGCTTTGATGAGAAAAAAAAAGAATGTTCCTTTTACTCATACGGGGAAGGAAATATGTATCCAATTGCTCTTCCCTCCCTGTGATGTACAACACCAAAGAAAATCATATAGGAGTCCTTGCAGCTCTTGAACAGAGGCAGCACATGGTAAATGTCAGTTACAGGGATGCCAGTTCCTCCAGATCCTGCTACTTTCATTTAAAGTATCACTTTGGTACTCAATGGCCAACTTTCCAGACAGAATTTAACCTTGAACCATTTCTGACTAGGCTGGAACGGAAATATAGATGTTCCTCAACTTTGGATGGAGGACTTCTTTTTTTTTTTTTTTTTTTTTCAAATTTTAAAATTTTTTATTCAACATTGTACACTTGTCTCAATTTGATCTACATATCTCTTGGGTTTTTTATTCTGATAAAATAAGTAAATCTGAGTATGGTTGTAAAGTGTTTGTAATTTTTATTTTTAAAACACTGAACATTAAGACATCAGTAAAGGAAGATCATTATGTGACACTTCCTCAGAATCCATGACATCCAAAACAGCTATAGCAAATACCTACGCATTTAAGTAAAAGGGTAAATTTCTGGTCACTGTTCTTTGATCTAAAGACCTATCTTTTTTCGTCGGGTAAAACATTGAAAAAACTCTCTGAGGAGGAAGGGAAAAATATCTAAAGTAACTGTAACCAACTAATTATCCTTTCCCCCAAATTAAGAGGTAACTCACCTCCTAAGTGCCTGCACACATCAAAAATCACTTTGCTCCTCCAACATGTTGTATGGATGGAGGACTTCTGCCCTGATCAAAGTGCTACCATGTGTATGACGAGCTTTGGAGACAAGTAAACCTGAGTTTCGCCTGACCTATCACTTAGTAGTGGTTAGACCATAGGCCATAAATTTCCCAACCCCCAGGTTTATCATCTGCAAAAGAGGAGTAAGAATACTACCTCACAGGGTTGTTGTGACATTTAAAAAAGACACCGAAGGCACAGGTTCCTATCACAATGTCTGCTAATCAGTAGCTCCTTATAATTGTGTTTTGGATCTCCAAATTAAAGAATAGAAAGGGGCAGTGCAAGAATCACGGGAGGGCATGGGAGAATAGTAGAGGATTATTAATAGGAGAGTGATGTTCATTCACATGTGAATGAATATGCCAAAACAAAACCCACTATGCTATATAACTAATATACACATAATTTTTTTTTATTTAAAAAGGCTCTCTTAGGGCTGGGGAGATGGCTCAGTAAAATAAGTGCTTGCCTGGCAAGCGTAAGGTCCTGAGTTCAATCACAGGTACTAAAAAAAAAAAAAAAAAGCACACACTAAAAAGGCTATATTCTAGGCAAAAGCCATCGGAAATCCTAGTGGATTCAATCATTAAGCTAGTCAATAAATGTTCACTTAAGTCCCCACCCTGTACCATGTTCTGTTAGGCTGTAGGGTTATAGAAATGGAAGCACCGTCCAGATGGGTAAGTAGATGTCCCCATGAGTACCTTCTCAGTTCCCAGCTCCAGTGCAGGAGCACAGACCTGAGAAGGCTCCGCTGACGGACTGGGGTTGAGAGCCAGCTGGACAGACCATCATCCAGGCAAGGCCTCTGCATTGCTGAGCAATCAGGAGAAACAGACTTGTGCAAATGGATTCATCCCCACGCAGTGTGGCCCCATATGGTTGGAGGTGTCAGTGCTAGGATTCTATTTCATCCTTAACTTCGATCCAGTGTCCCTACCATCTCTCTTTCTGCTCCCATATTTTAAAGCCTCAGATTGGCAGAAGAGGATAAACTTTTAGAAAATCCATGTGCCTACTGTTGAATAAAGTGGTAGCACTAAAACCTCTTTCTAAAGAACCAGACCTGGAATCAAAATCAAAAGGACTGGGGATGTAGCTCCATGGTAGAGTACCTCTGGGTTCATCCCCAGTAAATATACACACATATACACACACATGCATGCATGCACGCACACACACACACCCCAAACTGAAACTCTACACCCACTAAACAACATTCCTCATTTCCCCAGGCCTTGGCAGCCACCATCCTACATTCTAGTTCCATGAATTTGACTACTGGAGGTACCTCATATAGTTGGAATCGCACAGTATTTGTTCTTTGTATTGGCTTGTTTCATTTAGCATAATATCATTGAGGTTCCTGTTGCAGTGTGTGGCAGAATTTTCTTCCTGCTTCTTTTTTTATACAACTGGAGATTGAACTCAGGGGTGCTCTATCACTGGAACACATACCCAGCCCTTTCTTGTGTTTTGATCTAAGTTACCCAGCCTGGCCTCAAACTTGCAAAACTCCAGCCTCAGCTTCTCAAGTAATAATGACTACAGGAGTGCCTTCGCCATGCCTAGCCCAGAATTTCCTTCCATATTAAGGTTGAATAATTTTCCATTAGAAGGATATACATTTTGTTTATCTATTCCATCCGTTGATGGACACTTGGTTGCTTCCACCTCATTATTTGTGATTTCAAACAACATTGCTATGAACCCAGGTGTACAGTAGCTCTTTTAAGGTCCTGCTTTAAATTCTTTTCAGAGCCAATGAGTTGGTACATGTCTGTAATCTCAGCTCTTGGGAAGCTGAGGCAGGATGGCTGTGAGTTAGAAGCCAGCCTGGCCTACAAAATGAATTCAAGGCCAGCCTGAACCTCCTCATAGCAAGAGCCTGTCACAACATATATATATTTAGTATATATACCTACAGACGGAATTGCTGGATTGTAGAATAATTGTGTTTTTAATTTTCCTAGGAATCAACATATTGTTTTACAGAATGTACATTAATTTATATTCCCTCCAATAGGGCACAAGGATGTTCAGTTCTCTACATTTTGGTCAGTACATGTTATTTTTAAAAGGTTTTGTTTGCTTGCTTGCTTCATCGTCCTAATGGGTGTGAGACAGAATCTTACTGTAGTCTTAGTTTGCATTTTGCTCATAAATAATGACATTGAATTTCTTTCTCTTTTTTTTTTTGGGTGCTTATTTGGCCATTTATTTTCTTTTTTTGAGAAACATTTATTTAAGTCTTTTGCCCATTTTTCATCAAGTTTACTTTTTACTGTTGTGTTGCCAGGGCTCTCTACATTTATTCTAGATATTAACCCAACAGTGCTAGGTGACCAACCCATGTTTAAAGTTCACCATATTCAAAGATGTACTGTATTCCCAAGAATCTTTAAGCCTATTTTTCCACATAATTGAAGACTTAAAAAGAAACATAAAAGTACATTTAATTTGTAAAAGTATTAACAAAGGGTAAATAAGTTTAAATGTTAATCATAGACTTTAAAAGTCTGTGTTAAAATTTACTGTATTTATAAATAGACTAACAACATGCGCAAGTCAAAATTTAAAACATAATAAAGAATGAACCTAAGTTATAAGTTAAAAAAAATCATACATTAACTTAAAAAATCAAAATAGATCATATCTTCTCTGGGCTCCAAACACTTTTGAGCCTCAGATAGGGTCGGTTGCTTGCCCACAGTTCAAAGGTCTCAAAATCCAGAACTAAAACTCACTCATAGTGCTCCCCAAGAAAGTCTAGATTTGTGCTACAAATCATTTTAGAAGTACTACCGATGCTAAAACAGAAAGACTGCAGATGACATCTCTAGTGTTGTCACTGTATTTGACTTTCTTACTGCACAGGGTCAACCAACATCCACTCACTATACCTCAGTTACGTGCCCTACACTAGAATTCTGAAATGAGGGACACACTTCCTGTCTCCCAGGACTTCATAGCTCATAGGGGACTGTTTCCTAGGAAACCTGACATTCAGGAGTAAGACACAGGCTGCCTCCCCTACCGGGCAGCAGCCTACATAGTAAATGGTTCACTAGTCTGTGTGATTCAGTTCAAAATCTGTTCCTGACCAACATCAGGAGGCCAGCTGTTCGCTCTCTGCCTTGGAGATTCAGTGAGCCAGAAAACATCCTTTCTATCTGGGGAGTTGGCCAAACCTTGAATCAAAACCTTTGCGACTTCTCAGTCTGCCACCAATTTAAGGAAGTCCCAGAGATGATAAATTCCCAGCTTACAAAACAGATATGCTAGGCATCGAGGGGATTTGCTTTGTCTCACAGATTCCCCAGAGTTGCTTTCAGCAATGAGTGTCCCTTGGGTCTTTAAATTCTGATTCTTTCAATACCAGAGACTCAGTTCCAATGACACCAGAAGATACCTACCCTCTAGAAGTAGGAGAACTTGTGGTGCTTTTGTACTTACCATCTGGGACGGTCCCGTGAGCCCTGGGAACACGGCCCAGACCCTGCAGCAAGCCCTGAAAGCAGGCTTTACATAGCAAATGTCGGCAGGGTAAAAGCCTGGAGCCAGTCTCCTGCAGGTCCTGCCCACATAAGGAGCAGGTTGGTGCCAGAGCCTTCGTCTTTATATCCTTAGAGCGGTACTTCTGGTCAACCAGTGGCTGTCTCCTAAAGCGCAGATCCATTTTTGTGCCCGTATGCAGGACAGGGACTTTTCTGCTGACATTCTCAGGTGAGAAGCAGTGGGTAGACCGAGCAAGCTCTACTCCCTGTAAGCAAAGCATAGAACGGAGTGACAGTTCTTTTGAGAGGAGGAGTTTCCTAGACAGGTCAGAGAAGACTAGGAGAATAAGGCCTCAAAAGTACAGCTCATGTCCCTCCCCAGAGCTAGAGGTGTATACCTTGCCCTTGGGCCCAGAAGAGAAATCCAGCTCCTCTGCATAGAATACAAAACGTGCAGGTGTCTGCCAGGTTGTATGTTTCTAACAAGGTTTGTGCACCCTCAAGTGTCCCAGATTTCCTTAATACTAGGCAGTCTTGATCCGAGTTTAGACTTTAGAAAAGGGTAAGAAATGCATTAGATGCCAAGTTTAGGTCAAGTGCCATATGTACAGTTCTGTCCTCATAACTAACCTTAAAAATAACGATTATGGTACTTCAACAAATTAAATAAAACCATTTATTTGGAACAGGCTGAAGAAATTGAGAGGGGAGGCATAGACCCACAGTAAGTAGCACAGATAAATTCAAATCCAGGTCAGTCTGATTGCAGACTCTACACTCTGGACTACTGACGTGTTCTCAACCTGAGGTCCACACACGCACACATAGATTTTTCAGGTATTTTTTTTTTCTGATAATGGTTTCAAACTATTATTTCATCCTGATGAGAGAGTTCACTAAGGTTTAAAAATTCTGGATCATCTACACATGTACCATGAAAAAATCTGAGGGAGAATGTTGGGTTTATTCTCAGACCACACTGTATTACTTAGATAAATGAGAAGAACAAGAGGTGGACTGCACATAAATGATGGAGTCTTGCCACATGAAGTCTAGCTCACACTGTAGCACACAGCAATAAATCTTTTGTGGAAGTTGCAATAGAGAAAATCGGGAAATTAAGCTATCATCATTGTGGTCTATGTCTGACAAATTAGCCATGATGGTGAGCACCATGTTTAAATTACAGTGGCAGTTCTATCTAACAAAACATCATCTGCATAGGAAATTAATAGTTAACATGTTTGGGCTCTGTAATTTTTTTTTCTAATTGCAAACTATATTTGGTTTTATAATTATATATAAGAGCTAAACCCAAATTCCTGTTGTATCTATTTTTACATTTGTATTTACTTAAAATAAAAATCACTTAATTCAATCTGGGCATCTGTACTATGCAAGTTTGAGGGAAAAAAATTAACTCCAGCGCAAAGTCTTTGGGAATCCAGACCATTAAAGAGCTCACTAAATTTAATGAGAACAATGACATCATGTTTTTATACTTGTAAATCTCTTTAATATCTGGCTTAATTCTCAGCACTCTAGAAGGCTGCAACAGGAGGATCACAAAATTATTTTTATTTTATTTTATTTTTTATGAATTTAGGACTGGGTCCACAGGGTGTACAGGGTCTCACTACATAGATTGGACTATGTAGTGATTCTCCTGTTTTTCAACCTCCCAAGTGCTGGAATTACAGGCACGTACCACCACGCCCAATCTCAATCACCTTCTCAATGTGCCCCGCAGACAGGGCCAGCATGGCTCAATGGGGATCGAACCCCAGCTGCTGCTTTCTGCCTAAGCAGGCGCTGTAGTCTGCTGAGCTATCTGGTCGGCCCAAGAGGTGGTCACAAATTTAAACCTAGCCTGAGTAATATAGTGAGAGCCTGTCATAAAAATAAAACAGAACTCAGGATGTAGGTATTAAGAGGGGCCTGAGTTCCACCCCCGGTACTGAGGTGATGGGGGGCAGGGTTGTACATCCTGCTATGTTGTCCAGGATGGCCTTGAACTTTTGGACCACAGAGTAATCCTCCTGCATCAGTCTCCTGGGTAGCTGGACCTACACGGGGCTTAAATGAGTTTTTAAAAAAAACACTGCAAGTATCTGGTAATAAAGGGTGCAACGATACAATCACTTGTTCCACCAGCTGGATGCCCAAAACACAAGCAGTTCCATACCGCTGCTGTAGCCCCATCAGTGGTAATGTTAACCCAGTAAAAAGATAAACTAACGTGTTGCTATTATTATGAAAACTTTTTTATCTTGTAGACATTCTGAAAGGGCTTCAGGGGAGTTTGCAGGTTAGCTCTGCTGTTTAAGCACTTGCTGGGGCAAGCCCAGACAGGTGCAGGGACTGCAGTTGGATCCCCAGCTCCCCATGACTTACCAGAACTGCCCTTAAGGCAGCCTGAGCCAGCCAAAAACAAAACAAACAAACAAACAAACAAACAAAAACACCTTCTCCACTTAAAAAAATAAAAAAGAAAGGGTTTGAGGAACCTCCATAAAATCTACAGACCACATTCTGAGAGCTGGTGCATTAGAAGTAGACCTCACATTACAAGCCCCAGTGCCACCAAAAAAAGAAAGAAACAAAAACCACCAGTCATGTCAGCCAGCTTTCTGTTCCTAAAATAAACACCTAATAAAGAAGAAAGGTTTATTTGGCTTGTGGTTTTAGAGGTTCCCACTTATCAGGTGGACGCCTTTTAGGCCCTCAATGGGGGTGCCGGGTGGTATAGGGGGGTACATGGCCGAGCAAAACTGCTCACCTCATGGCCAGGAAGGGAAAGAGAGAAAGAAGAAAGGGACAGACCAGGGTCCCACGATCCCCTTCAGAGCACAGCTCTAATAACCAGTAGACCTGTCACAAAAATCTCACATGTTGCAAGGTTTCATCGCCTCCCAAAAGCACATTGCTGGGGCTCAGTCCTTGACTGCAGGCACTTCTGAGGGGAAAGACCAAACTATAGACGCGGATTATTAAATTTTAAAATGTAAGACCTAAGCATGGTGATACATGTCTAATTCAAGCTACTGGGCAGCTGATACAAAAGATAGCACAGCGGTACAAAGTGCTTGCTAGGGCAGAGACCGCAGTTCAATCCCCGGTGCCACATGCCACGCCAGCCCTGCCCCCAGCATGGGCTGAGCTGGCAAAAAAAAAAAAAAAAAAAAAAAAAAAAAAAAGAAAGAAAATTTAGTATTCATTTTAGGAAGAAAAAGTGAGAGAGGAACAGTAAAAAAAAAATGAGAGAATCATCTTTTTTATACTGCGTACCACATAGTTTTTTTTTTTTTTTTTTTTTTTTTTTTGATTTGTTTATTATCTTTTCTTGAATACAATGCTAGGGACACAACCCTAGAGTAGGAATTTGCCTTTGTGGCTCACCACTGTATCTGCCCCTCACTGCCTGGCACTGATGGATACTGCTGGACCATATTGTGTACCCAAAATACATATTTGCTTTTGTTTATTTTTTTTATTTTTGCAGAACCAGCGATTGAACTCAAACCCTTGCACTTGCCAGGGAAGCGCTTATTCCACTGAACTATCTCCTTGGCCCGAAAAGTGGCAGAAGGATTTATTTTGGGGGAGGGCGGGGGGGGGGTGCTGCTCAGGTTGCCTTCAGGTCAGGTCTGGTTTGGCTTGAGGATGAGGGGATCGAACCACAGCATCCTGAGCCTGACTGCTTTGTTTCAGCAGGCACTTAAACCCCTGAGCTAATGGGCAGGCCCCCCAAAATACATATCTGCAAAATAATTAAGTGAAAGAATGACTCTCATTGTTTTCATTACAGGACAAGAAAACTGAGAATTCAAAGAGAATATGCTGATGATTTAATATAGTTCAGCCAGAAAAAAAAAGGAACTAGGAAATGAATCCGAGCTTCTGTGCACTTTCCATTGATTTATTCCTCTGATATTAAAATTAAGACACTGTTTTTTTGTGTGCTACTGAATGAACTTCTCTCAAGGACTACAGTTTGCCGCAATCCCAGTACTTCAGGAGGCTGAGGCAGAGGATCACAAGTTTAAGATCTGCCTGGGCAACTTAGGGAGACCCTGTTTCAAAACAAAATGTTTTAAAATAAAATGAAGGATTGGGAATATAATTCAGTGGTGGAGCACCCCATATTTTATCCCCAATACTGTAATAAACAAGTAAACAACTGACTAAATTCCTCTTTCACACTTTACTATTCTGAGTTTAATAGCAGGGTTTTCCATCCTACCTTTCAACAACATTTTTAGGGATATAACTGCCATCTAGTACAATGAGATTTTTAAAAAGAAAGAAAAAAAAAAATCCAACCTAGCAAAGAAAGACTCCTAAAAGTCCCTAACCCTTAAATTTAGATTGTTTTTATTTTGTGCTAAAGAAAAACTCACTAGTGATTAGGCTTTCTATTTAAATGCCACATATCAAAAACTATGGAAAAAAGCCAACCTGAGTCTAGGGAAGTTGAAATGATGTAGGATGGTATGATTTTTTTTTGTTTTGTTTTGTTTGTGTGGTTTTGTTTTTTGTTTTTTTAAATATAGGGTCTTCATATATAAATCTTTTTTTTTTTTTTTTTTTTTTTTCAGAACCAGGGATTGAACTCAGGCCCTTGCACTTGCCAGGGACGCGCTTATTCTAATGAGCCATTTCCCCAGCCCATCCCATTCAGGTTGGTCTTGAACTCACTATGTAGCCAGGCTGGTCCCTAACTTGTGGCAATCTTCCTGCCTCAGCCTTCCAACTGCTGGGATTACAGGTGTGCACCATCTAGCCAGTTATGGTTTGAAGTATAAATATTTATGTTTTTTTCACAACTTTTAAATGTTGTACTGTTTTCTCTATTGCATGTAATTTTTTTAGAATTCTTTCTAAAATAAGTTTGGATTTTTGAGGTTTTTCTCTAATTCTCACTTACAAAAAAGAAAAAAACAGGGCCGGTGAGATAGCTCAGTGGTCTAAAGTGCCTGCTTAGGCAAAAGCTCAGAGACCACGGTTCGATCCCCAGCACCACATGCCACCCTAACACCACCTCCAGGGTGGGCTGAATTGGCCACAATAAATAAATAAAATAAAATAAAATAATTTTTTAAAAAAACAAAAACCAAAAAACCCAAAAACTCTGGTTCTTCCTAACCCTAACTTGAAATAATAGTACTTACTTTAAAGAAAGAAAAAAAGCAACAAATACTTCTTAAGGTACAAATCTAAAGCTGGAGAGAAAGAAAACGGAACAACCACCTCATTGTTGCTATTTGAAGGACTGATGATGAAAAGGGAACCCAGAGAGGAAAGAAAGGGAGCAAGGCCACCAGGGCCAGGGTAGCAGTGTGCTCCAGAGGTTAGCTGGAGAGGGCTGAAGGAGAAAAGGCTCAGCACCACACTGTTTGTTTTTGTTTGTTTGTTTTGCAGGATTGGGGATTGAACTCAGGACCCTGCGCTTGCCAAGCAAGCACTTATTCTACTGAGCTATCTCCCCAGCCCCTCAGCACCACATTTACCTGCCTCACCAGGCTGCTGCCTGCCATCATTTCCCTTTGGGTCATTTCACAGGGAATGTGAGACCCTGACTCTCTGAGGGATCTCAGGTGTCTGAGATGTCACAAGGCCATACTCTACTTCAGAACAGATGTCACAGAGCACACCTCTCAGGGGTCATGTCTAAGGTCATACTCTGTGTACCTAGCAGGGAGGGAAAGGCTACCTAATGCCCAATATCTGACTACTGTCCAACTTTGCAGATAGAAAGCTCAGTTCTGTGTTCCCTCAAAGCATAATGATCTGGAGACACTGATCCACACTGAGTACACATCACAGGAGCCACGTGTGTAGAGCTCATCATTGTATCATGACGTGCAGGGAGCCAACTAGAAAACCACAGCCAGACAAACTGTCCAGGGCACTCTTACCCTAGAAATCAACCCATCAATGAGGAAAGTATGAGGCTAAACCAGAACCTAACACAGAGGGCTGATCCCACTTAGGGCGGCCTTCTGTCCAACCAGGTGGCCAGAAGAACAAGGGATCACTCCTCTATAATCAGGGAAAGTTGTTCGGAAGCAGTGTCCTAGCACCCAGAACCCTACATCCACCCTTTCACAATCTCCACCCTTGCTCCAGCCCCCCACCCTCTTACGACACATTCCAGAGGCACTGCCTAGCTTACCTCCATTGACAGATCACTTTCCCCAGGGTATTTTGAGTAACTTAGCTTGTTCCTTGTACATGTATAGGCCAGTTTTGATGTCAAACAGGGGATGATCTCTTTTTAGATGCTCTCCCACCTCTCTTTCTGTTGGTCTCAGGCAGTATAGGACAAAGGTGTAGGGAGTAAGGAAGACCATAATGCTGTGAGGTCAGACAGGGAGTGGCCACTGAGGTAAAAACAGGGGAACTGGAGAGGACTACATTAGGCCAGGCTCTGTACCTACTGCTATGCAGCCTCTGGCAAGTCAATCGGTTCTTCCATGCCTATCTTTCCATGCATAAAATGAAGCCACTGATACTGGACTCTTAGGAAGATGCATTTGTAAATTGAAAGGTCCTTTGAGAATGTTGGAATTATATGGACTGAGTGTTCTTTGAAGCAGAATATAAAATAGCCTTACAAGTTGAGGAAGATTCATAACATGTGTTCAGGAAGAGGATGGATACCTTAAGCATGAGAAATAACACAAGTAAAGGCAAAACAGAGAAGAAAGATATGGTACCAAGTATGGCTACATTAGAAATTTTGCATAGTGAAGAAGATGAGGTAAGGTAAGGAGAAAGGCTGAGGTAAGGTAAGTAGGCTGTATTTTGTTGGTAACTGAGAGCTGTTGAACTTTTTGATCACATAAAAGAATGAAAATCATGTTTGTGCAGTACAAACTTGGTTGAGGGTTGAAGGATAGTTTTCTAGAAGAAGGGCTAAAATGCAGGCAAAGCGATCACAAGAGGGTCTGAAAACTCCAGAGAGAAGATAGGATGAGGGCCTGAATGAAGACAGTGGTAGTAGGGCTTAAAAAGAGGAAATGAATTTGAGAGATATAATAAGAAAGGATGAGGATGATGTTATTAGAGGATGAGAAGGTTGGGGTCCCTTTCAGGTTTCTCTGACATCATGATCTGGATGGACAATAGTGCTACTCAGCAAGATATAAAGAAGATAGCAGTGAGCAGAGAAGACTGGCCTCTTTGAATATGTTTACCTGTAGAACAAAGGGGATTTTAACCAATAAATAATGAAGTGAATGTATGGGTGTGGTACTCAGAAACAGAGATCTGAATGGAA
The DNA here is from genome assembly GCF_000260255.1 of Octodon degus. NCBI lineage: Eukaryota > Metazoa > Chordata > Mammalia > Rodentia > Octodontidae > Octodon > Octodon degus. Next base: position 1,358,472 of record NW_004524878.1, read on the forward strand.
GTCCCCCAAAAAGACAAGGATACAAGGTTGAGCAATGATAACATTTAAATTGTGCACAAAGTTAGAAGAACCTGAAAAGACTGGGAGTCATCCAAAGAAGTAGGAGGAAGGCAAGCATTCCTTTAGAAAACTAAGTCAAAGAAGTGCAAAAGAACAAGGTGGTGGGGCCAGGGAGATGGCTCAGTGAAATAAACGCTTCATCCCCAGTTCCACCAAAAACAAACAAATAAAAAACCAGAAAGCTAGCAAATGGGCAGAATCTGTAAACTACTCTTTTGGGGAGTTGACCATACGGGAAAGACCAAGGATAGGAGACAAGGAAAATTTAGAATATTTAGAGAAATTTGAAGGAATGGGATCTTGAACGTGTTGGAGAACCAACTAACCAGAAGGATGCCTAATGAAGAAATACGCACTTCTTTGATAGGCACCACATGCCAGGAACCAGAATTGCCTGTCAAAACCACAAAATTCCTTGAGCACTTAAAGAACCTGGTCTAGTAGGGAAGACAAACTTAATTACATGAGGTATGTACTGTGGGGTGGCACAGATGAACAAGCAAGCGTCTGTGACTGCAGGCGTCCAGAAGTTTCAGAGGAAACGCCTGGTTTGGGTACAGGCTGGGCAGGGCTCTCAGGTACAGGCTGGGCAGGGCTCTCAGGTACAGGCAAGGAGCAGTCAGGTGCATCCCAGTCAGGTTCCAGAGAAAATGTGAGAGTGGCGTTTATAAAATATTCACAGGACCTAAACGATTATTTTGAAGATAACATTAAGCAACACAACGATTGTCGAATTCCTATTACTTTCGTTAATGAAATTTTGTATTTTTTTTAACCATTTGTATTCCTTAAAAAATAAAAGGTAAAATAAATAAATAAAAATTTTAAAAATATACTTATAGGGTCTAGGTCCCTGAAGTCCAGCAGCTGTTAAAACTTGAGGGGATGTCCGTGATTTTGGCACAAAGGCAAAGGAGAAAGGAAAACAGCTGCCACTCAGGAAGGTGGACGACCTGTCCTGTAGGTGACAGATTGCAGAAACGACCAAGAGCCTCAGACAATACTAGGGCACTCTGGAAGCTAAGCACGCCTCCGCAGCGTAAAGCCTACCTCAAGCTTAAAGGGAGTCACCGATTTATGCCAGAAACTCGCGAGACTAGAGAGGCCCCGCCCACGGCCGGCCCCCGCCCGGAAGTGAGGCACTTGGCCCCGCCCCCGCTCGATACCTCGCGAGACTTCGCTGAATCTCTCCCTTTCGTCTCGGCCGCCGACATGGTAAGTGTTCCTTTACTTGCCTCTGCTTTCTTGGCGGTGGTGGCGTGGAGCGCTGCTCCCCTTTCCTCTCGACCACCTACTTTGGGCTTCGGCCAGGCCTTCCAGGCTGCATATGGCCAATCGCGGGGGGCAGGATGGTCAGGTTGGGCCCGGGGCGCGGAGTCTGCGCTCGCGTGTTCGCTCGGCCCGGCTTTCGGCTTTGAGGCCGCGCGCGGTCCTCCCGAGGCCTTGCCCAACGCGCCACAAGTCATTGTGCAGGCCTGCGGGCCCGACTGACTGGCAAGCATTGGCCCCAGCACTGCCCGACCGCTAAGCAGCTTTCCCCACGCAGCCCTCCAGACTAAGGAAGACCCGGAAGCTTCGGGGCCATGTGAGCCACGGCCATGGCCGCATCGGTAGGTGCCCGCTTCTCCCGCTCTGCTTTGGGCTCTGTATCGAGTGCTTAGGAGGGAGGTAGGCACTTCGCTGCGCTCGCGTGGATCGAATTGGACAGCTGTTTATTTTCTCTATTTGAGGAGCCTTGAAGATTTCAGATTTAGAAAATTCAGGCGGATAAAAATGATTAAACAGCATAGTATTGAGTTGGTTTAAAACAGTGCTGTGATGTGAACTCAAAAAAGGTGAAGAATGGTAATGCTGAAAGAGTGGAGGTATTGTTGGCCGTAGGCAAGGCATGGGGAACTACTCTGCTTTTGCGCAAAGTTCTGTTGGGGGAACTGGAGAAAGCTGTGCTAGCCATGTAGTTCTATATTTCTGCAGGCAAGCACCGGAAGCACCCCGGAGGCCGGGGGAATGCTGGTGGCATGCATCATCACAGGATCAACTTCGACAAATAGTGAGTGTTCCTTGGAAGGCACTTTGACATTCTGTGGTAGTGGCAAACGAGGATAATGTAGAATTTCTGTGGAGACAAGCCTCTGAAAAACCTTGCCTGTTTGTTTTTACTAAGTTGGCATTTGACAAGAACTGAGAACCTGTCATCGAGGCTAGAGTCACGCTTGGGTATAGGCTGTTGCCTCAGTGTGCTAGAGTCCTCGAAGAATAACCACTGACCTTATTCACTGGCTGTGGGCATTGTGGCACAGCCAGTCACCAGGGTAGTAACATGTTTTGGATTGAAGTGTACAATTTAAGATTTGTTTACTTAAGGTAATGAATGTATCTTAACAAAAATGTGTAGGTTTTACATAGAATCTGTCACATGACCTGCTTAGAAATTTACCTTAGTGCCAGCGTTTGGTGGTTTCTAAACATTTGTGTAACTGAACAAATGTGTCAGATTCCTGCAAAGTGCCAGCCACTTCAAGAGTGAACAATTTACAGTGCGGTGTAGGAAGGTATTGTAAAGATTATGAACATAAGGCCCAGCTCAGCAGACTAAAATGCCTGCTTAGGCAGAATGCAGATGTCGGGGTTTGATACCCAGCGTGCCTTTGCTGGCCCCGGGCACGCTGAGAGGACTGTTGAGACTGGGTGTGGTACTGAGCACCCCTAATCCCAGCACTTGGGAGGCTGAAAATGGGAGAATCACTATGAGTCCGATCCATGAAATGAATTATGAACATAGCTTCGTTGGAATAAGGTTACCAAGACGGTTGCTTTCTTTTCCCAGTCACCCAGGTTACTTTGGGAAGGTTGGTATGAGGCATTACCACTTAAAGAGAAACCAGAGCTTCTGCCCAACTGTCAACCTTGATAAATTGTGGACATTGGTCAGTGAGCAGACACGAGTAAATGCTGCCAAAAACAAGACTGGAGTAGCTCCCATCATTGATGTAGTGCGATCGGTAAGTGGATTAGACATAAATGGGACTATTTTTCACTCGTTCTTGTTTTCCCTGTTAGGTGAAAATTCAGAGTATATGATAGATCCATCAAATGGTTTGCTTGTGTTTCTAGCATAACCTTTGGAGAAATTTATTTCACTACATTTTCCTTCCAAATGATAATCTGTTCCTAATGTCATTGCCCTGATTCTAACAGGTTTACACTTCTTGGCTTGAGCTCTTAACTGTATTCTTGAGGTGAAGCTCATGGACCTTATAGAATAAAATTTTAATGTTATTTGAGGCCCTATATTACCGGAAGAGATTCCTCAGAAAACAGACTTTGTAGAGGTAGTCTTTACAAGAGACGCAAACCCTAGGAAGTTACTTGGGTAGCTTTGAATCGCAATTTCTGACCTATTCAATGTCCTCTAATCAATATTGGTCCAAGACTCAAGCATTGCTGGAAATGTGATTGCTTTCTTATGGGGTGGTGGGTGGAGGAGAGAGGTATGTGCTTTCCCGAAACCAGTTACGTACTGATGCCACATTTGCCCTGTGTGCTAGAGTTCTCAGGGTATTACCTGGTCTTGGTTCTCTGGTGGAGGTTGTTAGTACCTGGCCATCTGGGTCCTAGAAAGATTGAATATATGTCTTTTTTTTTTTTTTTTTTAATTCTAGGGCTACTACAAAGTTCTTGGGAAGGGAAAGCTCCCAAAGCAGCCTGTCATCGTGAAAGCCAAGTTCTTCAGCAGAAGAGCTGAGGAGAAGATTAAGGGTGTTGGGGGGGCCTGTGTCCTGGTAGCTTGAAGCTTCTGGACAGGGGGCTCATTAAAATGCTAACAAATGGTTTTCATGTTTTGGTCTGAGTATAGGTTCTTTATCATGTGTAGATCTTTTACCTCTACATTGGGAACCCATCTGAAAAGTTCCAAAAAAGTATATCCAAGAGATAGCACCAATGGAACCTTTTCATTTGGTGGGAGTAATTGCTGGTGGTGGTTGAAATACACCAAAAGCCCTGTTGGCATTGTTCTGGGTTTCATAGCAAGTAGGAGAATGTACCCATAACTGTTCTGTGGGGCTGGAAAGGGAAAATTCAGTCATCTTGGCCTGAACCATCTCATTACAACCAGAATATGTCAAGTTGAGACCTTTGACACATAGCCCCCTAAAGTGAAATTTAAACCGCTACAGGTTTTATAGCTCTTCCTGAAATTTTAAATTTGTTTTGACTCATAGCAGTCTGGTATCCTGAGCAAAGAAATAACTAAGGTGTCACATAATGGGTTTCA
>NW_004524878.1:1362992-1369828 GCF_000260255.1 Octodon degus
AAAAACAAGGGCACTCCACTGAGATTTGTGTTACACGGCACTCAGGGTTGAACCCAGTGCCTTGACGTGCTTCTGCAGTCCCTGGTCTTAGTATTCCAAGGCTGGGCTTTGCTTGTGATACTGCTTCAGACTTGAGTGCTGCTGTAGGCCTCAGCACCTCCAGCTCTCCCTTTACTTTGTGATGCACTGAATCCACATTCACTGGCATTTTTTGGCTCACTGCAGTATCTTCAGTGCCCTGACTCAAAAGTTAGGCCCTCCCAAGTGGAGGGAGACCTGCAGCAGAGGGGCTTCCAGCTTTTGTACATACACCTTTAAAAAACAATTGCGAGGGAAGCAAGATAGGGCTGGTTTAGGCAAGCACAGGGACCAGGGTTCCAGACCCACCAAGTCGGCATGGCGCACGCCTGTAATCAGCACTTAGAAGGCTGAAAAATGGTCCAAGCTGCGACATAAAATTCTGTAACAACCAAATACATTAAATTTATGAAGATGACACTAAGCACATAAGTTGACTTTGTTTTACTAAAAATCCTAAAGCACATGATTCCTGACCTAATGTGTATGTTTTAAGTAGATTTGCATGCAAATCCTGGGCTTCCGGTGTAATTTAGGATCCACTGGAAGTGCCTACCAATAATTCCCAAGAGCGTCCATTTAAATTAAACTGGTCGGGTTTAAGTTTTCAATTCAAAGAAAAGTTAACTCCTCCTTCAGCCCAGGAGCAATGGGCCTCTGGGAGCAGAACCAGATGGAAAGAAGCTCCACGGGCGGCGGGAGGATGGCGGGCTCCTGTGCTATAAGGCAGAGAGGACTGCAGGCTGGAACTTCTCTGTCTCCGGCAGGTCCCGTCTTTTGCCGCGAGAGCCACTTCCGTGCTGCAGGAAGTTCTGGATCCCGGAGCGTCCTAGCCACGCCTCATCCCCCTCTTGCCGGAAGTGCCTACCTTTCCCGGCTCGCTCGTCACTTCCTGTGAGGGCCGAGCAGGCTTGCATTACGCAAGCGCGTTTTTCTTCCTCGCAAGGCGGGAAGTTTGGTCCCGAGATGATTTAAATTCTGGGCACTCTCAAGAACAGGCGTGCGCTGTCATAGGATTTCAAAATCTTTGCGCCTTTTGATTGTGTAACGTGATGAGAACCTACTATGTTCTAGGATATCTTAAGCTAAAAAAATGTACATGCTTGGAAATGTTCTGGGAAAAGCGGAACAAATTCGCTCTTTGGTGCTTTAGGATGTGAGGTTGCTGCTCTGTTTTGGTAGCATTTTTTAAAATCTGATGCGTATTTCATATTAAAAGGCAATATAAGTGGCCAAGCGATGTTCAAAAGCCACTGGAAACTAAGTGTATTTTGTCTGGTTTAAAAGATTTCGTGATCTTTTAAATTATGCTACCTCCACAGGAAAAACATGTTTTGGAATGCGTGCTAGTACCTCGTGTGGCTCTCAACAATAATTTTTTTCTCACTCTTAGAAAAGATGTGTTTTAAGGTGTCTGTCCAGTCCCTGCCTGTAGTATACATCCCAATATATATTATTTGTTCCTTAAATTCCTAAAGACTGTTGGTGTGCCCCTCTAACTCATTTGAGGTACAAGGTAGATTAGATGTTGAATAATACGCCTTTACAAGGATACTGCTTCAAAACATTGCCTTTCTGGAAAGGAAGAGTGTTGAAGATTGAGCTGCCCAGCTAGGCAGGGGCCGTACATCACCAGTCGCCAAACATTGCTTTTAAAAAACCATATCCCTGCAGTATTTTGAGGCTACAGCTTACCAGAGCACAATAAAGCACATTTAAAGTGTTGTATTGGGAAAGCCTGCTCTGCACCAAATTGTGTGACGGATTACAGGACATAACCTTAACCTCCTGACAGAAAAGCCAACACTACTGGACAGGACGCTCCCCTGAGAGGAGATTGGGATTGTCCTTGTGCAGCTGCCTCAGTTGTCTGAAGGCACTGCTGGGGTACTCTTGTTCTGAATGACGGCAATACCAGTCTGCTAGGAGGTCTTAAGGATTCACTTAGGCACTGACTTTTGTCACAAAATCAGGGAGGGGATGAAACAAGGTGTGCTGAATATCCCACCATATATGTGGATTAGTTGGTACTGCACAACAAACAAAATGAAAGTTAGAATCCCTTCTACAGATTAAAAGTTATCAGAACCCTGACAGGGTTTTCATGTATGTCTTAGTTTTCTCAGATTTCAACTACTAATCAGGAGAATCTCATATTTTGCTTTTGTTCGGAACATTACTAACAATTGCTTGTCTCAGAGAACTGTTAGCAAATGAGAACTACTCAGGATCTGAATTGCTAGCAAAAGAACACCCACTGTGTTCAATGGCACCATGGATTAACAAAGGAAAATATTGTACGTGCCTGGAAATGTTCTGGAAAACATTTATAAACACTTTTATAACGAAATATTTTATTTCTATTTTATAATTATATGTTTAAATAGGTTGTATTATCTTAGTTTTACTTGAGGATAGTAAAGGAGTTGTATTACTTATTTAAAAAAAAAAATTGGTGGGGTTGGGGAGATAGCTCAGTGGTCTAAGCACCTGCCTGGCAAGCACAGAACCTGAGTTTAATCCCTGGTACTGCATGCTGTGCTGACCCTGGAACCCCAGACATGCTGTGCTGGACCCCAAACTGGGTGTGGTGGCACCCACCTGTAATCTCAGCATGGGGGAGGCTGAGACAGGAGGATCACTATGAGTCTGAACTGCATAGCAAGATGCTGTAGTAAATAAATAGGATTAAGAACTCTTGGTTTAGGGGTCAGAGATCATTTGAAAGCAGAATTTGGAAAGAAATCTTAAACGGTTGTTAATCCCAACGTAGACCCACTGGACTCATCCCCTCCCGTCATCCATAAAGCTTCTGTGTCTTCCCCTTGGCTATCACTGTATGTGTCTTTGCATCCCATTCTAAGCCACTGTGCCAGTACTGGCCTGAAGTGAGAGCTGCAGCTATAGGAGGAGGAAGGAAAAGTACCTCTCCAGGATTAAGATGCAGCACTGTAGCTTAAAGATACAGTTTTAACAACTTACCAAAAAATGTATACCTGTATCCTGTGATCTGATCACATGCCTGAAGGGTCTTCAGATCACATTTGAAAGGGGGATGTCAGGAATAGTGGGGCTTTGCCTGCAATCCCACCACTGTGGAAGGCTGAGGCAGGAGGATTGCAAGTTTGGCCCAGCCTGGGCAACTTGGTGAATTGGCAAAAACCTTGTCTCAAAATTTTTTAAAAGGGACAGGAAAGATAACTTGGTACAAAATAAGGGGTGACTGGGTGGGATGACCTTTTGGGAATCCACCTCTCTGTCACGAAGCCATACTGAGGTAACAGATCTGGGCAGGGCCTAATGGTACAGGCCTATAAGCCTAGCACTGGGGATGAGGTGAGGGGGCTGGACTGTAAGTTTGAGCCTAGCTTAAACAATTCAGCAACTTAAGTCAGAGAGCCTGTCTCAACAACAACAGAAGTTTGGCAATGTAGCTCAGTGTGAAGCCCCTGAGTTCAATCCCCAGTACTGGTTTAAAACATTAAAAAATCACTGACAAGTTTTGGTCATGGTTGCTGAATGTTCTCGCTATAATCTTTGTCTTTTCTCATACTTGAACTGAAAACCTAGCTTCATCCCTGTCCTGCTATTCTGATGCCAATTACGCAGAAGGCTTTCTCAGAGAGGTACAGTTTGTGTTCCTCACAGGGGCGCACTCTGCTTGATGAGGCAGATAGCAGCCCCTAACCGTGGACAGCCTGGGGCCTATGAGGCCTTAGCTTGATGGAGATGAGGTAAAGGAGGGGAGAACACTTAGAACGTACTCATCTAAGCCAGCGACAGTAAAAGGAGAGGAAACTTCCTATCCTGCTAGACACAACCCCAGTACTCATGAAGAGAATTCCAGTTTAACTCCTCATCTTGGTAGTTTTCAAGATCTCTGCTCTACCAAGGCCTTGACACATAAAAAGCCTAAAGATGACCTTCTTTCCTCATGTTTTTATTGAATGCATGTGTGTCTGAATGCAAACCTTGGGTTCCACTGGAGGAACTTCACAGTGACATAGAAGAGTCATTGGATTAGGGACAGGAGCAAGCTGAGGGTTGGCATCAGCTGGGCTTCAGCCCACCAGTGTCAGGAAACCCAATGATATCTTAAGACCTTGAGACTGAGTAGGAAAATGTTAAGATCCTCCTAATGACACAGCCAGAAGACAAAGAGCAGTCTTTCCTCCACTGGGGACAGGAACAGTTGGCTACTGGAGAGGGAAACTGAAAGAAAGCGATGGGTGTGTATCTTCAAGACCTGTCACGCAACTCAGGACAGAGAACTCAATTTTGGAGGGAGCTGTGACCCACACTGAAGCTGACCCCTATATCAAACTCCAGGGATGGTGTCTCAGCCCATTTGCAGGACAGAGAACTCAAGATAATGAAGGCAAGGAATGCGGGGCTCTTGGGCCCATATGACTGTACACTGTTTATTGAGAACACCAGTGGACGGTGAGAAGCAGGGGATGCCCTGTACCGCATCATGGCCCCCGCCACTGACTGGGAGCCAGGCCCGGGGAGCACAGGCAGAGCTGGGGGGTGGGCTTCCCACGACTCACTGACCATCTCAGAGGGTGGGGGAACAAGGAGGCCCAGGCCCAGGAGCCTGGATCCGTGCTGCAAAGGGGACTGGGTGGCCTCTGTCCTTCAAAACAAGAGGCGTAAGGTGTGGGGACTACTAGGAAAAAATAAACTCTTTAAGATTTTTCTTTTTAAAAAATAGTCCTCCTGTACATAACAAGACAGCACCTGCTCTCCAGGGCCCGAGACTGGCAGCAGGGGCCGCAGGCAGGCAGGCCAAAGCCTCCAGGGAAGATCAGTGGTTTGGCTGAGACAGTCAGCTGCACATAATTGGCCAGTCACCAGCACCCAGCGAAACTCCATCCGTGCTCAGGCAGGGCAGGAAAGCACCCGGCCCTTGGGGAATATACAAATATTTACCAGATTCTTTCGCTCGTTACAAAAACAGTTAAGAAAGCTTACAGCAGATTATTTACAAACAGTATCCTGGGATATGGTGAAGGCAGAGGTGGGCTGGCTTGGAGGTGGGGTCTGTAGGGACAGGCTGGACCCTCTCCCCAGGCTCCAGGCTCTGCAAGGCACTGGACTCCGCACTACTGGAAAAGGGGTTTAATTCTTCTTATGGAGGAACTTCATCTTGTTTCCTGTGGACCAGAGAGGGCAGGAGTGAGGCTATTTTTTCCAGCCTCCACACCCTCTCCTTGTAGCCCCCACTACCCTTCTCAGTGGGAAAGAAAGGATTAGAAAGACCTGAGTATAGCTGTGACAGTTCTGATCGGGTGGTAAAAACATATGCTTAGGGCACAAGCATTAATCACCATATGCCTATGGTCAAGCCACTTAACCTCGCTGTCCTCAGTTTCCCTTTAAGTCGACTTAAAGGTTCCGTGATTTACAGGATGAGCTCCTTGGGGAAGCAGGGTGTGGCTGGAGGGGTCTCTTGCACTGCTACTTCTGTAGTCACCTAAGGCCTAAAGGAACAGTCACTGGTCTTCCTGGCCCTCCTGCACTTAGGAATCGGTGCATCCCCAAAGTGTAACTTAGGCCTGTGATTTGGGAAACTGTGCTAGATGGCCCTCGGAGCACTGGGAACTTTCTTTTCCCTCCCTGAGGGATTTCCTCTGGCTTTGTCTCTAGATCCTACATAAATCTGTTCACACAGATTTAGAGGCCTTCGGGCACAGATTCCCCCAGACACTCCCTCTTTGCTGAACATCTGTCTCCTGCTACAAGGCTACTTACCTAAGCCTCGGAGAAACTTATTCATTCCACTCTGCTCAGTGTCAGGGAGCTCCTCTAAATACTGTTCCACTCGCTGCTCAAAGAGGCCTGGGTAAGAGGAACAGGAAGAGAACAGTCATGCGGTCTGTATGACAGGGACCACAGTGCCCGGATGCTAAGCAGCTGGGATTACAATTTGTAGGCACATCATGCAGGTGAGCTCATCAAAATGTTTCCGGGGCATCTAACAGGTGCTCACCACTGATAGCAAGAAGACCCTCCTCCGTGTGCCTCCTGGTGCACAGGCCTGAGCCACATGACACCGCACTGGAGTGGACACCTGTAGCTGCTGCTGCTGCTTTTGGTTTTGCTTTCTAAGATGGAGGCCTCACTATGTAATGGTTTTGAACTCACCATACAGCTTAGCTGGCCCCTCCCTTACAGTAATCCTCCTGCTTCAGCCTCCCGAGTGCTGACATGACAGGCATGGGCTGTTATACTCAGCACCTCTAGCTTCTTTTAGACCCCTTTAAGCTATTGATAATTGGAAAAGGGAAAGTGTAATCATGGGAAAAAGAAATGATCAGCCCAGGTTAGACACAAAGATCTTGAGATGAAAAAGCCCTGGATAGAGCTGCTAAAAGAAACTAGAGATAAGATAACCATCTGCCTTGAAAGGGACAGCCAGCAACCAACAGCTCAGCTCTAGGGGCTTCCCAACCTCTGGGTCCTCAGAAGACCCCAAATTGCTCATCCAATGGCAAACTGCATTTTGCTGGAGATAAGCCCCACTCTGGCCACATGTCCACCTGTGCATGACCTTATAGGACAAGGACAGAAGAGCACCCTTGAAGTTCTTCTCAAAAGCAAAGGGGGGGGGGCTGGAGAGATGGCTCTAGTGGTCTAAAGCACCTACTTAGAACAAGCTAAGCTAAGCAAAGCACAGGGACCACGGTTCAATCCCCCAGCACCACATGCCAGCCATTCCCGCCCCCTAGTGGGCTGAGCTGGCCACACACACACAC
>NW_004524878.1:1369928-1384368 GCF_000260255.1 Octodon degus
AAAGCAAAGGGGCCTGGCCTACCTGAGCCCCAAGAGATTCTACCACAGAGCTTAGTTATGCAGTTAAGTTGAAGGGAAACAAGTTTGCTAAGACCCGTAACCCCCTGCCCTCAAAATCCCCCCAGTCTTACCCTTTGCCCGACACTTTCTTAGCTCCCTGTCTTGGATGAAGCCAGTGAACATCTGAGACTCCATAAAGACTTCAAGAAAACGGCGGATGCTTTTGGAGGCGACAGACTTCCGAAAGGCCTCTCGTTGGAAGGCCCTCTCCCCCTTTTCACCCTGGGTCAGGAAGAGGGAGTAGTGCCCAACAGTCTCCACAAAGAACCGAATAAACACCTCGGACACTAGCCCGTTGAGAGTATTACATTCTGGAAGGCAAGAGAAAACCTGTAAGGGTCAGGTCACTGGCCTGCAAAGCCTTCCCAGTCTCTCCCTGGCGTGGTCTCCTGCTCCCAGCTAAGCCTCAGCCAACACCCCTCAGCTGTTCTCACAGTTATCTTCTGAGCTCACAGACTGGCAAGAGGCTCTTGTGCTCCTAGAGGTCAGAAACTGCTCTGAACATGAAGCTGGCCACGATGTGCCGGGTGAACGAAAACAGTCCAAGACCAGCGCACCACTTTCCCCTGACTTCCCAGGAAGACTCCCCTCCTCCCATTTCCTGCAGCAGCGTGAAGCAAGGCCCAATCCTTTGAGCCAGAAGAGTCGGTGATGACCTCTGGGTTTTCCTTCCCAGCCCTCCGGGAATCAAAAAGGCACTAGAGCGAGATCAACATCCTACAACCACAGCTATAGCAGCCAGAAAGGGACTGGTGCACAGAATCTGGGTCCCAGCTCCAGAGGGCCCAGAAGCAGAGCAGAGAAAGTCTGGGACTGGCGCCAGTGCTGCCCAGGCAAGCCTTCCTCACCATCATCGGAGTCACTGTCAGAATCCTGGGAGATCAGTTCATTCTTCCTCTCTAGAGCATGCTCCAGAGCTGCTTGTAACTTCCTAGGTAACAAGGTGTCCTCATCGTCCATCTACAGGGGGAAGAGACCCGGAATAGTAATCCCAGCTGATGCTGATGGGCACTTCCTGTGTGTTAAGTGCTTCTCAAAAGCTTATAGACATAATCTCATGTAGCTCCTCCTATAATCCTGATACTGTTATCCACCTCATTTGATGATGGAGAATTGGAAGGTTAGAAACTTACCCAAGTTTACACATTCACAGACTGCACTGGTCCTGAGCAGCCGATGCAGGTTCTGTCCCTAACACGAATTAAGTCTCCCAGTTCCTCCCCAGTTTATCCTCAGCTGCAAGTGGGACAGGGAGCTCAGGGCAGAGAGGCTGTGGCTAAGCCTGTGTCTCAGGTGTGAGCCTGGTCCACCTTCCCTGTCTGCATTCTGGTTCTGTGTCATTTGGCTCTGCCAGCAGTGTGTAAGGTACTGTCCATTCCCAGAGCAGATGTGCTGGAGTATGCTCTTCTGTAGAGAGCCAGCAGGCTTTCCATAAGGAAGAAGGGCTTACTGCACGTGACAACAATGAGTGCAAACCTTCACACTACAAAGCGCACTCTGGTCATCCTGTTGTCCCTGCCAACATTTCAAGGTGTTATCACCATCCCTACTTTGCAGACCAGAACACTTAAAAAAAAAAATTCTTTAAAGTGTTTTATTTATTTATTTGGTACAGTGTCTCCCTATGCAGCTTGGACTCATAGTGATCCTCCAGTTTTCAGCTGCCTGGCGCTGGGATTACAAGTGTACACCACTATGCCCAGTTTTGGTGATCAGCACAGTGTGCTCAGGGTTCTGGGGCTAGCACCGCACGTGGTACTAGGAATCTAACCCAGGTCCTGGTGCTTGCCAGGCAGGCACTCAGACTGCCACGCTATCCCTCCAGCCCCAGAACATTACCTTGACAAGTTCAGAGGCCTGTCCAAGACCACATGGCTCTCAGGTGGCAGAACAGAGGTCAGACCTTTGCATTTTGGGGCCCTGTCCCTTGTATTTCAGAAACCAGTGATGTCACCAGATAGGCAGATCCTTCTGGGACTAGGCATTCTCAGATCGGCTCTGTCTACTCAGTACAGAATGCAGGGCTCAGGCTGTGAACGGTGAGTGTCTGACATTGTCAGATTCAGGAGCCCGAGTCTAACAGGTGCCTGACCTGGGCAGTGGGTGGTTCCAGCGTGCTGTTCTTACCTGTCGGATGAATCGGTCAGATCCCAGGTTTACCATCAGCGCCTGAGAAAGAGTCATTAGGGGCAGGGGCTTAGGAAATGGGTTCTGTGGTGCCCTTAGCCAGGCCTCCAGACTCCCCAGGTTTCCAGGGCCAGATGACAGAAACACCTCCAGCTGGGACAGACCTCCCAGGGAGAGAGAAGTACAAGCCAAGCGGAGCCGGAGAGAGGCCCAGACCCAGAAGCCAAGAGGGATTCCAAGAGCCTTGCTCCCTTCCCCTCTGCCCCCTTCCCCTCTGCCCTCCTTTCTCCCAAAGTGGAGTTCTGGTTGCTTCCCTCCCAACCCCTGCCCACTGGCCTCACCTCCTCCACAGGAAGCTCCTTCAGTTTGGGGAGGGAGCTGGAGAGCAGGCCGACCAGAAAAGGGGTGGGACAGCACACGATGTCAATCATGGAGGCCGGGAGGACAGGAATGAAGGTGTGCTGCCAGGAGAAGGGGTAGAGCAAGGCCACCACCGCGTGGGAACAGCTGGACAGAGTGCTGGCGGACAGAGAGAGAGGGGTACCTGAGCCTGGCCCAGCACCTTCCAGGGACAAATAGTCGAGATGGCTTGGGCTCAGGACACAACTGAGCCCAGGGCCTTCACAAAGAATTACACTCCTGCCCCCTTTATTTTGAGACAGGGTCTCGAGTCACAGAGTTGTGCAGGTGGGCTCAAATGTTCCATCTTCCTGCTTCAGCCTCCCTGTGATGGGATGACAGGCATGCATCACCATGCCCAGCTTTAAAACATTTTGGTTTTTTTTAAAAAAAACAAACAAACATCTTTTGACACTAAATTTTCTGGTGTAACAAAAATGCTAAAGAGTTTCAGGGCCCTGGGTCAGACCTCGCAGAATGGTGAAGGTCCAACCTGGCTACCGCTTAGGGCCTCAAAGACACTGACACTACCCTCATTTGGGGACTTGACTTAGAAGCAGCCACAAGGTATGTATTAACACTTGCACATGCAAGGACTCTTCTCTCTCTCTCTCTCTCTCTCTCTCTCTCTCTCTCTCTCTCTCTCACACACACACACACACACATACAGACCACCCAGATGCATAGTATCTGCTCATGCTGAGAAATACAAAAGCAAGAGCTAATAACAAATCTACAGCATGCAAGCACTGGGAGGGTGCCAAGAGGTACCGGTGGCAGTCCTGAATTCACAGCTGGGTCAGCAAAACCTAGGGCCACCTTGGTCATAAGTAGCAGAGCCAAGACACAGCCAGTTTTGCTTTCTCCCATCCAAGTGCTTCTTTCTTTGCTCTTCCCTCCTGCTTCCCCTTCCTTCCCCCTGGGCTGGTAACTGTGATCTGACAAAGGCGGGGGAGAAGTGGCCTGTACCATTCTTATCAGCAGAAGGTGCCCACACCCCTATTTCCTCCCAGGCCTCAGTAAGGTCCTCCCTCTCTTGGCCTTGAGGGGGCTCCAGGACTCCAGACCCAGGATGCCACAGGGCTCAGTTGCCCAAGCCAATGACCAGTAGGACTCAGGGGGCAATCTCTGAGGGCCAGCTCAAATGCTCAGCCAGCAGAGGCTGGTGCACACTCCTCCGTGTGCTGAGGCTCGGTGTGGGCACCTAGAGGGAGGGGCCTCCATCTGTCAGGTCGGAGTGCCTCCCTGAAGAGTCATGTGCCACGGCACACATCTGTCACTCTAGCTGTTTGGAAGGCTGAAGTCAGTTGAGCCCAGGAATTCAAGACCAGCCTGAGAAAATGGTGAGAGCCCATCTCAAAAACAAAAAAACCCAAAACCTCCACCCTGGGGGGCTACACTACAGACAAGCACACACAGCTCAGTGCATTTTCAAACCTGACTTTTCCTCTGCATCAACAGAATTCACTTAATAGCCATAAAGTCTTGGGCTGTCTTTGAGCAGCCCAGCAACCATCTCACTCTTCCACTTGGTCCCAGTGATGGCAGGGCAACTCCCCTGTTCTACAGGGACATCTGGACATTCACCAATGCTCTGTCATCACGGGCGGCCCCCACCCAGGTCAGAGGCAGACCCTGATGGAGAGGATGGCTTTCCTTACACCCACAGCTGGCACAACTTAAATGACTAGAGTGGGCCAAGAATAGGACCCTGGGGTACTTTCCTCCCAGAACTGTCCTGGAATGTGCTCAGAGGCAGCTGTAACCACAGGAAACAAAAGCTGTATTCACCAAGGCTGGCCTGTGGTGGGAGTGGTCAAGAGGAAGCTCAGCCCTGACTGCTGGGAGGTGAAGCCTTCAGGAGAAACACCCTTGGGCTGCAGGCTTAGGGGCCACCTGCAGAAGGCAGAAGGTAGTAGACAGGTGCCCACATAGACCCAACTGCCAGGCTGGACCCCTTCACAAAGGCCCCGAGAGTGACTGAACACCTCAAGCTGGCCCCCAGAAGCACTGAGGCTACAATGGGAACACATGCATGGCAGTCTTCATTTCTAAATGCTGGCCATCTCTGGAAAAGCCAGCGAATGTGGTCCCCTTATGAGCGCAGCAGGGACACCATTTCTCCTGCTCATTTCAATTACCCCTTCATACATACAGAAGGAAATAGCCCCGGGGTCAGGGATTTACTAGGGGACAAGCCAGGAAAAAGTTCTCACTGCCCTCATCTCAGCACCTGACACACCCTAGCACACAACCAGGCAGCTTAGCATCCAAATGATTGAATTAACTCCCCTGCTCTAGGGAAAGCCCTGCTTGCGAGACAGCCTTAGACAAACACAGCAGAAGACCAGGTACTGCCAGTGTCCCATTGCCTCCCAGCCTGTCCCACGCTCTCCTTTCTTGTTCCACAAAAGTATCAGTTGCTGAGAGGAGCTCCCACTTCTCTTTTCCTAGAATGACCACCACTTCTGCCACCCCTCCATGGTCACAACCACATCTCTACTCCAAAATCATAAATGCCAATGTGGACCCAGTCTCTGGTCCCTCTAGTTTTCTTCTCATTCCTCCTATACCAGCTCTCTGGCATCTCTGATCGCGGACATCATCTTCCAGTTGGGCTGGCTGAACTTCCAGTAACCACCCTGCTCTCTTAGCCCTTTCCACAGCTCCCGGGCTTCCAGCCCTGGAATTCCTTCTCCAGGCAGCCCTCACCCATCCTACTGACGGCTCAGCCTCCTTATTGCCATTCTTCCTCTAGTTCAGAGATGAGTGCCCAAACTAACCCAAAACCCACCTCTTCGTCCCAAAGTGCCCACACTGCCCCATGTGTGCTGTTACCAGATGCTCAGCTGCCAGGCGACGGGTGACACTGGGGAGACTTGGCTCATATGCCTGCTGCAGCACATGCCGCAGGGGTGCTACCACTGCTCTAGTTCCTCTCCCTCCTCAGCCCAGCACCCTACAAAGGTGGTCTTGCGTCCCCCTAGAGGAAATGCGGCCAGCAGCCAAGCAGTCCCCCCGTTTCCTACCTTTCCCCAGATAAACACATCTGCACCTGGACTTGCATGGCCCCTGCAAAGGAAGAAGCAACCCTGTTCTTCCTCAGGCACAGTCCTGCCCTGGGATTCTCAATCCTGGCATCCTGTGTGCTCCCCCGCCCCTAGCACTCTGCTGCAAGGTTTGTTAGCCTTTCTCTCTCTCACACACACACATCACCACCTGTGACATGCAACACATGCTCGATACCTGTTGACTTAATCAGTGGCTGTGCACCCCCCCCCTTCTTCCTTGATCCCTGGCCCCTACCTCAGCTTATCTGCTACAAAAATGACCCGACGCTCCAGCAGCAGGGAGGCAAAGATCCGGATGAGCTGGCGTACACTGAGGCAGGTAAAGAGGCACTCAAAGTCCACATGCTCCAGCCGGGAGTCCATGGGCCGCCGCAGCTCTAATACCTGGAGGGAGTTGGGGATGTGGGCAAAAGCAGCCAGGTCAGGTTGCCCCAGGCCCCACCAGGGCTCCTGCAGGCACAGTCTCCTTTTCCTCCCTTTCCTTCCAAGGAACTTGCATGCTCCCTGCTCTGCAGTAAGTTCCAGTCTCCTCGCCCCCTGGACCACAGGTCTTATAGCACCAAATACCCAAATACCTATAGGCAAAAGTCGGGGCACAGAGGTGCCTGCTCTTAGGAATAAGAAGAACAAGGGAGTCGTGTCTTCTGATCTGCACGGCCCTCTCCCCTCTCTTTCCCATCTGCCCGGGTCAAGGCCTGGGCCCTCACAGTGACCAGAATCTACAACTCATCACAGCTTTCCAGCCCACAGGAAAGCAATGCCTACATCCCAGGACTATGGCCTCCACCATCTCAGGGAACGCAATGCTGATGTCCTTGTTGCCACATCCCCTCCCTTTCCTGGTGGAAAGTTTCCGCCCAGAGGTTATGCTTGTCCTGCCGTTTCAGCCTTTATCTAAGTCCCACACCAGGAACAAGGAATGACTTAGACAGTCCAGAAACCTGGCCAGGAGGAAGCAGGGCTATGAGGCCCGGGCCAGCTGCCCTCCATGCAAAGCCTGTGCCCAGTGTCCAGGCCCCAGGACTGGGAATCCCGCAGGATGCTCCTGAGCCCTCGGTCTCTTTCCACCCATCCCTCCCTCAAGGAGACGACAGCCTGGAGGCTGTTAGGAGCCGGGAAGTGGGGAGAACTTCTGCACAGGGGCAGGCAGACAGGGCTCTAAGGAATGTGGAGTGGGCCAGGGAAGCATCTTGGAGCACAGGCTTCCTGACTCGGATTCTGCAGAGAAAAGAGTGGAAGAGTTCTAGACAAAAGCAAGAAGGGTGCAAGGATCAGTCACTAATCCAAACTGAAGACTTGAGAAGTCCAGTCCAGAGGCAGCCAGGCCAGATTTGAAGGATGGACAGGCTGGACATCACTGTCAGGGTAGGGCTGGGCCTCCAGGCCAGCCACTGATCCTGATGTCTCCACAGGGGGACAGGGAGAAAGGGCCTGGGAGGAAGGCTCACAGCAGGCACCACCACCACACAGAAAACTTCTGTGGCTCTCAAGTCAGTGCCTTTCCCACTCTGGGTGACAACCCACTCATTCCTTCTTCCCTCAACTCCCTGACGCTCATTTGTTTGGTTGTTTTGTTTTTGTGAGGCATGCTGTCACTATGAGGCCCAGGCTGGGCTCAACTCTATGATGCTCCACCTTACCCTCCTGAGTGCTGGGATTCCAGGGGTGCATGCCCACGCCCGGCTTTTCTCTGACTTTCAGAGGGCACCCTTTAATTTCTATTTTGAGAAAACCAATGCTGCCAGATGAGAAGCTATGGCCTCCTTTCCTCTCCTAATGAAAGCCGGTGCCCCACAGAGCTTGCCACCAGTGCCTCTGTCCTTAAAACTCTCTAAGACACTTAGTCAATCCTTCCAGTCAAGCCTCCCTGATCTCATCATAACTCTCTGTCAGACGAAATGCGTAACCCTTGACCTGGCCTGACAGGACCCCTACAACTTGGTCCCTCCTTACCCACTCCTCCTCGCACCCCTTCTCAACCACCCCAGCCTCTTTTCAGTCACTTTCATCCCCAACCCCAGTCCCAAGCAGACCCTTTGTTGCACACTCTGAGTCCTTTGTTTTACTTGGCTCTTTATACCATTAAAAGTTACCTATTTGCATACACAAGTATTTATTTAAGTAATTCCAAGGTCTCTTACTAGACTAGAAACTCCTGGGAGAATAGAGCTCTTTATTTCACCTCTTTAACTCTGCCCTAAGGTCTGACACAATCCCTGATAGTGAGAGAGCACCTAGCAGTATATTTTTAATAAATGGTCAAAACAAGGCAGATAAGAGTGCAGTTTACAAAGTGGTTGGGATAGATATATAGTTGCATTCTCTTAATGAATAGAATGATTTTTTCTAATGGTGTTTGTAAGTAGGATCACAAGCCTGCATCTTGTACAGCAATTAACCACTGAGAAGAATGTATGCAGTGTATTATTTGTTGAAACTGTACTTTCGATTTGATTTGAAGCTGTCTCATTGCTATATGTTTATCAATAAAACTTTGAAAAGAAAAAAAATCACAAAAAAAAAAAAGGAGTGCAGTTTAGTCCAAATAGGTCAGGGAAGGCACCCAAGAGCTGAGAGTCCAGCAACATTTATAGCTCCATGGTTCACTTTTTCAACTGCTACTGCACAGTGGCAAGGAAGGGGCTGTGCCCTGCACACCCAGAGATGGAAGCCTTGCCAGCCCAGTCCTCCTCCAGCCCCTGCGCTTGTCAGAGAGAAGCCCCGCAGATATCCCTACCTCGTTGCCAGCACCTGGCAAGAACGTCTTCACCTTGATGGTCTTCCCGGGGGCAGGGAAGGGGGACTCCATGAGACTCCTCATGAAGGGATAGACCAGTGCGGCAGAGATCCCACGCCGGCGCTCCACCTCGTCTAGGACCTGCGTGGGCACCCGCAGCCCCCCGGGAAAGAGCATCAGGAGTGGCCCTTCCCCACCTTTGGCATCTGATCACACTGGGCTCGAAGCTGAGAACTGGGAAGACTGCACTGCCGGGATCATCACACGCTGTCACGGTTTGATCTGAAAGGGCCCTTAAAGGCTTCATGTGTTCGGAAGGCCACGGGGCCACGGGGGCATCAAAACTAAATGTGCCCAGGCAGTGGGGCCTGGCTGGAAGCAGTGGGTCGCTGGGGGCACGGCCTGCGTCACCCTCTCCAGCTCCTGCCTTCTCTGCTTCCCAGGTGCCATGGTGTGAGCAGCTTCACTCCGCTCTGCCCCTCTGCTCTGCCTTTCTGTCTCTGTAGTATGGACCCTGGACTAAAAACATGAACCAAAATAAACTCTTCCTTCAAGCCTGGGTGGCAAGTATTAGGGCGGCAGGTACTGTGTCCCAGAGCTGAGAAAGTGACTACGTCATCACTGCTCCCACTTTCCCTGGCACTCCCTGGAGGCTGCTGTTTTTCCTTAACTGGCCTTGTTGCAGGGCGCAAGAGCCTGGCAAAGAAGTTTCTGGACTACAGAAAGAGCAGGGAGATGCAAGGGAGTGCAGCCTGGGAAGGGGTGGGGGGAGGCCGAGGGCTCACTCATACTTGCTCCTGCCTTCCCACCCTCTCCAGGTGGTTTTCTCATCTAAGCTGGCTGCAGATGGTCCTGTGGGAGCTGTCAGCTGGGGGCAGGGAAGCAAGCCAGAGCTCTTACCTTGGAAAACAAGCCGAAGCAGCCCAGGCGGCTGATGACACAGTACACCTCTGGCAACCGAGGCCCTTTCCCACTTGGCTGGACCAGGAGGGGCGGGAGAGAGAGAGAGACAGACACACAGAGGGCATGAGTATCACAGCCTGCTCCTGTTCCTGGGCACCTGAGCACTAATCACTGCCTCCTAGTGAAGGAAGATGCCACGCCTCATCTAAGTCCAACTGGGCCCCCAGGGAAAGGCCACCATTCTCCAGAGGCAGAATCTGGCCCCTGCGGGGTCTTCTAACCCAAGATGCCAGGCCCTAAACAGGTTCCACTCTCCCTCCCAGGAGGACGCTCTGACAGTGGATGGAAAAGGACAAAGCAGTTAGCCAGGGGCTCCAGGGCAATTTCTGGACTTACATCCCTAAGGCTGGGCCCCAACTGTGTGTATTCTCAACAGAAAGCCATGGAGGCTTATGTCCTCTCATGGGGACACTGCATATTATGGCTTTTCTCCCTTCCTTGATCCAACTTCAAAGGTGACAAAAGATGAGAAAGAAACTACTATTTATTAAACGCTTACTGTATCCAGGTGCTAGGCTCTGTACTCTAAGAAGAAGACAACAGTGTCCCCACTATACAGATGAGATGACCGAGTTCGACACTGAGTCATGCCTACGGTCATGCATCTAGAGGCTGTGGACCCAGAAGTCTGTTTTGGCTTCTGGTTTTGCTTTCTTACCTTCACAGCATGCTGCTTTCTGATAGGAAGGGAAGGAAAGGGACACAAAGACACAGGACAGAGGTATGCTACAGAGTGAAGAATAACAGAGAAGAAGATGTAAAAAGTAGGCACTGGGGGAAGGGGCACGCACTGCGAGCTCCCCGAGCCTAAAGCCCCCACATATAGGCTGGGAGAGTCCCCGGCATCTGCTCTCCAGCAAGGGGCTGGCAGGACCTGTGGCCGCCTAGAGCTCAGAGGCTGGGAGAGCCTGGCACAGTCCAGTGGGGAGGAAGCAGAGCGGCAGGTGCTGGCCCCTCGTGCAGGCTGCTAAGCAAATGCAGATGGGGCTATTTCAGTCTCCAAACCTGCTGGCCACACGTCACCAATCTAAAGAGAAGGCCGAATCGGTTTTTGTCCATATTAGGCCTGAAAATCACTCCTCTCTCTTTCCCTCTCTCCCGCCTCCCCTAAAGCCCCAAGTGATTAAATCAAGTATGTGGGATTTGGGTTAGAATCATTGTGTCCAATCTGCAGGAATGCCGGGTTAGTGCCAGCCCCCTTGGCAGGGACCCAGCCTAGGCCCTCTCTGAGCGCGCCAGGACAAACACGCTCTTCCCTGGGGGCAGCAGACCCACTGGAAAGAAGCTCCCTCAGAGTCGGCATCTGCTGGACTCCTCCTGGGCTTGGGGAGGTGGTGGGGGCCCGCCAACCTCTGCCCCGGGCATCTGCACTGCTCCCTGTTCCCTGAGGCCCACTCACAGGGCATCTGATAGTCACATATCCCTTCCCCCAGGCTATCTTTTCAGGGGAGTCCATGAGTGCCAGACTGGTGATGACAGTCTTGGAGTAAACTTCGGTGCTGTCCTTCCCTGGCTGTGTGACCCTGGGTGAGTTACTGCACTTCAGAATCTCAGGGTCTTCATCTATAGGTCAGGGATAACAGAACTATGAGGACTATCAAAGAAAACAAAATCTGGTATTTAAAACATCTATTTCAGCACATGATAGGTCCTAAGCAAAAGCTTATTCCCTTGGTCCTTTCCTACTACACTGGCTAAAGATCTTCGTGGATAGGATCCATGATAAAGTCGTCTCGTCCTACTATGTAGGACCCTGCTAAGGACTGCCTTCATCTGCTCCTACCTGGTGAAGGTATCTGGTGAGGCCTTCTTTCACTGAGGTCTGGAAACCCCAAGGCACTGTCAATAACCCATGACATCCGGGGATAGTGTAGCGGGGGCCAGGCCCTGTCCTGCCCTGCCTCTGGCTTTCCATGCTTCTGTCTCGGGCTCTTTCCCAGGACTGATGGGAAGGAGGAGTAGAAAGAGTTTTTCTTTTTAAAAAATGACTTAGATTTTGAAAACCCAAGCTCTTTCCCCTAAGTTTCAGGTATCTGTCTGTCCCCAGTCCTAGAGAAGGACTCCTCTATCCCTGCTCAGACTCTGTCTTCCCAGACCATGGATAGGACTCCTCCCCACACCAGGCCAGCCAAGGCTAATATACATACACATCCTTCTGGGGTGACAGCACTGCAATCAGATCAGCAGCCAGAGCCCAGAGTCCCAAGGAAAATGAATGAAAAGTACAGCAAAGATAAAAAGATAGGACGACTCAGTAAAAGGTGACCCACTCCCTCTCCTTACTGTAGATAATTCTAGATCCCAGGGTCCACCAGGGGCTCCCCTGAGCCATGCTATCACAGGAGTGCCTCATCCGAGAAAGTGTGTTGTAGGGAGTGTGTGTTGGACTTGGGGTGAAGACCACAGAATTTCATACGCGCTAAACACATAGAAGGGCACACAGAAAAATACAAACACCCTGGCCACCCCCTAAGGACTGAGCAGTCCTACTCACCAGTAGGCGCCGGCAGTAGCCAAAGCGTCTGCTGCCATCTTCCCCCGTCAGCATGAAAGAGAAGGTCTCACTGGAATAGATGAGGAGGAGAGAGAGGTCTGTCATCAGGGAAGTTACCAGAGGACTGAAGAAACAGCCTCTGACACAAGGACTGTCATCTCAGGGGCAGGGCCAGGTTGCTATAGTATAGGTGGGGACTAGGGCCAGCGCCACAGTCCTGGGGCAGGCTATGTCCCTGCCCCCTCCAGCCAGCCCAGGCCTTACCTGCTGTACTCTGACACAGGGAGCCAGTCTTTGGCATCTGGAAAGCAAAACTGGGGAATGGCTTTGAGCCGCTCCTCTGCCTCACGCATCTGCTTGGTGGGTCGGTCCAGCTATCAGAAGAGAAATGTGGAAAGGGGTCACCAGATGACAAGGAAACCTGGCGACAAGGGTCAGGGTGGTTGAGAAGCATCTCCTCCCCTGAGACTCTTAGCACCACTCTTCCAGCCTTCTTCATGCTTCTCAGCCACCTAGGTCCCATGCCTAACCCTTGCAGAGTGCCGAGTATGAACAGAAACCTCATTCACGTGTTCACTGGATAAATGCCAACCTTACGCATGGCATCTGATGGTGTGCTGGGGCTATGGATGGACAGAGAGGACAAGGCCCCTAGTCCTGCACACTCTGGTCAGAAGAGAGAAAGTCAATGGCATTTCAGAGTAGGCCCAAAGGAAACAGCACAGTGATGTGACAGTAGAGGGGCTGCGTCAGGGCCTGAAAGACCTTGGAAAGAGGTCACTTGAGCAGACTGAAAAATAAGAGATAGCCCACAGCCCTGGGAAAGGTGGACATAGAACATTCAGGGCGGAGGCAAGGGCAGAGAGAAAGGGCTTAAGTATTATAGGTTGACAAGGGAGGCCAAGCTGGCTGGCAATGAGCAGAGAACAGTGAGATACAGTGGCTGAGGGAGGTGGGGCTTGAAGACTAGTGTGGTGATGACTTATACAGCTCTGAGACTATACTAAGGCACAATGGATTTTAAAATTTAAATAGGTGAATTAGGTATCCATAAAGCCATGGAGGCAGCAGCAGGAGTGGCCAGGCTCTGAAGACCCTGTGATCCAGGTAAATAGGCTGGATTGCATTTTAAGCACAGGCGTTCTCAGCCCTTGTCCTCGGAAGGAGCCTTGGCCCAAGCCCAGCCAATCTTCTCTCCTTGCTGTGGGGAGGGGGAACCTGCTAGGAAGCCATGACAGAAGCAGGATCTCTTCTTCCCAAGTGGGCCTCACAGTCAGAAAGAGCAGAGGCAGGAGCTGGGAGGTGGGGGGCTGGGAGGGACTCACCTTGGGGAACTGGTAGGAGACTTCGGGGAGGTAGGTGTTGCGGGACGGCTTCTTCTTGAGGGACACCACCACAAAGTATTCAAAGAGTTCCCGTTCCTGCCACTCAAGCAACTCCAGCTCCAGGGTCCGGTAGCTGGGCGCGCGCTTCAGCATGGATTGGATGTGGACCAGGCGCTGTGTGTGAGCTGCGGGCAGCAGGGGTCACACAGCAGGGCATAAGCAGGCTGGCCCTGCCCAGACCCGTCAGCCCTCTCCTCCCCTGATCAGGGCTCTGCCTCTAGGGATCACCTGCAATGTACAAGCCCTGTCTGACACTCTCCCCGCCCAAGGTTCAGGGCAGAAGTGGCAGCAACAAGACATCCATACCTACAAAAGATGCTGGCCCAACATAAGAGCTACTAGCCTGGTCCTCCCTGAGCCTCAGGGAGGGCAACCAACAGGGCAACAGAGGGCAGGCAAGCCCAAGGACGTGGCACTGGCACCCACCCTGCCATCTCTATTGGGAGGAACCAGAAGATATGAGTATCTACAAAAGCTTTATCTTTTTTTTTTTTTTTTTAAATGTATTTGGTACAGAGTCTCACTACCCAGCTTAGACACATGCCTGGAGGCAGGGCCATTGCGGCCTGTGTTGCCAGTGTCCCTGCACTTGCCTACACAGGCGCTTAGCCTGCTGAGCTATCTCACGGGCCCAAGCTTCATCCTTGTATTGGGGCCTTTTGCCACTGTCCTGAAGTCATAAAGCCCATAGGCTGACCTGTCTGGAGGAGCAGTGGTAGAAGGGAGGAGGGAGCAAGCTCCCACATACTGTGAAGGTCTAGTCTAGGCAGCGTTTCCTAGTAAGCACAGAGATTTGCCCAAAGCCCCTGAAAGGGAAAGCCTCCAGAATCTTTTGGAGAAGTGGCAGGCTCCTCTCTAGAGACAGAGAGACGGGTGGCCTCATAGCTTCCAGAGGATCAGTTTCCAGTCTATGGTACAATTCTTGCAACCAGCAGACGTACTTGTGTGAACCTGTCTCTGCCTTTCCAGATTGACATTTACCAGGCAAACCTAAACCCCAATTCCTATGAACAATGGTTTGGGAAAGTACAGTATAAGTAGGGTCTCCAGCCTTAAATTTGGAAAAATGAGAACAATGTTTGAGTCAAAAACGCAGGACCAAGTTATTAGAATGGACCTCCCAGGGCCAGGGAGATAGCTCAGTAGAATAAGCACTTGCCTGGCAAGCACAAGGGTCTGAGTTCAATCCCCGGTTCCACAAAAA
>NW_004524878.1:1384468-1432720 GCF_000260255.1 Octodon degus
TTTTTTTTTTTTTTTTTGTTATTTTTAAGGAAGAGTCTACAGGATGTTCAGGGTCTCACTACTAGATCGGACTCATAGTGACCTGCTGGTTTACAGTCTCCCAAGAGCTGGGATTACAGGCGTGTGCTGTCTCAATAGCCATCTCAGTGCGCCCTGGGGGCAGGGCCAGCACAGCAGGCCCAGGGATCCAACCCTGGCCCCTGTGCCTGCTTGCAGGCGCTTTATTCTGAGCTATTTGGCTGGCCCTCATTTATTTATTTATTTATTTATTTATTTATTTATTTATTTATTTGCGGTACCGGGGATTGAACTCAGGACCTTGAGCTTGCCAGGCAAGCACCTATTTTACTGAGCTATCTCCCTGGCCCCTCCTCTCTGGTTTTTTGTTTTAGTCCAAGAACTTTGTATTTACACTCCCAGAGATAAAGTCATTGGAATCACATCAAGTTAATTTTAATCTACCACTTTTAGTAAAACCCATGGCAAGAATAAAGACACTAAGGCATATTTGTAGCTTTGGGGAGCCAAAGGATCCTAAGTCCAGCCATGGTGATGGCTATCTGGAGCAATGGCCTTGACCCTGGACTCACCTGGGCTTTATCTATTTATGAAGGAGGAGTGGCTTGAGGATGAGTGACTGAGAATGGGAAGAAGTAGGTGAGTGTTGTGAGCTGGGCTAGGTAGGAAGCCTGCATTTACCATTGTGATATGCAGAGAGAAGGATGTGCAGAGAGTAATCTGCATTACACGACTGAGACAGTGTCTAATGTTTTGGGGTTGGTGCTTCAGCTCTGATGTTTAATCTTTCAAGCCCCAGGAAGTCATAGTCTCTATCTGGAAGCTGATTCTAGCTGACAGTGTGGAGCACTGGCTCTTTGTTCCTTTTCCTCCGGGCTCACATTAAAGAGCAGCAGGTGGGGGGTTCCAGGAAAATACATTTGCTGATTTCTAAGACTACCACCAGCACCTTGGCTAGATCCATTATGTACTGTTTAAAGCCAAATGATAAGGAAAAGTCCTAGCCAGCTCTGTACATATCAATACATGGAAACAGGGTCAGGCACAGCCAAAATGGAGACAACTGCTCTTCTTTCAAGGAGCGTTGCCCAGGCGGTCCTCCACACCTACAGCCTCCCACTGTGGGGACCTGGTAGCTTGCCTGTCTCTTGCCTTTCCATACCAGGTCAGTTCGGGACTCTAGAACCACACATGTACAGGAAGGGAAGGCTGATTCCAGGAAGCCAGGGAGGGAAGGAGCACCATGTCTTACCTTTGAACCTGTCATCAGAGTCGCTCTCACTCTCACTGTTCTCATCTAGAAAAGTAACAGTAGGAATGAGTCTCCCTGCAGCCATGTTCCTGGGGTACCCTCCCAGCTTTTCTCAGCTACAGCAGTGACACCGTTTGCAGGCTGCTGTAATAGGCCCAAGGGCAGGTGACTATCGACTATCAGAAGAAGATAAGGGGCCTGGGTCCAGGGGCCCTCAGAGCTCAGCCTGTGGATGCTTAATCTACACAAACCCCTATGGTGGCCTGATTTGATAAGAGCCCAAGTTGGCAGCTGAGTGAACAGAGAGGCCTACGGGCCTAGAACTTTAGGGCTTTGCCTCCAGCAGGCCAAGACTGAAATGGAAAACAGACTGTAAAACTCAGTAACTCTGGCTTTTCTCTTGCCAAAAGCAGATTTCCACACCTACCCCCTACACGCTGGGCCTCACAGCCCAAAGCCTGAGGGAACCCACCCCAGGGCTGATTCCCCTCGGACCCTCCCTTGTATATATCACTATTTTCTGGCAGGGTTCTACTGTTCTAGAAGGACCCCAGGACTGGCTGGTAGAAGGGTAAACTGAGGCCAGCCCTGCTTCTCCCCACTCCTAATGCCCAAGGGCCCCAGATGACTGACCCAGTTCGGGTGTCAAGGCCTACCTCTCAGGGATGCTGTCTCAAGGCTGGACATAGACAGCTTTTTTAATCTCTTCTTTCCCCTCTTGGCATTGTAGATGGAGTTAATTCTTTGGACAAGCTGGGTAAGAAAAGCAGGGAAGGTGAGGTGACCCTAACACCAGCTTCCCCTACTTCTAAGAAGGTGGATTGGGAGCCCATCCTTTCCCTTAGCTTTCTGCACTCCATCCACTGGGCCCCACCTGGTCTCCCTTCTGAAGTGAATTCAAGTAGAGGCTTACCAGCCATCTGTCCTGTCCCCTAGGAGTAGTCCCCTGCTGTAAGGTGAGGACACTAAACTTAGCTCCCTAGAGGAAGGAACTGTGATCAAACTAGACAGGATGGGAGCTTCTGGGTCCCAAGAGTCACTGAACCAACTGAGACAAAGAGCTGTTCAGAGGCAAAAACAGGAACAAGGATTCTAGCCTTTCCCCTCTGGGCCATAACCTGGGCCCCCGACAGGAAGAAGCTAAATTCCCAATATACCCAAGTATTGTTTGCAGGCTAAAAATACCATTTGGCTAAGTCCTGCTGCTTTTGGTGGGGACTTGGGCCTGAATGCCATGTGTGGGAATCATTGCGAAAAACTCTTCCATTTCAAGAGTGATAGAAAGAAAGGCTGATGTTAGAAGCCTAAGGTCCCTGAAAGTCTAGAAATGTTTATGGGCACAAGAGACCCAACACTTACCCATCACACTCAGTAACAGGAAGTCAGCTAGACTTTCCCTTCTGTAACACCTGAGCACCAAAGAGCAGCTCATGCATTCGCACAGGTAACCAAAACGAGGCCCAAGTATAGACCCAGAATTTAGTGAAAGAGGACTGAGGAAGGAGCCCAGATGAGGGAGGAAGAAACGCAGAGAAGCGCTGGTGCCCGCCACTGGCCCATCTGGCCAGCCCCTGGGCTCTGTGTGAGGAGGATACCTTGGGAACGCGGCGGGCCCGGCGGCTGGACAGCAGCTCACTTGCAGTGCTGAGGCTGTCCTCGTTGAGGCTGGAGGGTGAAGACGGCAGACTCAGCTGGGCCAGCAGCAGCATGTCATCATGGCTGTGCCTCTTGGGCAGACGTGGCAGCCGGTGGCTCTTCCTTTCAGACCAGTTCCCACCGCGTAGGGTCTGGCTGCTGGGTTTCAGGGAAAGCTGGCATGGGGGACAGGACATGGGAGAGGGGCTCACCACGAATGCCCTGGCCTGTACCCATTTGGTGGGACTTGGGCAAGGAAGCCAGATCTGGATCCTCGGCTCCCCTCAATCTATCCTGCAGTTTTCATTCACCAGGGCTGCTGCTTGAGTCAGGGCTAGATAAATACTTCCCAAAAGGAAGATGTACTGGTTCTACCAGGAAAAAAATACAAAAGAAGGAGAAGAAAGAGAAGAGGCTAAGGATAGCGCACTGTCATCTGAGCAGCAAGAGAAGGGAAGGCAGGAATTCTCCAGGTGCCATCTGAGCTTCGGGACAAGGATTACTGAGCCCGGACGGTGGAGCCTGCTCCCTCACCTCCCCAGGGGTCACTCCTGAGCCGCCTCTGCCACCTGAGGCCAGCACCTGCATGCAGCCTGCTCTACTGCGTGACCCCATCAGCTCCCTTCTGCCAGGGACAGCACACGAGCTCTGGCCGCCAATTCTAGGCATAACATGGCTCAGACTCAACGGGCTCACTCACCATGCCCTGAGCTGTCCCTTGCTCCAGCCCTGATCTGTTTCTCTGCTTCCCTCCATCTACACTGAGGCCTTTAGGTATGGGGCTCCGTTCCAACAGTAGGACCTGCACACTTCTGGAAGGCGGGTGCCCCAAGGAACCCGCACACACCGCCCCAATCTGGAACTGGCTCTCATTCTTCAGCACATCCTCCTTCCTCTCCATGGCCCCCAGTTTCCTCTCTGCATCCAATTGTTATAGACAGCTAAGTTAGGTAAAAATAGTACAGGCAAAGGAGTCAGTGCAAAAGGCAGGGTACACTGCAACTGTGGGGGAGACACAGACACAGATGTTGGGGGCCAGATTTCAAGATAAACGATGAAATGAATGCACCCACATACTTCCCTTAAACAATAGTGACTGATATTCGAAATAGGTATCAATCACTTAGAGAAAGCCTGGAGGAGCCACTGGCCCATCCTTTCAGGAAAAGTCCCTGTTCTGTTTCACACCCCCTCGCTATGTGACTGGCTTCCCCATTTGACCCGTTTAACCAACATTACCTGAGCAACTATGCTTCTAATCTTATTGGTTGACCAAAGCTTTGTCCCACCTCACACTCACCTTACAGTTTCCCATTTTTCTCCACCTTGAACCCACCTCACCTCATGGTTTTGCTCTATAAAAATCTCTTGAAAAGCAAGATCCTTGGTAACTGCTTGGAACCCCTCTTGTCTCTCCCAGACAGAAGCTTTCTTTCCCCCAATAAACAGATTCTGCTCTTAACCTCCATTGTTCTTAAAATTCATTCTTTGATTTTAGAGAACATGAACTGGTACTGGACCTCTAGCAGGTGGGGTCCTCTATATCACTTCCTGATTCTCCTGCTTCCTGTCACCCTGGCAAGATCAGAATGAGATTATATTGAACACTTTCCTTTTCCTTTCATTCTGACATGCTCCAGTGCATTCCTCAAACACTTATTCTGACTTCCTCTACTAAGAAAGGATTGAGATATATCACCTGGCTCTCCAAATTGGGTTTGGGGACCTTTATCTGTTCAGAGTTGCAGGATACCACGACTCCCACCAGGGCTGTGTCTTCCTGTTTCTTGCAGGAAGGGAGGAGGAAGGTAAGACAACAGACTGTGTGGGCTCCTGGCTCAGTTTTGTAGCACAGAGTACAGGTGGTGCGAAAAAGAAGGCAGGATAGGACAGCCCTCAGAGCAAATCTCAACAGACCACAGGGGTTTATTTCAACACGGTGTGAGCTCTGTATACAAAGCTCTTGCCTGAGCTAGTGAGTGCAAAAGTCTGAGTGAAAGCTGGGTCCGCCCCTTGAGAGGACAGGCTCCCACCGTGGCCCTCCTGCTCACGATGAGGCTGCATTACCTGCATAGGGGGGTTGTTGTACTTCCGGTCCTGAGGACTCCACATCCTGTGCAGAGAATCCAAGGAGTTCTCAGACAGCTGAGGAGGTTTACGTCCGGCTCTTCGGCTCTTTAAGTCCACATCCTCATATGGATTCTCCTTGGGCAGCTCTCCTGAAGAGAAGGAAAAGTTAGAGAGGGATGAGAAGGAAAGAAGGAAACACACACACACACACACACACACACACACACACACACACACAAAATTCCTGTCAACCAAAGAATGGCTTTTGCCTGGCCCCTGCAGCTCATGAGTCATGCAGCTGCCTGTCTGCAGTGGGGAGGCTCTAAACAGATCCTGGCTCCAAGTGCAGAAGCTAAGCGTCACCCCCTTCCTGCACCCCGCACCCTCCAGCTCCAGTTCAACTCAACTTGTCAGGCTTCTGCTTTATAAATTCAGGGATTGTACAACACTGGCTAAGCTACCCCTGCCTGTGCCCAGTCAGAGGACAGAGCCAGCCCCAGGACTCTGTCCTCAGCTCCAGCTCTACCATAACAGCCCCTTAGTGAGACACCGAGAGAGGCTTTCAGGGGTCACACACACATGTCCCTTTATGCAACTCACAGTGAGTCACCCAGGGACCCAGTTTCAGGGGTGGGCATAGTACGCAAAGAACTCTAGAGAGCAGAGCTTTGGTAAGCCTCTGTCTCACCTATTACACCATTCAACAAGTCTTTAGGTCAAGAATATTGTCGGAGGCAACCTCAAATCCAGGACAGTGATTATGAAGTAGTCAGCATTCTGTAATTATTTGCTCAATGATGGCTCTTAACATAGTGTTGGTTTACTTCCTCCGCCGCTGACCTCAGAAAGAACCATCGCTCTCCTTTGCCACAAACTCTCCTGCTGGGACACAGGGGGTTGTGAAAGCTTAAAAAGAGTCTGCACCAAAGAGTGGGGGTGGAGAAGTTCTTGCTTTTCAGAATGAGGTTCTAAAATCCCTGGCAATGAGCATTATTTATATTGGTACTAGCAGAAATATCTCAGAAAAGTCCAAAATACACCGCTTGCCTCGAAGACCACAAGATTTTGAGAGGTATCCTTTCTCATAAGCTATACTCTCCTGCTCCTGCTCCTCAATTCAAAACTGGACTCCTAAACTGCAATAAACAGCACCAGGAGTCACATCAGTGCTGGTTTAACCCCAGGAGTAGAATCACAGTGGCAACAAGGTTCACAGGGGCTTGGAGAAAATGCAACCCTCACTCTCCTTGTCTTTCTGTTTCCTTCTGCCCTCTGACCCCTCAGTCCCCATGCCACTCTCCAGAACTTGGGACCTAGGTATGGTGTCTAGGATGAGGCTTCTTCTCACCAGTCCATCAGCAGCAGGGTTAGCTCGTATGACCACGGAGCCCTACGCCTGGCCCACCGAGGCCTAATGTGCTGCTCATGCCTCAAAGCAGCTCAGCCCCATCCTCAGGAGCAGACAGCAACATCACAGCACTGAAAACTGCTGGGACTGCAAGCTTGTCTAGATAAGGGGGGGATAGGACTCTTCCTATGTGCTTACGGATTCCTCAAAAGGCTGAGGGTCCCCCAAACTGGAGCATACACTTACCACTATCAGGAAAACCACAATGATTTTGGGAAATTCCTTTACAGAGGTAGGGTGGGGCAAAGGGAAGATTTCAGTTTCAACTAAATAGACTGCAGTGGGAGCAACACAAATCTCTGTAAACGTATGAGTCAGGATTCGGTCCAGAAAAGATTTGGGGCTGGATTAAGTGATTCCCAACACCAAGCAGAGCCCCCAGCGTGGAGCAGATCTTTTCCTGTAATACAGTCATGCTATTAAAATGACTTGTCTTCATTCCAGGGCCCTGACTAAGCACAACCAGCCAGCAGTCCTGCTTTGAGAAACCAAATATTGAACCCTAAATGCTTTCTCCAGCTCCCCAAAAAACACAAATACTGCAGGGGTGAGGTGCTAAAGAAGATGAAGAGTGGATGAGGGCCACACACATTCCTGACCTTGTAACACAAGGCCAGAGCACCACTGCCCAGACCTGGGCAGAGAGAACATTTATTCCAAGCTCATCAAGACCAAACCGTCTTGGGCTGGATGTCCAACAAGAATGAAAGAGCCCTAGCCTATAGGACGCTACTGACGTTCTAGGTTGGTAGGATGATTAGCAGCAAACCACTGCCTCTGTCCACTGGCTGACACCAGCATCTCTCAGTGATAACAATCACAAATGTCCCCAGACACTGTCAATACCATCCCACCCTCACAGAGGGATAAATGGCTAAACTGAAATGAGGGAGGAAAGGATGAACAGACCTCCACTGAGAACCACAGAGTCTTACTCTGTAGTTCAGGCGGGCCTTGAACTCATTATGTAGCCCAGGTTGGCTTCGAACTCTTAGGGATCCTCTTGCCTCAGCCTCCTGAGTGCTGGGATTACAGGTTTGCACCACCACGCAGCAAAGGAATGACTATATGTATTTCTAAACTTCCTAAAATATTCTGCATGCCTGTATGTGTGTTACTGGAAATTGAACCTCCAGCCTTCCTTGATCTTTTTTTTTTTTTTTTTTTTTTTTGAGACACGGCATCACTAAATCACTAAATTGACAATGCTAGGCTCAAACTTGCAATTCTCCTGCCTCACTCTCAGAGTGCTGGGATTAAAGGCTTATGTCTGGAAATCCTAAAGACGTAGGGGTAGGCAGAAAGTTCATGAACAAAAACCAAACTGCACAGGAAATACTTCAAAGAATCAACAACTGGGATTCATCTTATTGAAATGTTTTTTGCACATCAAAAGAAATCACCAACGGAGTACAAAGAAATTCACAATTGGGGATAAAAGTAGCTAACTGTCTCTTAGACAAAGGCCTTCTATCAAGAACACATACAGAATTTAAAAAAAAAAAATCAGGCCTCTAAAATTCAAATACCTAATCAAAATATGGGCATTTGAGATGAATATACACTTCTCAGATGAAGAAATACAAGTGGCAAACAAATGTATGAAAAATGTTAAATAGCATTGGTCATCCTAGAAATGCACCCATCCCACCCCAGAAAGAATGGCCACTGGCCAGGGGCTTAAGCGCCTGCCTGTCAAGCGCAATGTCCTAAGTTCGATCCCTGGTACAAAAAAAAAAAAAAAAAAAAGAAAAAGAAAAAGAAAGAAAGAAATCAAACCACAACAAATTCTGGTGAGGCTATGCTGGAAGGGCTGTGGGGAAAGAGGAACCCTTCTCCACTGTTGGTTAGAGTACAGTCTAGTACAACCACCATGGAAATCAGTGTAGAGAGTCCTCAAAAAACTATGATTACAGGTCCCATTCAACCCAGCTATTCCCTTTTGGGTTATCTTCCCAGAAGAATTAAAAACATCGTACCACAGCAATATATTTACACCCATGTTCATAGTAGCACAATTTGTCATAGCTAAATCTTAGAAACAACTCAAATGCCCATCAACTGAGGAATGGATAAAAAACACATGGTTTTATACAATGGGATATTATTCAGCTATAAAATGGAATATTACTCAGCTATAAAAAAGATAAATTCAAGGTTGTAAATGTACACAACTAGAGACTGTACTCGTAAGTGAAATAAATCAGACCCTTGTGTGTAAACATCATACTGTGTATCTAATGTAAGGACTTAAAAGAGTAAATAGAATCTGAAAGGCACAACAGATACTGTGACAGGAAAAGAAACTGTTCAAAGGAAGGAACAACTGGGATGAGGGAACAGAGAAAATAAAGAGGGGAGAAAAGAAAAAATATATATATATATACACAGGATAGCTTAGATACTTGCACTGATAATTTCTACTGGTCTATTGGAAGGAACAGTTAATGTTCATTTTTTTCTTTTTAATTTTTTGACCAATTTTACATGCTTATAACTGGCAATCTGAACAAATAATCTGAAGACAACAATATGCAATTCCTATCATTTTGTTTAGTGAAATACTGCATTTTTAAATAATTTTTATTCTCTTTAAAAACTAAAAAAAATAAATTTTCAGCCAATAAAGTCAATTAAAGAGTTTATTATTATTATTTTTAGTTAATTAATTATGTGGTGCAAGGTCTCGCTACACAGCTTGGACTCAGTGATCCCTGTCTTCAGCCTCCCCAGTGCTGGAATTACAGGCATGTACCACCACAGTTTTAAAGAGTTGTTTTTGTGTTTTGTTTTATTTTTTTAAAGGCCTATGCCTTGAACCAGAAATGGTGGTACATGCCTGTAATCCCAGCACTTGGGAGGCTGAGGCAGGAGGATCCCTGCAAGTTTGAGACCAGCCTGGGGGCTACAGAGTGAGCACAGGGCCAGACCAAACTGCATAGTAAGACTTGGTCTCAAGAAAAAAAAAAAAAAAAAAAAAAAAGGCCTATGCCAGCATATCTGGCTTTAACAGTTTTTGAACACTATACAGTGAGTTCCAAGTTTAACCCTCTTTTCTTCCTCTCCTCTCTTCTCCTCTCTTCTCTTCTTTCCTTCCTTCTCTTCCCAGAATTATTTATTTATTTGGTACAGGGTCTCACTATGCAGCTTGGACTAACAGTGATCCTCCTGTCTCAGCCGCCCTAGCGCTGGTGTTACAGGTGTGCACCACCATACCCGATTTCAGTGGCTGGTGCATTCCGGGGCCAGCACAACATGCGGTACCAGGGAACCAGGGTCCATGCATTTGCCAGGCAGGTGCTTAGACCGCCAAGCTATCTCCCCAGGCCCCAGAATCAGTTTTGACTACTGATAGAAAATCTAAAGCTCCATGAAAAAGATGGTAGGGTATTTAAGGTCCAAAGAACAGATGTACAGTATCAACACGCATCAGTGAGAACCAAGGAGTGACAGCTGGAAAGGCCCCCTGTCCATACTAGCACCATACCGCGTCTGCAAGCTAGACTGCAGGAAGGCCTCACGCCACGTCTGCCTAGACCCAGCAACAATCCTGGATCACTTCTTCAGAAATGTCGATGGGCCCTGCCCACGCCCTGCACCCCCAGCCTCAGCTCTTCATGGCTCATTCCTGCCACCCTTCTAGAGTGGCACCAGGTTCACACATCCTCCCAGGCCACCGCTCTAGGTGGGATGGGCAGACTCGGAGGCTTGTGGCCACTAAACTGGATTTGCTACAAGCAAGTGAACAACGAAGACCCAATACCCTATGGGGCAGTACAGCTAGAGGGCACTTGGAGAGGTTGGAGCTGGAGAAACACAGCGAGTTTGGGAGATGACACATGGCCAAGTGTGAGACTGTCACCTGCACCCCTGCCATGCACCTCGCTCACGACAGCACACACTGCACCGGGAAAGGGACAAAGTGCCAGGTCTCCTTATTGCGAAGTCTGTCCCTGAGCAGTGCTGGCTCATCAAGCTCAGTGGGGGAAGCCAGAGGTCTCAACCTTTCCCAGCCTTGTTGATAAGGACAAGGGCATCTCCAAGAATCTCTGCTTTGCACTCTTGTAAAAGGAGCTTGTCACAGCCCACTCACCACACTGATCCTCTTCAAAACAGAATACAGCCCCACCACGTCCCGTCTCCTGGCCAGGTCCTGGGGTCTCTCACCACTGATACAGTACCCGCCCTACCCTTCCCTGGCACCAACTAGCTGCTTCTCCTGGGTCCCCACATTTTTCTCTCCCTCATACAGCAGTGAAAGGGCAGCTTAGAAGGCCCAATTCCTCTCGAGCCAGCTGCTACCCACCCTCCATGCCTGGGCACCGATTCCCAACAGTCCCAGCACCTTTCCCTGGGCTGCACCTCTGGGCTGCTTTGCTTCTTGCTGCCACCTCCATCCTGGTAGGCACCCTCTGTTCCTTACTGGTGCCCAGCCTGGGGGGTGACTGAACAAGAAGCAGAGGGCGTGGAGGCTCCAGAGGCTCTGCGGTGCAGGCTGGCTGGTCCTGTTCCCAGTGCGCAGCCCACTGCAACTCCTGGAAGCTCTTTTCCTCAGCCCCGCTAGCTGATGGGAGTGGGAATCTCAGCAGGAATGCAGCCTGGGCTCCCTGGTCAGGCGCCGAGGCCACTCCACATAACTCCTTAACAAGCTGCTTCCTTGGGTACATTTTTCAGTGTCAGGCTCAGAATGCAAACAATTATAAGGCTTTGTAGAACAGCAGCATCTTCCAAGCACAGATGGCAAAGTAGACAAGTGAGAATTAACAGCCCCAGGAAGCAACAAGGCAGAACTTTCTCTTTGAACCATTCCATTTAAATTAGCAGGCAAAATCTCAGCCGCAGCAGCAGCCTCCATCCCACTTCCCAGGAGTCACGCCTGCTGTGGGCAGGAGTCCAGTGAGGTCCCCTGGGCCCCTCATTCAAGTCCACTGCTCATGGAAAGACCTAGGCTCTGGCCCCCGGGCATCAACCTCTAACGGAACAGAAGTCCGCTCCGGTCTGTGGTCACCAATATGGAGGTTTCACCTCCCACACTGCCTCATCATCACAGGCCCGAAACAAAGGTCCATTTGTCCTATGGATGGGAGGCGGACAAGAGCTGGAGGATCAGGCCGCAGTCAGAACGATCCTAAACCCACACAGCACAGGCTGAGCAAGATCTGGGAGGGCTCCCAGAGGCTAGTCATTTCCTTCTGTCTTTCATGGTCAGGTCCTTCGGCATGGGTGCTGAGGAGGGAAAAAGTGCCTTGGCGGCAATAATCTTTGTCTCCTCTCTCTCCTAGGAAAGAAACCCAAGGCCTTGCATAAGCTATGCAAGTGCTACCCCAACTTAGCTATACCTCACACCAGTTCCTAAGTTTTCTTTTGAGAGGATCTCACTAAGTTGCCCAGGATGGATTTAAATTTGGAATCTTCCTGTTTCAGCCTTCTGACTTGTGTGTGTGTGTGTGTGTGTGTGTGTGTGTGTGTGTGTGTCTGCCTCAGCCCACCCCAGGGACAGAGCTGGCACAGCATGTGGTGCCTAGGAGCAAACCACAGTCCCTGCGTGCTTTGCCTAAACTTGTCTGAACAGGCCTTTCAGACTGCTGAGCTATCTTGATGGCCCTGCTTCAGCTTTCTGAATAGCTGGGATTACAGCTTAGGCCCCCATACCTGGCTCTAATTATAGACACTAAAACCCTCTTCCGCCCCACCTTGAAAAACCAAATACACAAAATAGGTGTCACTCCCCTGCTTTCCCCTTGCCTTTTTTGTTCTTTCCCCTATTTCCTATACAGAGCCCTCCAATAATTCAGAAACTTAATGAGCCATTAGACAGGTCTTAACCCTAATACTCTGTATAGCCCTGACCTCTAGCTAGATCCCATCCATCCATCCACTCATCCATCCACCTTCCATCCATCATCCATCTATCCATCCATCCATCCATCCATCCATCCATCCATCAAGCAGCCAAGCTCTATGTTTTCTTGCCTTTTTTTGTAACCTACAGAAGTGAAAGAAAATCTCTAATGAGTAAGCGGTAGAAGTCCAGACACACTTGCCTCTTTCCCCTTCTCTCTAATGTGACCTAAGTGTGTCCAGGAGGCAGCTCTGCTGCTGAGGAAGCACTCAGAAAGTGCTTCTCACCAGACCCGGCCCCTAACAGAACCCTGAATCATTAGCTCTGGATGGGGAGGAATAGCTGACACCTTCTATCCCCTTTGCTCATTTCAGTTCAGTCACTGCAAGATGACAGCCCCTCCTGAGACTCTTGGGAGCACAGAGGGCTGTCCAGGCCCTGACAGAGGGCAGAAAGCAGTGAGGATCACAGTCCTGCAGATGCCTGCTGTGCTGGAGTGTGGCAGAAAACCACACCCTTCCTTGCCACTGCAGCCCTCGTTCTGTGCTTCTCAAAAGCCAAGGGCAGAAATGATACATGGCAATTTCTGCAAACTAGAGAAAAATGGACTGCATCCGCAGCAGAGGGTGAGGAGGATAGGACAGGGACAGGACCACAGCTGGCTCCTCACCCTCTTAGAGAAACTTATTCCACTTAGGGATGCAGCACAAGGGGCAAGACAGCACAGGAGCAGTTTGGATGCTTCTTAGACAGACGAGCCAGAGCAAGGAACAGGAGCTGTCTGGGGCAGGGCTGGGTTGGGGCATCTTCCTTAACTGCTTGCTCATTTGCAGATCTGTGGCTCTGATTCCCCCTTCCCCAGCTCTGCTTCAGTTCTGGGCAACCATGGCTTATAAAGCTGTCAATTCCCCAGTGGGAGGGGGTAAGGTCTCTCACTCCTAGTCCCCCTGCTGGGTTCAGTTTGCAAGGCTGCATACCAAATGTGCCATTGCTGGGAAGGCATGTCTCTGCAGGGCTGGCTGAACAGGGCTGCTGTCCACCAGAAACGCCAGCCCAGCAAGCTGTAAGGAGACAACTGGGAAAGTGATGGCTGAGGTCAAATGGGAGACCAGGAGGCCCTCTCTTCATAAGACTTCCACTTTCTGAGGATCTGGATGGTTCTCTCTGCAAGGGCCTCTTCCCTAACGTCCTCCACTCCAGACCTAAGATGGAGACAGAGTAAGACAGCTACTGGGGACAGGAGCAAGTAAGTACACCGCACACTGCTTTTCTTCCCTCAACGACCGGCCCTGAGATAGACTCTAAGCAGAATCAAAGACCCCACTCAAGATGAGAATAGAATTAAAATGAATGTTCAAAATGAGCCCAACCCACACTAGACCATCCATTTTTTTGTTGATCCTTAAAATCAAGTTTGTGGGGCTGGGAAGATGGCTCAGTAGAATAAGTGCTTGCCTGGCAAGCACAAGGGCCTGAGTTCAATCCCTGGTTCTGAAAAAAAAAAAAAGAAAAAAAAAAAGTCAAGTTTGTCACCATTGTACTACCCTGCTTGTGGAAGACAATTCTCTACGAGTAACTGCACTGTTATCCTTCCTCTGGTCCAAGAGGAATACACAGTTCTGGACTATACTGCCAAGGAAGTTTACACAGCAAACGGAAGACAGGGACGGTCTCTCCCTCCTGGGCAGAGGCACATTTGTTTCCTGACTAGAAAATGATAAAGATAATGTCTCCTTGTAAGACAAAGATGGCACAGGTTTGCTAGCAGCCTCTGAAAAGACTGGGGTCTCCTCAGCTTAGGATCCTTAGCTGGGCCACAAAGCCACTGCATCTCCCATCTGGGGCCACGTGGCCACATGACACCTCTGGACAAAGAAGCTAGTGGGTATATGGCATGAAGTGGAGTCTCGTCTCTTCTGCCAACATCTATGAAACTGGGCTGTGGAACTTGTTGGCTTGCACTAGAGACTGAACTCTGCCCCCTTAAAAGTCATTTGGGGAGGGCTGGAATGTAGCTCAATGGTAGAGCACTGGTATAGCACGTACAAGGCCCTGAGTTCCATCCTCAGCACAGCAAAAAGTAAAAGTGAAAATCTTATGGTGGAACCTAATCCCCAATGTGATAGCACTGGTAGGTTGGGGCCTTTAGGTCAAGAGGGCAGAGGCCCCCCGAATGGGATTACTGCTGCTGTAAAAGGGACCAGAGAATTCCTGTACCCCCCTCCCCAGCCACGTGAGGACACTGGGAGATGACGAATGTCTCCGGCTCAGGAAATGGGCCCTCCTCACCAGACAATCGGTCTGCCAGTGTCTTATTCTTAGCTCAATCCTAACAATAACCTTGGGAGTATTATTACTGCTAAGGGTGTTGTTCCTATTACCACATAATTATCATCATTGTACAAGGAAAAAGAAAAAAAAAAAGCCAAACCAGAGCTCCCATAATATTCAGTGATTTGCCTAAGGACAGATGGACACACACACACACAAATAAGGAGTGCCTGTTGGGCTCTCACGCTTTCTGAAAGTAAGAAAGCAGAGGTGTACTTTTCCCCTTTATGTGCTCTCAAGCCCTTTGGACTTCACCCAAGGGCTGGGCTTCATCACTCAGCTGCTCTCTTGCTAAGGTGCTTTGGGAGGCCCATGTCTAGCATGAGTTCCCCACGTGGGACCCCACCTGCCCAAATGGACAAGGCAAACCTGAGAGCACCGCCTTGGGCTTCTGTTCTGCAGCCCCAGAGATGCCCTCACCCACCACCGCTCTCCCCTGCTTACCCACAATGTCTTCGTAGGCATTCTCTTCTAAAGTGCTTTTGGATCCAAACTTGGGTTGGCTCTCAGTACCATTCTCAGTGGGAGAAGAGGGGTACAGGGACTGGAGACTGGACGCATCCTCAAACTCAAAGGATTTTCTGTGGATAACAAGAGCATGAGTCATTCTGCCTGCTGTTTTGCTACAGAACAGCGTGGTAGGCAACAGCAAAGACCAAAGGCCTATGTAAAGCAGGCTACTGAGAAAAAAAATCACAGTGGGTTCAAACTTACCATCCAAGTGAGGAGACAGATGGCCAGGAAGGCCCCAGCCCAGGCCCCTGCAATGAGTCTTATACCCAGTAATATCAGTATTATTACTACCACTCTCCTTATTACAACTGCCACAAAGCATGCTATATGCCGGGTGCTGTGTCCAATGCTCCTTTACATGTATCAGCTTCTGAACCTTCACAGCAGTGTGAGCAAGTACTGTGCCAGTCCACAGATGAACAGACCGGACTGACAGAGCCAGGACGCGCCCAGGCTGCCTGCCTCCAAGCCTGAGCTCTACATCACAACGCTGGCCTCCCAACCCTGGAAAATAGCCTTCTTGGGAGGAGTCTGCTGTTCCCACAGGACCGCTGGCCCCACCTCCTCACAAGGACTCTGCTACTGCAGTCAGGCAGAGAGGGCTCTACGCTGCACCACAAGGTCATGCCCAGGGCCACCACAGGAGCCAGGGGAAACAGCTGGCACAGGGCACCTTGTTGAAACAGGAAGAACAACGATCTGCAGAGGTGTCCCTCCCGCTGTCTGCCTGCTCCTTCCCATCCCCAGACAGCTTTTCCTCCACTGCAGAATTGCATCCACAGGTGGTAAGAGTCCAGAGGCCCAGCTCCCACTCCCTGAGCCTGCAGCACTGCTAGTCTGCTCCCCTCCTGGGAGCTAAGTCCTAGCAGTGTCCCCTCCTTCAAGGTTCCAGGCAGGAAGACGAGGAGGAGCACTGACAGAATCCCGCCCCTCATCCACGAATGCTTCCCTCTGCTAGCAATGCCCAATCTCTCCTGTTCACTGAACAGCTCCTCCTGAGGGTCCTGGCGCATGAGTCACCAACTGAAGATGTCCTAGAGGCCCTGTCACACTCTCAGCTTGCAGCATTCAACACAACAGAACACTCTACAGCTGGCACTCTCCTCCACTGCCTCCAGTTTTCAGCTACTTCTCTGGCAAACATGTTTCAGCCTCCTCTGAAGCACTCTCCTTTATCCAACTTGCCTTTTAAATGCCAGGGTCTCTCAGATGTCTGTCTTTGGGTTTCTCTGCTTTTTGGGTTTTTTTTTTTTAACTCTGAATTTCTAGGAACCAAATACCTGTGGGCCATCACCATCCCTACCACTTCTATTTTGATGACTCCAAAATTTGTCCCTGGCCAGGCTTCTCAGCTAGTCAAGTAAGTATACAATGGGTGAGAGCAGTGGTTCCCAAATGGTGTGAGACCAAATTTCACTGGTGCATACGGTACAGTCAACATCTTAGGCGGGTAGTTTTCAAGTCCACATATGAGGCCCATCATGTTCAGCCAAACTATCCTTGAAAATCCCCCAGGAAGATACAGTGCTGATGAACCACACACACTGCTACTCTTTAAGGCTAATATTGTCAGCTTTTTCACCCTTTTGGAGGGGGATACTAGGAACTGGACTGAGGCCTTTACGCTGGCTGTGCTACATGCCCAGCACTTTTCTTATATTTATTTTGAGACAGGATCTTGCTCAGTTACTGTGCTGGGCTCAATCTTATGATCTTCCTGTCTCAGTCTCCGAGAGTGCTAAGAATACAGACATGTACCTTCATGCCCAGCTTTCCCCACATTTTTCAACAGATTTCTTTTTCTCTGATTAAATACTGATTAAATCATTGGACTGCATTCTGAAAGAAAGAAAGAAAGAAAGAAAGAAAGAAAGAAAGAAAGAAAGAAAGAAAGAAAGAAAGCAAGCAGACAGAAAGAAAGAAGACAGACAGAAAGAAAGAAAAAGAAATTAGAATGATACCTGGCATAACAAGATAGAGACTTACCGCCTTACATCCCTCAGGGAACATGCTTGCCTCGTGGAAAGAGCAGCTCACTTTTTGAACTGTCATTCTTTTCTCAAAGAGCACAGACTGCAGTTGGTGAAGTGCCTACAGGAAGTGCCTGCACCATGCAAGGTCTGCATGCGTGTACACTACACGTAGACGTGACATGTGGGAACACGAGTAAACTCTGGTGGCTGAGGAATCCTGACCATCACTCCTTGTTACCTAGCTGGCTCTTTTTTGCTATTTTATTTTATTTATTTTGGCTGGCTTAGACCACCCTGAGGGAGGGGCTGGCGCAGCATGTGGTGCTGGGGATCAAACCACAGTCCCCTGCACCTGCCTAAGCTTACCTAAGCAGGTGCTTTAGACCTCTGAGCTATCTCACCAGTCTTGCTCTTATTTAGTTTAGCGATTCACGCCATAAAGGGCCTCCTCCAACACCCCTCTCCCCCGGGCCTAATGTAGATGACACTCCCCTGGGTCTCTGCAGCATCCACATGGACGCAGATCATGGCCTGTATTACAGCTTTGGTTTATCTGTGCACCAGATCGTGAAGTCCTTGAATGGAAGAACCATGTCTTAGTCACCTCTGGGTCCCTTTAACCAGCATACAGCTTGTGTATAGCAGGTTCTAGATGGGTATTTATAAAAATGGATGAATCAGGACAAAGCAAATGCTCTTGGCAGGCTGGTAAAGAATTAAAAAGCCAGTAAACGTTCTAGTGTGCTTAAAATGGGATTACCCTTAGCCACTGACTGTACTGGCTGCGGGGTCTGAACTTTTGATTGGTGCTCTTTGCACGTGGCAGGGGAAAGCTACATAGGACAGAGGATAAGTTGAATGAAGCCTGAAATATGGAAGAGACTGAAGAATCCCCAGAAGTGACACAAACGTGACTGCTCATACAACCCTGGGTTAAATGAGAAAGACAAAAGGGGGTAGGAGAATAGGTCTTGCGAAGGAAGCTGCCTTCCAGCCTACCCCACTTCAGAGAGCAGATGCATGGCAATTTTCACCAACTCCATAGACCCTTATAAATGATTCCGGGAAGATGACCCTGTATCCAGGATCAGAAATGCTGAGCCTGAGCTAGAGCAAATCAATGCGGGCCAGGAATGGAGCTTAGCAGCGAAGCACCTGCCTAGCAAGCATGAGGCCCAGAGTTCAATTCCCGGTACCAAAAAAGAAAACAGTAAAAATAAGACCAAACCAATGGCAGCCTAAAAGCGGGTGGTTCTTGGACATAGCCAGGAAGCTGGTGAAATATTCTTCCACTCTTATTTCTGCCAGTCTCTCGTTTTAGGATTTAACAACCCCCTCTTCAAACAGCCCCATGGCTTCCCTGATGTCTAGGAGGCCCTCAGAAGAGCAAGATCATACTAAATCTGTCAGCACTGTGGTATTAATGATAAAATGCAACATTCAAATTATACTTTCCTTGAAGACATTAACTTCTAATACCGGTACTTCAGACAGTAGTGAGGCTAAGATCCTACTAGTCCTGAAAAACTCAAAAATTACCTACTCAATCTATGAGTAAGGCAGCTCTGATCATCCCATGAAGGATTAAGAAAACATCAACAGGGCCTGAGACAGAGCCCAGCTTTACCCACAGACCAACCCCAGCTGGGCTTATAACCCAGCAGTGGGAAGAAGAGTTTTTACCTTCTCGTGCCTGTTCAAGTATCCTGCAAGAGCAAGAGGACCATTTTATTTTTCACAACAACCAAATTAATGATAATTTGGCACTTTAAAAGTACTAAGCACATCTTAGTACTTCTTAGCACTCCTGTGACCCATGCTACAATCAGATTTTGCAACCTTCCTTAAAAGAAAGGCACCATGCCCCACGGCAAGACACAGGAGGGCATGCATTACCTGCTCTGGGACTTGCGGTGACCACGTATGTCCTTCTTGAGTCTCCGGGTGACTGGTGGGGCCGGGGTTGAGGGCAAGGGGGGTGGAGCAGCAGGT
This sequence comes from Octodon degus, assembly GCF_000260255.1. Classification (NCBI taxonomy): domain Eukaryota; kingdom Metazoa; phylum Chordata; class Mammalia; order Rodentia; family Octodontidae; genus Octodon; species Octodon degus. The sequence continues at coordinate 1,403,503 of NW_004524878.1, forward strand.
GTGGGCGAAGGAGGTAGACCATTGCTTGGCTTACTCTTGGGGTTCTTGTCAGCCTCATATTCAAAGGTACGCTTGGGTTTGGGAACAGGATTCACAGCGGGATCAGGGGAGCCCTTGGACAGCAGCAGCTGGGAGCTAGCACTGTTTCCGGGGGACCCTGGCTTCATGGGGCCACTGCCTTCCCTCTCCAGGGACAGGCCTGCCTCCCCTCCACGGCCAGCAACTCCTACGGCCCGGCTGCCAGCGCTCACACCCATACTGCCTGCTGGCTCCTCCACGGTGCCCAAGACGCCAGTCTTCCTTCTCCCATGGTCTACACTGTAGCAGCTACTGGGTAGCTGGGGGAGGCCACCCCCTGGTTGCTCCTTCAGGGCCTGTTCAATTTTCTGGATCCGGCTCAGCACTGCTGAGCTCTCTTTCCTGCTGCTATGCCCCCTGAGGAAGGCACTGGGCTCACCCCGGCCTGACCGCCTCTCTAGCCGGTAGAAAGAGTCCCGGACAGGAAGTGCCTCTCCCTCCTCCTCGGTCTCAGGGTAGGAACACTCAGAGAAGGTCCTGCTCATCCTCCGGAGGCCCTTGAAATCAAAGGTCTTGTCTGAGCTGCAGGGGGATGGCACCACGCTGGGGCAGCCCACGCTGGGGCAGCCCTCACTGATGGCACGCTCCACCCCAGAGCCCTCCCGCTTCTCTCCACACAGGCTCATCTTGGGTGAAGTCTCTCGGCGACCTTCCCATGCTGAAATCTTCTCTCGGATGCCCAGGCTGTGGGCACGGGTACCAGAGCAGGTCAGCAAAACACTGCGCAGACCAGCCACTGGCCCGAGGAGCGGGGTGCTCTGGGCAAGGGGGAGGCCAGCGGCTACTCCGTCTACATCCTGAGCTGCACCCTGGACATTTTCGTTCTGGTCCTCTCTCTTGCACACTGAAGGGCTTCTGTCCAAATAACCAAAGCTGGTGGCCTTGAGGGGACAGATGGGTGGTGATGTATCTGGGGAGGGATCGTGAGGATTTGGGGGTGAAAGATCACGGGAACGCCAGTCCTTGAGGAGCACTCGGGAGCTGGAGTGGCTGGGGTACCTGCAGGCTGAGGCTTCACTATCACTGAGGGGGTAGATGGGACTCCTCGGGGGGGACAGAACTGGAGGTGGAGAGACTGACTGAGACCTAGGAGCAAAAGAGAAAAGAAGGAAAATCAAATGGTGGTGAGTGATCTAACAACCAGAAGCATCATGCTTTATTCTCAGAAAACTTAATGTCTCTTTCCGATAATATTCTCCAAGTTAAAAGTACTCTGTCTGTGTTTTGTACCTCCAAGGCAGAGTTCAAAGGCAGAAACAGCACGTTGGCCACAGCAGCCCAGGCTCAGGGCCCCTCTGCTCAGCTCAGTGCCAGAGACCCTGAGTAGTTCCTGGAGCAGAAGCCTCTTCTTGACAGGATGTAGTATCTTAAGAGTCTAAGAGGTGTGCTCAAAAAATACAGTGCATGTTTACATTTTTTAAAAAATTATTACAGTAAAAGGTACACTGGCATTAACTCTCACCCCCAAACCTTGGCACACAATGACCCCTTCCTTCTAGCCACTTTCTGGTATAGTTTTAGAAGACCTTCTCATGAGTGTCTCAGTTGAGCAATCACGGCTGCCTTCATATCCTGAATTGACTCAGAAGTTTTACCTTTCATGGTCAGTGGGAATCTGGGGAAGTGCCAGACGTTCCACGGCGCCAGATCTGGTGAACAAGGTGGATGAGGACACACTGTAATGTTTTCACAAGTCTGTCTGTCTTTTAGATGGCACTCAACAGTTGCATGCACTGTACTTTCTATGGTACCCCTATAGACACTCACAAAAGAGGACTTCAAGAACTGCTTCAGAAATTAACAAGAACAACAGGGTAAGTGTGTTAGGGGTGGGGGTATTTTGAAAGGATTAATGACAAAGTGTCTTTTACTTTTAATAATTTCAAAAAAATATTTGGGGCCAGCATGCTAGCTCAGCAGTCTAAAGCACCTGCTTAGGCAAGCTTAGGCAAACACAGGGACTGTGGTTTGATCCCCGGCACCACATGCCACACCAGCCTCACCCAGTGCAGGCTGAGCCGGCCAAAAATAAATAAATAAAAATTAAACATTTACTGTATTTTCTGATGATTTGTTGTATGTCTGCCGACAAAAGAACAGTTGGAATGACAGCGTGCTCCTAAATGCCTGACAACTGGCTCTCTGGAGCAAAAAGCAGAGCCTGACAGTGTTGCCCACTTGCCCATTTCTACTGTGCCTGAGACAGCAATGTGGTGTCACTGAAAGCAGAAGTTGGGAAGCGATGTTAGTGGTCAACCCTTATGAGCGTCCTGAAGTGACCTCAGGAAGACATATGCACCATTTCTTTGAGTTTTCCTCTTAATCACCCCCTCTCGCTCCAAAGACAGTTCCACTGGATACAGAACCCACTTCTTCAGCTTGGGTACTGGCCAGAATTCAGATCTCCAAAGGTCTCAAAAAGGGTAGGAGGGCTCAAGAAAGAGGGCTCTGCCCTCTATCCATGAGGAGACCAGTAGTGCCGGGACACCGACTCCTAAGCATCTCCACAATACCATAAATATCATATCCAACAAGCTCCAAATCCACACACAGATCTCAGGAAATACCAGGAACTGCTCTCAATAAATGGTCCTACATATATTAATTCATTTAATCATCACGTAAATTCTGTAGGATTATCAAGTATTGTTATTTTTATCTTACAAATGAAAGACACTGACGCACAGAAAGGTGAAATGGCTCAACCAAGGTCATTCAGATGCTAAGTGGTGAAGCCAGTACATGGACTTACACTACACCATGCTGCCTCTATAACAAGCAAGCAGTAACATCTGCCAACTCTGCGGATCCTCAGGACCCCAACTATAGCTCAGCAGAAACGCCTGGCACCAGGCACCGCCCAGTCTAGACCACAGTGCTGGGAATCTCTCCATATTCCCTGCCAGATGCTTTCTTCTAAGTCGAGGCACACGTGGTTAGTGTCTGGAAGGTGCTCAATGAATAATGAATCAGAGAGAAAAAAGTGAAGGTAAGTGAGCTCACCAGAGAAAACCATGAACAAACTTTCTCTTCGGCATGCTTTTCTGGTTGTTTACTATGATGATCATTACCAACTTTAAGAATCCAGTCCAAACAGTTTTAAAGACAGCAGCAGGATTTTGCCAGTAATGCATCCTGCAAGAGGCTACAGCCCTGAACACTGGACCGTCCAGCCTCACAGGCCCCACAGTGCCATGTCACCCACAGGATGGCAGCCAGCTGCCCCGGAGCCACACTGCTGTCACTGCTCACTCACACACAGAAAACTGGAGCTCTAGTGAGTCAGAGATTGGCCAACAGTTCCCTTTTGGGTCACAGCCTCTGGCTGCCCTGATCAACAGGAAACCTCAACATGCTTAAGTTGTTTTTAAAAGGGCAAATCAAATAAGAGTTGTCCCACGTGTACATGGGCAAAGGCGAGAGAAATTCAGTGCCTGGCCAAGCCAAGACCAGAGAAAGAGACTGCTCCAAGAGGAAGTGTGAATAGAGTAAGCCTCAACCTCCCTGGAGCAGGCAGTGGCAGGGCATGCACCATCTGGATCCAGTCCTTGCTGTTCCCCTAGCCTTCATTTCCTTTTGTCCAACAAGAACTTTTGGGCAGTTTCTGACTTAGTCGCAGTCAACAGCAGACGTGGGGCTCTCTGATTTATTTTATAGAACCGTAGGTGCAAAGGTTAGTCTAGGCCTTAAGCAAATGAATACTTGGATCCACCAAGAACTGCAATTTAGTTTTTCTGTAATGGAGGAGAGAGAAGGTGCCTTTATCAGCCTCTATTCCCAGGGTAAGGAAAGGATCAGTATAATCTGCTGCCTTCAGCAGAAAGGCTTAAGCAGGGCCAAAATGGGGGCCAGGCATCATTATGTATGATTTTTTGTGACAGACAGTTTATATGCTGGTAGCACCTGCTGCCATGGGTGAGAGGGGCTGCCCACTCTTTTTTTTAAAGTTTTTTTTTCTATTTTATTTTTTTGATACCACTATGCAGTAGTTATCCTCCTGTCTCAGCCTCCCCAGTGCTGGGATTACAGGCTTACATCAACTTGCCTGTTTTCCAGGCTGGCACAGCACGCCTGAGGTTCTGGGGCCTGCAGATCATGTGGTACTGGGGATCGGATTCCGGTCCTCACATTTGGCAGGCAGGTGCTTAGACTGCCGAGCTATCTCCCCCGCCCAGGATGCCCACTCTTGAGCTTCAGTTTCACTCCCTCTTATTGTTTCTTAGTCCTCAAACCGAGACTCAAACAGCATGATAGTAACACCATTTCCGGCTGTTGGACAAAAGGAAGCGAAGGCTGGGAGAACAGCAAGGACTGGATCCAGATGGTCACGGGAAGCCAGCCACCCAAGCAAACCCATCTTTTGTGTCTGGTCTTCTATTCTGCTACTGACAGTCCAGTTTCACTTCTTGGGGGTTCCCAGGACAGCCCCTTGACAAGCTCTGAACCTGAACCAAGGAACAAAGGAAGCCATGTATCACCCCGACCAGTGTGTCAGCTCCACTAAGCTGGAGACACATCTCCACCCCTCAGCCATTCAATAAATACATACTGAGCACCAAGTGTGTTCCAAATACAGTATCATTCTAGGCCTTAAGGATCAGCAGACTAAAAACAGTCTCTTTTTCTATAGTTCGCAGTTCAGTGGAGGAAGATGGGGTTGCTTTATTTGCTTAGAGTAGGTAAGAAACAAACCAACCCTGTGAGATGGTTATGAGGCCTATACAGGATAAAGAATAGGAAAAGGGTAATAGATAGATAGATAGATAGATAGATAGATAGATAGATAGATAGATAGACAGACAGACAGACAGATGTATTTTAGTACAGGGTCTACAGGGTCTCACTACATGGATCAGACTCATAGTGATCCTCCTGTTTTCAGCCTCCTAAGCACTGGGATTCCAGGCGTGTGCCACCACGCCCAGTCTGAAAAAGGGTAAAATATTAACAGTGAGAGTGAGTAACCATTTTATACACAGAGGCCAGGGAAGGCCCTTCTGGCGGGGGAACGTATGAACCTAACCCAAAGGAAGTGAGCAGTTTGTTTAACCAAGGGCAGAAGGTTCAGGGCACAAAAGGAACAGGGAAAACGCTCAGAACAAAGTAGCCAGGGGCAACAAGGAGGGCAGTGTAGCCAGAATGGAGAAGAGGAAGAGTAGGTTGAAGATTAGTCAGAAAGGCATCAAGGCCACATCGTGGAGGAGCCCATGAGCTACTGGGAAGACTTGGGCTTCCACACTGCAAGAGAAAAAGCTCTAGGAGGGTGTGAGAGAAGAGTGACATGACCTGACCATCACAGAATGAGTGTAAGGGGGCAAGGAAAGTAACACAACTGGGAAGATAGCTCAGAGGTCTAAGCGCCTGTCTCGCAAGCGCAAGGGCCCAAGTTTGATCCCTGGTACTGCATGCCGTACCAGCCTTGGAAACCCACGTACACCATGCTAGCCCCAGAACCACGTTTGGTGGCACAGGTCTGTAATCCCAGCACAGGGGAGGCTGAGACAGGAGGATGACTATGAGTCTGAGCTGCATAGCAAAACCCTATATCAAGTAAACAAACAAATAAATAAGGAAGGAAGGAAGGAAGGAAGGAAGGAAGGAAGGTAGCACTGCAGCTATTTGGAGGCCAAAGTAACAGCCCAGACCAGAGATTATGATTGGTTATCACAGTAGCCATAGAGAAGGAGTTATTTTGAGAGTTGGGCCAATAGGATTTGTTGACGGTCTGGATGAAGAGTGTGAGAGACCAAAGAGAAGTCAAAGACGACATGAAGATTTTTGGCCTGAGCACTTTGGTGAAACAGAGCTCAGACTATACACTTCAACTGGGAAGTAATTAGTAGTATACAGATATTACTTTAAACTATCTGAACTGTACAAGATCATCAAGGGTACACCCAGTCAGAGAAATCCAATGACTGATTCCTGGGATTTTCAGAGTTCTGAGGTCAGGATGAGTAACAGGAACTAGTTAAGGTGATTAAGAGGGGCATTTGGTAAGGAAAGAAGAAAACTGTGAAGTAATATCCTGAGAGCTTGAAGAACTAGGTCTGACCTGCCAACAACCCAGCAAGAGAAATGATCATCAGGTCTGCACTATGGAGGTCACTGCCTTGGAGGAATTCCAGTGGGTAGAAAGGGAATCCTGACTGGAAGGAATCCAAGAAAATGAGACAGGAAGTGGAAGTAGAAGATGGCTCAGGCAATTCAGGAAAGTGTGGTGGCGGCTAGAGAGGAACATGGGCAAACAGAAGCACTGGCCTGGTGACTGGGCTACGAGACAGGACAGCATGCTTGAGGACGATTGGAATGATCCATAGCATTCAGAAAAGTTGCCAGTGGAGACACAGAGGGCCCAAGCACAGGAGCAAGGGCCTTAAGCAGGCATGGCGGGAAGCAGGAAGCTAATGCCCATCTAAAAGTACTGGCTATAGACGGCAGAGACCTCCTTACCTTTGCCATCCACCGAGTCAGGTGTCTTGTCACACTATCCCATCCCATGCTACTTGATGCTTTCCTGTTGCACATACTCTGAATTCATTCCATAGCAGGGACAAAAGCTCCCAGTCTCCCAGACTCTTGCAAACATCTGGATCTAGCCCCACCCCCAGCACACTGGCCTACTTGCTGACTAAATCCTATCAATTCTGCTTTCTAACATCTCTTAGCTCTTTCCCCTCTTCACTTCTACTGTTACTTCCGTGGTTCAGATCTTGTCTTTGACCAGGATGATTAAAACAGTTTCTTCATTTCTCTCTCTGCTTTCGGTGCTAATCCTATTCTGGTTCCATCCTCTCATGTCCCAACACCTTCCTAAATTGCTAAACTGACTGGGGTCGAAACTCCCCTCTATGTGCAGAATAAATTGCAAGTTCACCGGCAGGTCTGACAAGGACCCCTGGATCTGGTTTCTGCCCATTTTTCCCTTCAACACCTTACACTGTCCCCTCCTATCAATGCCACATCCTACCCTCTGGCCCACCAAACTCCAAGCTCTTTCCCTCCCTGCCTGTTTCACCCAGGTGGAAATGGCCAATTCTGGATGCTTCCTTTGTACCTGGAAGAATGTCTTATGGCATGCGTAACACTACCACATCACCTTGTTTCCTAATCTGTCTTCTGAACTAGACCATGAGTGGACCTACCTGAAGGCAGCGAAGATATTTTCTTACTCATGATATCCCCTGCACTTTGTGCCACATTTAAAGTTGAGTAGTAACAACTAATGTATTTGTGTTGAATGAAGAATTGAAAGATAAATATAAAACAATGAAAACCTAGGTTCCTTTTATGCCTCCACCCAGGGGAAGGCCCTACAGACTTCTCTGCCTCCCTTACTGTACAACAAGATCTGAAGAACAACACAAAAAGCCCAGTATGGCTATCAGCCTCCAAAGTCCTCTCCCATAGTGCATACCAGACCAAAAGTTTAGAGACCTGGGTCCTGTTCTAACACTTCTTAGGTGTGCTCATGGGCAAGTTCCTGAAATTCTGAGCCTCCAGTTCTTTATACAGTGAGGGAAACACTTACTCTGGCCATCCTTTGATACTAGCTGTATGACTCAAATGATGTCAATTTGTAAAAGCAAACACTAAATAATTCCATAATGGTAGAAAAATATAAAATAAAATACAAAGTAAAGAGTCAAGACCCACTCTCGTCATCTCACTCTGCTCTATAGTCCCAGAGCGTGACCAAGGGAACCAGGTGCCTGGTGAGCCACAGCTTGTCAGTGGCAGCTGGTTCAGCTGCTGGCACAGGCACCAATGCCAACTCCATGGCACAGAACTTGCCAAAACCAACATTTGCAGAAGGGAGGAATAAGATAAACAGAAGAGGAGGGTACACAGGAAATTTAAAAGAAACAGAGGACCATGAACACACAGAGCAAACCAACATGAAGAAAAAGCAACATCCGTGCCTGCTTGAACACGCACAGACAGAAACTTAAAGTGCAAGTAACACACTTCAGTTGTTTCCTATGAATATGGCCAAGCCCCTCTCAAGTAACACTGTATGAAGCATTTGTGGCCAGGGGTGCCCCAAATATATCACATGCACCAGAAGACTTTTTGGAAGAAAGGTTCTGAACTTAGTAGGCTTAAAGTTGTTTTTCTTTTTTTTTTTTTTTTTTCCTGGCCACCGGATTACTAGAAATACTAGTATCAGGAAGGCAGCAAGTTGGAATCATTTGAGGAGAAGTCTTAGGAGGCTGCACAATAACCCCCGAAGGCAAAAGACTGCGTCTGCTGAGGCCCAGCTTCCTGTATATCATCATCCATACTAACAGGTACCTAGCCTGTTTCAATTAAAACCACCTCAGAGTGGCTCCTAGGGCTGCTCACCCAAGGGGGAGCCTGTTGGCTCAGTAGGCATCAATGTCGTCTCCCCAGCCTCCCTCTCTCTCTCTCTCTCTCTCTCTCTCTCTCTCTCTCTCTCTCTCTCTCTCTCTGAGTGACTGCCCCACCTCTGGGGACAGTATTCTCACTGTGCTACCCTACATCCACAATCTGAGCACAGAGGAGAAAAAGAAGACAGGCAGCCTGAGACCTATCAGCAGAGCTAGGAGTTTGCATAGAGAAGGGACTTGCCCAGGAACTAACACTGACATCCCACTCCAGAACAGCTCCAATAAAAAGCAAGAGACCTGCTGGCCCCACTACGAGCACAGTGAGCTGGCCACCAAGACCAGGCATGGTGGTGCACGCCTATAATCCCAGTGCTGGTGAGGCTAAAAACAGGAGGATCACTATGGGTCTGAGCTGCATAGTAAGACCCTGTACCAAATACATTTAAAAAAAAAGAAAAAGCCAGACAACTGGGTAACACAACTTGTCCTTCCTCTTCCCAAAGCAATCTCATTTTAAGCGGCCAGGAGTTCCCAACAGAGTCCACAGCAGCCTCTGAGTGGAGCTACATTCAGGCCTCCACCCAGAGAGACCTGCAAAGTCAATAATAGTTGGCCAGGAAGAAGAGAATGGTAGCTGGGATCCAAGAATATACTGAGTGGCTTTTTCAACTCCAGAAAGTACTTCTAAGAATCTACCAATGCCATCTTGTCTGTTACCCAGCTGATTTCTAAGGCAGCACAAAGAGGACTGCAGAGCTCTTCTCTGGGTAGGAATGCACAACTACTCTCAGGAGTAGCAGCAACGCATAGGGAGTGCATTTATAGTGCCAAAGCCCTCGCCAAGGGTGTGAACACCTGACAGGAAAATCCCTGGCCTGGTACAAACTGGGCTACTATACAGTGTAAGTAGGGCTGGGCATTGTGCAAAGCCAAAAAGGACACAAATTCCTTTCTAAGAAACTACTTCAAGGGCATTTGCATAGTCCCCACATCCTTCAACTTGTCTCTGTCAAAACGTCCTCTTGAATCCAAGCTCTGTAACTCCCTGACCAATAGATGCAAGGGAAATGACAAAGCGCCACCTTTCAGGCCCAGGCCCCAAGGCATGAGCAGCTTCTAACTCCTGTACCACATGCTATGGGCAAGGCCAGGCCACACCTTTCTACACATGAGTTAGACACAGCCAGGAGACATGGGTCCCTGACCCCTGGATCACCCTAAACTTTGAAGTCTTTTTAGAAAGATTGCAGACATCATGGACTAGGGACATGCCATCTCTGCAGAACTCTGGCCTAATAAACAGAATCTGGGACCATAATAAAATGGTCTAGTGAATCTCAGAAGATTATCTGGCAACAGATAACAGATCTTGGCATATGTAAGTGGGGTGCTATTATCTACTGACATAATATCTGAAAATGCTGACTTCTGCAGTCAGTAGAGACTTAAAGGTGAGTAAGGAAAATGCTATTAGAAGCCAGAAGAGAGGGAACTCGTGGTGCTGAAAAGTTAGGGGATTCTGTCACCTGTGATAACATAGAAAATAGGAAATATAGCTAACAAATTTGAGGAACTAGTTATGGAAATTTGCAGGCAAAGCGCTAAAGGTGCTCTCTGACTTTAGCTGCCAACGATGAAACAGAGATGAACTACAAAAGGAACTATTCAGTTTTCAAGCAAACTTTAAAGCACACATAAATGAAAAAAGCTTTACTGCATCAGATAATAAACCATTTTTCATTTCCAATCTATCTAGACAGGAAAAAATTCTCAGATTAAGAAGCAGCTTCAAACTGGGTGTGATAGCACAGGCTTGTAATCCCAACACTCTGGGAGGCTGAGGCAGGAAGATCACAAGTTTGAACCCAACCTGGCCAATTTAGCAATCTGTAACTCTATCTCAAAATAAAAACTAAAACTAAAAAAGGGCTTCAGATGTATAGCTAGGTACAAAGGCCCCAGGCACAACCCTAACATGCACACAAGTGCAGAGAGAGAGAGAGAGAGAGAGAGAGAGAGAGAGAGAGAGAGAGAGAGAGAGAGAATAAGAAAAATCACTTCCAGATCACAGTGATGGTTTTACTGACCATATGTTCAAAAACTCAACTGTACACTCAGTATTATAGGTTATTAAACCTTATCCTTCAATAAATCTGTAGGAGACTTAAAGCAGGACTGAAAAATCCTTATTAAGACCCCAGAAATGATTGAAAGCACCACCTCACGGAACCCTACAGAGAGGCCAAAAGGCTTCCAGCGTCTTAAGAGCTGTCCTTGAAGACCCTCTACAGATAAGAAGGCTTCTGAAATTCCACAGCAATCTCACAGGAGCCCCAACACAGACAGGGGCCTTATCTTTAAGTGGTTTGTCTGTGTGCCTCGTGTCTATTATAGTGAATTATAAGCTGATCGTAAGAAACCAATGAAGGTTTTGTTTCTGTTGTTTTGTGTTGAGCATTGGTCTCAGAGCCTGGCATGTTAGGCAAGTACTCTACCATTCAACTATATCCTAAGCCCTTTTTTGACACAGGGTCTTACTAAATTGACCAGGTGAGCCTGGAACTTGCAATCCTCCTGCCTCAGCCTCCCAAGTGGCTGGAGTACGCGCATACACTACCATGTCTGGCATACCTACAAAGTTCTTAAAGGAAATGCGTCATCTTGGACTGAAAAGAACACACAGTAAAAACACCAAAGGATGACTCTTGACCCCTGACATGTTACAGGCATGACACAGCTGGAGAAAAATATTCACCTGTAAAAATGAGTTGCTTTTTATGTAGGAGTAACCAGAAGGCAGAACCAAAAGACAAACAAGTGAAGACAGAGACAAGGTAAATGGCTCCAGGCAGCAAAATAAGACCAAACTGAAGAATTCGCAATATACGCTTTACTCATATAAGAATTACAATGGACCAATGACTGCTGGGTGCCCTGTTTCCTTCTTTATGAGAAGAAGCATTTGTAGTGGACACCCTAGGCATCCCACTGGGGCACAGGGGGAACATATATATTTATCTTTAGTTCAGCGACCTTTGCAGCAAGAACAATACTTGAGGAGCTATACACACCATGAAAAGAACTGTACCCCCAAAGCGTTATGTGCACGCAGATCTGACTTTGATGGCGATATCCTCCACTTTGGGGCTACTAACAGGATGAGACCTAGATTTATTTTTATCAGTATATGCTTACAGTACATAATGGCTATATCCACCTCGGGGAGTTGGAACAAGTACATAATTCTTTCCCCTTCCTTCCCTCCCCTCTCCCTCCATCTCTGGTTCCCTTCCCATTTGGAAAAGACCTATCTTCTTGTTTCCTATTGTCTATCTTTTATTTTGCTCTTTCTTTTCTTTATACTTTGGTGTCTCATACAAGAGAGACCATGTGCTATTGAAGCTTGTGCACCTGATCTGCTTCACTTTTCACTATGAGACCTGGATCTTAGGAGAGAGAGACTGGGGCACACTGAGATGGCAACTGAGGTTGGGTGTGGTGGCACACACCTGTAATCCCAGTGCTTGCGAGGCTTGAAAACAGGACTTTTTTTCCCCCCAGAACAGGGGATTGAACTCAGGCCCTTGCATTTGCCAGGGAAGCACTTATTCTACTGAGCCAACTCCCTGGTCCCTTAAGCACAGGAGAATCACTACAAGTCCAATCTATATAGTGAGACCTTGTAGATCCTGTACTAAAATATTAAAAAAATAAATAAATAAAATAAAAAGACTGCAGAAAAAGACCAGGGCCAGATTGCAGGAAACCTTGCAAACACAGCTGAGTTTGCCCTTATTGTGGACAGCAATATTTTCTGAGGAGGAAGATGCTAGTAATGCTTCCGGAGACTTGAATGGGGTGGTACAATACAACAAAACAACGATCAAGACAGACATTAACTTTATCCCTGGTGAGCACTCCCTCTTCCTGCACCTCAGTTTCCTAATGCTTAAATCAAGTTCATTAGAATGAATGAATTCTAATGCCTCTTTTAAGCTTGGGTTTCTAAGAACCTGTGGAAGGGGCCGGGGAGATGTAGAATAAGTGCTTCCCTGGCTAGAGGAAGGGCCTGAATTCAATCCCTGGTTCTGGCCCCCTGCCCAAAAAAAGAACCTGTGGACTACATGGAAAGAGAGTCTATGGCAAAGAACCCATCAGAAATCGACCAGGCTAGGTTTGAACTTGAGATCCTCTGCAGCACCCTCCTGACTAGCTGGGATTACAGGCATACCTGTAAAAGAAAGTTTTTAAAGGAAGTATAATAGTTTGGAAGGTTCTACAAGGACTTGAGTAGAGCAGAATACTGCTCCATGAAATGTTGCCCTCCCAGCCAACTGGTCAAACCATCGACGGACCAGTAATGCTTTCTACATGCTATGCATTAATGGTGCCAGACTCTGGAAACAGAAGCCAAAGTTGTGCCCCTCAAGAGGTCCCATTCTTACAGATATTTAGGTTTCCTGAAACTAGAACTAGAACCAAGGGTCCCAAACACGAGAGACTGAGAGTTCCAAGTTGTGACAATCCAGGTGCTACAGCTGAAGACACTTGAGGAAATGCACGGAGGAGGCAGGTCCTCTGGGGGGAGCCCCTCCCCTGCGGCCTGCCACGTCAGACTGCACAAGTGAGTTCACCCCATGGAAGCACTCAGATTAGCTCTCCACATAATACTTCTTTGTCCACAAATCTCAGACTGCTTCCAGTCCCACCCCAGGTGCTCTGCACCAACCCAGTAAGGCTGGAATTCAGAGGAGTTTTGAGAACCCCACCCCGCCCCCCACTCCCAGAGCTGGTGCCAAGTCAGCTGAACTAGGGAGAAAACAGCCTGTGTGGCAGGCAAAGGTGAAGCAGTGTGTCCATCAGCCTCACCAGCGAAGAAGAAAAGAAGTCAGTTCCAAGAGAACAAGACGCAGCCAAGAACAAAACATAGGTTCTCTTCCTAAGGTTCAGGTTTTCTCTTCCTAAGGTTCTTGCCTAATTAAGACTGGACTGCAAAGGAAAACAAAGGGAAGAAACTGATAAAAACACCTGTAAAAACCTAGGAGCTTTAACCCAAACTGGCTCTGTGGTAGCACCAGGTGTATTCTTACACAAATTAGAGATAAAGCCCTACAAATACTTATCTAGAAAGTTTCACCAGGTCCCACCTGCTCATCTCCACTAGTTTCCTGTGCTCCAGACCACAAAGTGGTCTGGTGTCCTTCCCTCAAAGCTAGATACAAATAACTTTTAGTACCCTGGGATGGTGTGGATGATGTGGAGGTCCATATTGAGGTGTCTACTCCACCTTAGACTCCTGGGTTGGCAATGACCAAAGAACTTGTGGTTGCTGTCAAACATCTACTGAAAGGTCAGGCTAAGAAATTCAGACACCAAGATTATCAATCCAAGTTGTCGATGATGTGGAGATCAAGTGAGTCATCATCGTTCCCCAGTGTCCAGCACAAAGCCTGGCGCCAAGGAGAACTCTCAGAACTCAGAGAGTAACTTTCTAGATGAATCACTGCTTTCCAGCCTAACCCAGCCCAAAGAATATGCCCAGGTTCTGGCTGACGGTGAAGAGAACAGACTCCACCAGACCACGAGGTCTAGCTAACACCTACCACCCAGAGGTGATCTCTGAGGGAAGGGTACAGCTGGTCACTGATTTCAGGCCGAAAGGCAAAGTTTCAGAAAAGAAAGGAGGAAGGAGATGGAGAAAGAGAAAAACGGAAATGTGGCAAGAAAGAAGCAAACACTTAGAAGGGGGGCTGGAAAGATACTTTCCAAGACACATCCGAAGTTCAGATTTACAAACAGCATCCAGCATGTTTGGATGGCAAGTACATCCGGAAGGGCAATTTCTAAAAACATTTAGAAACATGTAGGCGTTTATTCCAAACAGAAACTGGGAATCTGTCGGCAGACTTGATTCTGCTTTGCAACTTAATGTAAATACCACACATTCCCTCCCATCTGTCCACCCCACACCTCCACAGAGTGGAACTGAGATGAAAAATGAATACTTAAAGCAGCTGAGGGCTGCCGGGCATGGTAATCTTCAAATTCTAAATTTACTATTAAATTAAATATTTCTTTAAAATTAAGAAAAGCACTATATAATCACATATGTTTTACCCCCATCATAGTCTGACATTTTTTAAAAAATGAGAACCAGGGCTGGCCAAATAGCTCCGTGGACTAAACCGCCTGCAAGTAGGAGGAGGGGCCGGTGGTTTCATCCCTGGGCCTGCCACACTGGCCCCAGCCCTGGGGCACGCTCAGTCGGCAATTGAGACTGGGCATGATGGAAAGTGCCTATAATCCCAGCTCTTGGGAGGCTATAAACAGGTGGATCACTATAAATCCAATCTAGTAGTGAGACCCTGAACACTTTTGTAGACCCTTCCCTAAAATACAAAAAAAAATGAGAACCATAATTGCTAGTCTCCACCTGTCCCATCAGCCATGGTTGAGGAGTGAGACATGCCACCAGGCTGGTGAGAGCCAGAAGCAGGCAAGAGGAGGCAAACACTCTGGGGATCTCGGCCTGTATGTCTTGGCCAATAAATGCGCTGGAAGAGTTCAGTTCAGACACCAGTTCTTACTGGTCTTGCTGTGAATACTCAACTTGGTTAGCCATGTACCAAGCTCCTACATAGCTAACAACAGTAGAGCCTACCTGACCCTGTGTGGCTGACACTGATTCAAGAGACAGAGAGAAAGAGAGAGAGTCCATGACAATTGAACCCATGGCCTTGTGTAGGCAAGAATTCTACTACTAGACATACTTCTAGCTCTTTTAATTTTACTCCAAGACAGGGTCCTGCTAAGTTGCCCACACAGGCCTTGAACTTGCAATCCTCCTGCTTCAGCCTCCAGAGTAGCTCTAATTACAGACATGTACCACCATGTCTGGCCCACCAGACTGTTTCTACCAGGACCAAACCCTGCATGGGGCTACATCTCTAAGGAGCAACATCCTGTGCCCTCTGTCTGGATGCCAGCTCTGAATAAACAAACATCTACCACCACCTTTGCCAGCCCTGAGTGGGCCACACCCTGCTGGGCTTAGCCTAGCACTGCATAACCCAGATATCCAGGAAAGAGCAAGCTTATGCCAACCCCAGCTAAGCATTCACATAGGTGTTCATCCTAGTGGCCAAGAGCCCAAAAGACAATTCTGTCCAACTGAGGATTTGGCAGAAAGACCTATGAAAAGTATGTAGCTTTAATAAAACAGCCAGGAGGTTCTTCTAGGACATCACAGGCAACTTTGGCCAATCCTGGAGAAGCCCCAGTGGCAGCACTGTATACCCAAATGCTGGTTCCGGAAGTTTTTACCTCATACGGAGAAAGCTAGTATTTAATGAGTGGCTTCACGCCAGCTACTATGCAACTTTATCATTATAATCTTTTTACTTATTTATTTATTTATTTATTTTTTAGTACAGGGTCTACAGGGTCTCACTAGGTAGATCAGACTCCTAGTGATTCTCCTGTTTTCAGCCTCCCAAGTGCTGGGATTACAGGCGTGCATCACCATGCCCAGTCTCAATCACTGTCTCATCACAGTGTGCCCTGGGAGGGGGGGTCTGCACATATCATTATAATCTTACAGATGAGATCTCACTATTTGGTAAGTAGAACTTGGATGTGAACCCAACTGTGAAGGATTCCATAACCTATGGTTTTTCTGCAGTCCTACATTCCCATTTTTTTAAAAAATGGTAAAAACATGTAAGTAAATTGAAGCTTACATTGACTAAAATTCCCCAAGCTGCTTTTGTTTTCAGCCCAGTCCAAATTCTTACAGGATCTTGACTCCTACTTAGACTTTATGGATACCTCCTAACTGCCAACCCCCCCCCCCAACCCTAGTGCAGTTGGCCCCCTCATAACAGCACAACCTAGCTCAGGCCCAGGCCCCAAGCTGTCTACCTTGGGAAAAGGTTACCATCAGAAGTGTATCTGCCAACTTGCTGGCCCCACCCCTGGAATGCTACAGTCCCCCAACAGCAGGAAGCAAAGCCTATTTTAAGGTTACTGTCTGCTGTGTCTTATGAAGGCTTCAGAAGCTGGGCCCAGACTTGTGACCTGGATGGCTGTCGGAAGCACGATGAGCACATTTTGGCAAGAATCCTATGCAAAACTCAGGCCATTCTGCTGTCCCTTAGTGCCATTTCCTGGCAGTTCTCCCCGACCCACCTGCTCAGAGTCTCCCGAGGGGCCTTAGTGCCTCCGGCTCCATGAGTGATGCTGGAATTCTTGTTGGCAGTCATGGTCATTTCGGCTCTCTGCAAACCCAGAGCCCTGCAAAGAAGACAAGCCTGTAAGCCAAGTTTCCACAGGCAGTCAGGAGCACCTCAACATCTTCCAGATGACCTCCAAGACTGCCAAGAGGTTTTCTGTGGCAGGTGATAGAAACCACGTTCCCGCATATGCTCCCCTCCATGTGTTACAGCTTAGGAGCCTCAAGAGACCTCTGGCCTGGGAGAGGGAGGTGTTCAAGCTAAGAGATAATTTATCAATTCACAGGAAAAAAAATTTTTTTTAAAAAAAAGCTGTTTTCTGGGGGCTGGAGTGAAGCTCACTGGCAGAGTGCTGGCCTAGAATGTACAATGACCTGGGTTTGATCCTAGCACCACAAAGAAAAAAGAAAGGATGGAAAGAAAAAAGAAAAAAAAAAATCCATCTCAATCTCACCTGTCTTCATTTAAAAGTTTCTCAAACTTCCACACGCGTTTATGATTTTTCTTTTAGTTACACACCTCCTAAATTAGTAAATAGTACCTTTTGTGTTAATAAACTTAAAAACTGACTTTCATTTCTTTATAAAAAATCTTATTCTAAATAATAAGCCATCCATCCATAATGATCTAGCAAAGAATAATAAAGACTCTGTCCTCAGGGAACTCACACCCTAGTAGGGAGAAACAGACAATAAGCATGCGTGTACCCCATGTCTGTGACATGTAAGTGTCTGCACATAACATACTAGGCCATGGTAAGTGGTATGAATGGTGGCATAGGCCTGTAATTCCAACATTTGGGAGGCTGAGGCAGGAAGATCAAAAATGTTGCCTATATAGCAAGATTTTTTTCTCAGAAAAACACAAAAAGTAGAATGAAGAAAAACATAAATAAACCAAGAGAGAGGGAAAGAGTGAAGGACATAGTATTAATAATAGGATGTTTAAGGCAGACTATTCTGATAAAGAGACATGTGAGTAGATATCATAAAACTATCTGCTAGAAGTAACAATTATATTTTTTCTAATACATGTCAGATTACATTAATATACATGGAAGTTTTAAAATATCTATGAAGCAAAAAATATTCACTTATATATCATACACTGTTAGCTGGTATATCACCTACAATAAAAGCACCACCCTTTTAGAAATCATTTTTGTTTGGTGACACACACCTGTAATTCCAGCACTCGGGAGGCTGAGGCAGAAGGACTGCCACGAGTTCATGGCCAGCCTGGATTATGTAGTGAGTTCAAGGCCAGCCTGAACTAAATAGCAAGATCTTGTCTTTAAAAGAAGGGGAGAAGGGTAGAAAAATCTTAATGATTCTACAAACACACTACTAAACTAGTAAGTAAGTGGTACGTTCTTCAAACGTCTATTAAAAATGTTGACATGGCCCTGCTGGAAGCATTTGTAGAGCCCTCAGGAGGCAGGGCCACGTGGTCACAGACTGCCTGCACTTGAGGGGATACGAGGACCCAGCCGCTTGCTGCCTGTCTCTTTGCTTCCTTGCCGCCAGGAGGCAAAGAGGCCACCTCTGCCACACAGTGGGAATCATGAGGTCCCACTTCACCACAAGCCTGAAGTCAACCAGGCATGCACTGGGGGCCAACATAAACCTTGCCTCCTCCTAAGTTGATTACCTCTGGCATCTTGTCACAGTGAGTTCAGATAGTTTGCAGAATATATCAATGTTTAAGAAAAAAATCAACTTTATTTCTAGGCACTAGCAATAAAAAAAAAAATCTACAAATGAAGTTTTAAAAAAATCCATTAACAGCAGCAGCAAATAGAATAAAGCACTTAGAAACAAATTTAAGAAGTCCTGGGAACTGCAAGCTATGAAACATCACTGAAAGATATTAAAGACATTAAAAAATGGAAAAGACATCCCATGTTCACGGACCAGGAAACTCAGTATTTTTAGGATAGCAATACATCCTGGATTGATCTATGGAGTCAACAGAATACCCATGAAAGTCAAGACAGGCTTCTCTACAGAAATGACAACCTGATCCTAAAATTTTATGAAAATGCAAGCAGCCAAAAAATCCTGAAAAAGAAGAACAAAGGCAGAAGACTCAAACTTGCTAATTTTAAAACACACTACAGAGCTACAGTAATGAAGATGTAATGGTACTGACAGAGTAATATAAATAGAGATGAATGGAACAGAACCAAGAATTTAAAAAGAAACACATTTATAGGCAACTGAATTTCAATAAGGAGTCTAAGACCAGTCAGGGAGTAAAGCAGAATCTTTGCAACAAATGGGGAAGCTGGATATCTAGCTGCAAAAGAAAAAGCAGGATCCTATCGCATACTATATGAAATTACTAAGTACAAACAGGTCACTAACCTGAAAAGAAGTGCCAAAATATAACCCAAAAAATCCTAGAAGAAAACACAGAAATAAATCTTTGTGACACTGGATTAAGGATGGTTTCTTAGATGTGACAACAAAAGCACAAGCAACAAGAGACATAGTTCACATCAAAATAAAAATCTTTTATGCTGTAAGCAATACCACTGAGATAAATAATAAAAAGACTTACAGAGTAATTACTTGCAAAGCATATAGCTGCTACTGAACTTGTTTTCAGAATATTAAAAGCATTCTTGTAATCCCAGCACTTTGGGAGGCAGTAATAAGAAAAACCACAAGTTCAAGTCCAACCTGAACAACTTAGCAAGACCCTGTCTCAAGGTAAAAAATACAGAGTGCTGGTGACATACCTCTGTGCAAAGGACCTGGGTTCAATCTCCAGTACTGACCAAAAAAAAAAAAGTAACTCAATTAAAAATTAGATAAACAATTTAAATAGTACCCAAAGACATAAAATAGCACATGAAACACTATTCAATGCCACAAGTTATTAGGGAAATATAAATCAAAATCACCATGACATATTGCTTTATATCCATTAGGATAACTATAATAACTTTGAAAAGACAGATAAATAACAACTGCTCGTAAAACTGCTGAGAAATTTGAATCTTCACTTGTTTTGGTAGGAATATTAAAAAAAAAAAAAGCGTTATTCTGAAAAACGTTTTGGCAGTTCCTTGAACAGTTATACATAGAATTACTTTATAAACCAGCAGGACTCACTTCTAGGTATATATGTAAGAGAAATAAGAACATATATCTATACAAGCACTTATACACAAATGTTCGTAATAGTATTACTCATGGGGGCCAGGGAGATGGCTCAGTGGAATAAGCGCTTCCCTGGCAAGCGCAAGGGCCTGAGTTTAATCCCTGGTTCCACCACCCCCCCCCCAAAAAAGAAAAGTATTATTCATAATTGCCACATAGTAGAAACAACCATCAGAACACAGAGCCAACCAATAAGAAGATGACATGTGACCACCTTCAAATTTGGTGGGATAAGATGAAAAAGCCTGCTGGGCATGGTAGCACACACCTGTCATCCAACCTACTCAGAGGGTGACACAAGATTAAAGCTCGAGGCCAGCCTTGGCAGCTTAGTGAGACCCTGTCTCAAAATTTTTTAAAAAAACTTAAAGGGTAAGGGACGTATCTCTACATTTAAAGAGTAAGGGCTTACAGAGCATGTGCAAGGCCCTGGATTCAATCCCCTGTAGCATTAAAAAAAAAAAAAAATCTCATGAAGATGGAACAAAGAGAGCAGAAAAACAAAACTGTTCCCATGTTTGTGGCAGGTTTCTAAGCCACACTTCCTAAGCTGTCTTTCTCAGAGTAGCCTAAGGACCGAGGCTTAAATCCACAGCCTTCACACTGAGCTACATTCCCAGTGACTCCCCCTTTAAAAATGAACGTGTATAAAGATTTTATTTGATTCATTAATTAACAAAGGAATCAGTAAGATGCTACAACTGATCCAAAGGGAAATTCGAGGAACCACACATTACAAAGGCAAATGAGGCCTGATGAATTTATATAAATACTGTAGATGAAAAACAGGCCCATCTATGAGGCAATAATCAATTATATTCCACTAGACACAATTCATTTGCATTTGAATGGACAAGAATATAAAATAATGAGCAATTGAAATAAACAGTACCAGCCCTCATTTAATGTTTTATTTTGAGGCAGGGTCTCATTAAGTTGTGCAGACTGAGCTCAAACTTGCAATCCTCCTGCCTTGGTCTCCCAGAGTCTGGGGTTACAGGCAGGCACCACCAGGCTTGGCTCCCACTCACTTCCTTTCACATCAATGGACACTTGTTAAAAATACAGAGTCCTCAGGTCCTCTTTTACCTCCTAAATGGTCTGGGTGGGTTGGGGACTAATGCTTGCATTGCTAGTACCACTTCTGTTGAGTCTTATATGCTTGTAAGTAGGCAAGCCTGTGTCCTGCACCATGCAGAGCACTTGCAAAGGTATGTGGGGTCACTACTCACCATGCTCCCCAGAGGCAGCCCAGTGAGGAACAAAGAAGAGGCTGACACTCGGCTCTCCTCCACCCCTCCACACCCTCAGCTGCCTCTGCCCTGTCCTGCACAGAACTACTGGCTGCCCGTGACAAAGCAGCACCTGCCTACATCAGGAGATCCAGAGAAAGCATTAGCCACAGCTCATCCAAAGAGTTCCATCAGTCTTCTAGGGAGGTGCTCAGGCTTCTTTATCTCAAAATAACTTTTCCTCCCTCCCAGGTAGCTAACAATCTCTTCCCACTCTGCCCTCAACTCCAAGCTACTAGGAAAAGATTTTTTAGACCAGAAGCCAAGCACAGGGGAGGGTGAAAACAGGAGGATCATTCCAAGTTGGAGCTGCATAGTGAGACCCTGTACCAAATATGTTTAAAAAAAAAAAAAAGACCAGAGACTGGGCATGATGGTACGTGCTTATAATCCCAGCTCTTGGGAGGCTGTACATAGGTGGATCACTACAAGTCCAATCTAGTAGTGAGACCCTGAACACCCTGTAGACCCTTACCTACAATAAAAAAAAAAAAACCAGAAGCCATAAACCTATGATTTATAAAAGCAAAGGTATGTCTCATTTGTTTTCTTTTTCTTTAAAAAAAAAAAAAATCTTGGGGCCAGGAGATAGCTCAGTAGAATAAATGCTTGCCTGCCAAGCGCAAAGGCCTGAGTTCAATCCCTGGTTCCACCAAACTAAATTAGTTTATAAACATTAAAGGAATTAATTCAGATTCTAGCCTCTCTGGAAAACTTAGAAAATCTGTCTTCATGGTCTGCATTTCTGTACAGTAATTCCTGGCCAGGTGGTTCATTTTGACGTGAGCCCTCTTCACTCAGCACTGACCCTCCCTGCCTAGGGTCTTCCCCTAGCCAGCCTCACCTGGTGGTGACCGACTCTCAGTGAGTGCAGGAGGCTGCAGCTCTGCAGACTGAGCCAGTGCCAGCACAGGGCACAGCCCCTCAGCTTCAGGAAACCCCATCCGGTCCCCTCACTGCTGCAGAAGAAAGACCCTTCAAAAGGCTCCCTGCTTTGCTCAGGCCAGCCCCACTCTGGCAATGCAGTCCAACCCCATCATCTCATCCACAGATACTTCTCCAAAGGCCCAAGAAGGACAGACTGAGGGTCAGTTTCAGGAGTGCCTCTAAAACAATGCATTTTCCAATTCTAAAGTGTTCGTGCACACACGTGTGTGACACACACACACACTGCCTTCCCTTGTTTAGGGGCAGGTCCCTTTGGTACGTTGTGAAGGTGTAACTGTAGCTATGACAGCATTCCTTGTAGAGCCTCAACAGTGTCAAGGAGGAAAGCCTCATCTCACTGGGTTTAAAGATTTGTTGAGCAGAAACAGAAACAATGCCGAGCATCTTCTTTACTATTCCAGGTAAGAAGTCACAACACCTTATGAAGAAAGCCTCTCAAGTACACAAGAGAATTTCTGCAGACAACTACATTACTCTTCCTAAGCAGGTTGTTCCTGTGGAAGTTGCAGCTTAAGAAGCAATCCAAAGAGACACAAAAGCTGGCAAAGGGAACTGATCTCTTGCATGGGCAATGATAACTCGAATACAGCCAGGACACGCATCCAGTACAATGACAGTAGTCACTGTACAGTGTGCAGCTGTAGCCACTAACTCCCTCCTGCACCTTTCTTCATCCACCTCTGTTCTGTCCCTGCCCTACCTTCCTTTCCTCCTCCCCAGAGGAAAGTCTGGTCTTTCATTTCTTCCTCTGAGAGACTTGGAATCCAACACTACACTCATGACAAGGGGCTTAACAAATATACTACATCAGGATGATCTCTCTCCATGGCACTTGAGCGTTACCCTCTATGCTCTTGAATCTTCTGTTCTTCCTGAAGCAGGAAAGGCCTCTGCTAATTTCCCTGTGGAAAAGTTACCCTACTCCCTAGTGACAGCTTAGCACAGCTCTTCCCTGCCTTTTCTCTTTGGCGAGTACTTGCCTAGCCCTCAAACGGAGGAAGATTTCTAGGAGCAGACTGATCCCAGAACTTGGGCAATAGCTAAGGCCCCTTCCTTTCTATCTCCTGGGCTGTCTCCCTCATCCCCTTTCCTTTTTTTTTTTTTTTTAAATTTTATTGAGAAACAAATATGAATGAGACATCTTCAAAGCTGATTAATAGGACAGTTTTGATAATCAATACATTGTACATTGTTATCTTCTTAGTGGTTATCCACAGCACAAAAAGCAGACAGGATATCCTGTCCAAACACTATTAGTACACCTCTTTCTTCTCACTGAATTAAGTGAAAGTAGCTGTATATCTATCCTAACTATTTTGTATATATAAATACAAAATGATCTTTCCTTTGTATCCCCTTTTTTTGTTTAGTCCTGTCAGAGGTGGATATTCTATTGGCATCTAAATACTATAGGTGTTTGAATTCAGCAAAACAATCCAACACTGTCTAGCAGTCTATAATATTAGTGGGTTATCCTCAGAAGTTATTGACTTGAGTCTTTTACAGTTCATTGTATTAACATGGCTTTACTTCATATACCTTGTTTTTATTTCTGCTGGATGGTTAAGACCAAGATAAAGCAAGACATATATAACAAGAAATGTAACTTTTGTATCTGATAAGGTCAGTCAAGTACCCTCAGGATTTATTCTGTAGCCCTGTACCGCACTTCATAGATCCTTTGTCAGTGTCAGCCACAAGGATGAGTCACAGCCATTGCTTGACCAATTTGCTCTCTGTGAAAGCCTGAAAGAATATTTTTTCTCTCCATGTGACTCTCCCCAGGCACACTATACATCATCGATCACATTCCTCTGTGGCTCCATAATCTCCTTGATCAGAAAATTTGGAGCACAACTGAGTTACATGATGTTACAGTACAGGTTCTCCTATGTCCTGGGTCTTCACTGACCTTGAAAGGCTAGGGCCAAAATGTTGGCTGACCTTGCAGCCCTTCCTTTTTTCCAATTTTGATCTGCTAACTTAGGTTATGAACCCTCCAGAAGAGAAGCTTATTATTAACCTGCAATATATGCAGTTTGGTTTACCCTACCTGTCTAAATAATCAAACATCTTTGGCATATCATGGAACAGGTATTTTCCATCAAATATTGATATGCTGAATTTTAAGTCCTTACAGAATATGAAGGAAAAATAATTTTAAAAAACTAGAAATAAGTATTTACAAAGAAATTTAGAAATATAACCATATACAGAATTGTAACAGGACAGACCTGTGACAATTTTTTTTATTCTTGTTTTTTTTTTTTTTCATTTATTACCCTTTAAAAAAAAATCTTTACTTGAGAGACAGTATGGTAATAATTCGTACGTCATGACAAGAAGTACATATAATTAGAAGACCAGGATAGCAGGCACTCCAAGCGTGACCCCTCTATTACACATCGCCATCCTCAGTGCAGCTGCCTGGCTCACAAGCATCAGCATATATAGTTAGTCAGGGTAAGAATCCCACCAGCCAACTGCTAGTCTCAAAAACCTGCTGATGTCCCCCCAGGATCACTGCCCTACCCATCTCGTATGTACAAATGCATGGCTTTGCCCCTGTTATATTTCCCAGCTTTTTTCCTTGCCCACTCCTCATTGTCCAATCCTCAAGTTCTTGCTTTCCTTTTATTTGTGTTGTAACTTTCTATATGTAATTCCTCTTTTAAGTTCTTATACTAGGGAGATAATACGATATTTACACATGTGGGTCTGGTTTATTTTACTTATAAGTATATCTTCAGGTGGCACCTCATCCCCTTTCCGCTATACTTCCTCTTATCCCACTGACACACAACCCAGGGAAGGTGGTCATTAGAACAATTCCAGCTCTGCTGTCCCTAAGAGATTGCAAAAGAAGGGAGGGTGAAGGGTGCAATGGTACAATTAGGGTGGAGTCAGATGCTTCAGAAAGGACGCCGGGAAGGCTTTCTCGAGTCTCAGCACTCTTAGAAAAAGGCCAGGTCCCTTCTCTCCCTTCACTACTGCTTCATACCTTATGTCTTAGATCACGTCATTTCAGCCCCAGGTTCTGTGATGCTATATCCCGAAAGCTCTTCGAACAGAAACGTGAAGAGGATAATAAACTCTCAGGTGAAGAGAAACCAGGGCTGGTTTTATTGGGAGGTCAGGACTGCAAGGAATTTTTAAAAGATACTTACTTAGAAGGCTGAAATCCCCTTCAGCCAGCCACAGGAAAAGACAAATTTATTGTTACTAAATAATATTCAGAAAAATATTTAAAACTCTTCCTACTCTTCAATGTCCACTTATCACTCCCACACCCTTTTCCTCAGCCCTCCCCCTCAAAGAAAGTCCCTTCAATTTGTGTTTTCAACCTTAACTGCTTTTTGATATCTTTTTCCTATGGGATGATCCTTTTGCACAGATTCTGCAGAGGTTTTCAGCTGGGCTTCAATGCCCCCAAAAACCTAAGCTGGAGTGAGAGCTTGTTAAAACAACTCCAGGCCAAAGGACATCTTGTTGCTTCCAAGATAGTCTCCAAAACGTAGGAGCGTCTGTTTCTGCCAGTCTGAACATCCCACCCCTCAGCAAGCAGAGAAACCTAGTCCTGCTGGGATGATAGAGCCCGCTTTGCCCAAGAATGCGTCACCACTTCAAAAAGTAAGAATGCAGAATGGAGGCCAGTCTCACAAACAACTACGCTCCTGGAGATAGTGACTGCCTCTCTCATGTGGTCAAGAACAGCATGATGGGGATAAGACCACGCCGTGATGCCACTGGGCCACACTCCCGTCTCACATCAGTGACTTCCTCTAGCCAGCGCCATCACACTTCTGCAGTAGCCGCTTCTGCACACGTCAGGACTGTGTGTGCCTCCAACCCTTTGTGGAGCAGTTCCTTGTATCTTGAATGTTTCCTGTCCTCATTCTTTCTTAAACAGCCAGGTCAAGTGTCAATGTCTTTCTGAAGCCTTCCAGCTCCAGAGTCCTGACCTCATTCTCATGCTCCACATGCTCTCTAACCTGGTTCATTTTCCCCTAACAGATGGCAAGAGGCCTCTTCTACGCTGAAAAAGTACATCACCTATCAGCTGCACCTTCTCAGGAAGTGCGCTGGGAGACAAGGACTGGACATGTCTCAGTACTTCCATGTTCCCACCTGTGGCATAGAGAAAATACCAAGAGAACACAAAGACGCAAGAGAAGCCATATCAACAGAACAGAGGACACTCAGGATCCAGAGGGGACACTGGAAGTCCCCAAACCAAGGGTTTTACTTTCCTAACTCTTGACTTTAACACATCCCACTCATCCTCATTTTTAGGTGGCTTTGCTTCCAATTTCATTGAGGAAATAGAAACAATCAAAACAGACCCTTGATAAGCTACACCTTCACACTGACCCACCACTGGAATCACTGTGGATCTTGTCCACCCTCTGCTCAAAACTTTCAAAATTGTAGGAACCATTCACTCAAAGTAAAAAGCCAAAATCTTTACAACGACTTACAAAGCTCTTCATCCCCTCAGCTCCTGTTATGGCTCCACTTCACCTATACCCTTGCCGTATGCTCCATTCCAGCCAGAGTCTCCCTACTACATCCTTAAACACATCAGGGCACATTCCTGTCTCAGTCTTCACACCCACTGTACTGGGACACCTTCCCGCAGAGAGCTGGCTCCTGTACTGCCTTCAAATTTTTGGTTCAATGTCATCTTCCCAGTGAGGTCTTTCCTGACTGCACTATAAATATTTAAAACCTTTTCCTACTCTGCTGATTCCTCAGGACTCTATCCCCTTGTTTCTGCTTTATTTTTCTCTGCAGGATTTATCACCATGCAACACACTACTTTTCTACTCCGACGTGAACAGAAGCTCCGTGAGGCCAAAATTTTCATTTTTCCTCACTACTGCACCCTCACTGCCTGGAACAGCCCCTGGTACACAATAAGTCCTCAAATACATTTGCCACTACCCCTAAAGGACACTTGTTGGACACAGTAGACAGCTTTGGTTCCAGTACACATGCCCTTCTCCATCCCTCCCAGCCTTTCCAGGGAAGGTTCTGACCCTCCTACAGCAAGCACACCGTCTAAGCACTCCAAAGATTATAGGCAAGGGTGGCTTTGACCCAAGACTCAAGTAAAAGCCTTCTCTGAAAAGCCTGGATGACTCCGACTCTAAAAGGCAAAGGTCCCCTCTCCAGGCCTCCTGTTCTGGACACCGCTCATGGGCTCCCACTAATGCATGGCAATGTAGTTGACTCTCAATCTGGGGCACTGCCTCTGCGTGCACAAAATCTTCATGCTCACCATAGAGGGGTATATATTAAGGAAGATTGCAAAATACTCTATGAAAAATAAAGACAAACAGCTGTGGGCTCTTAAGGCTTTCATTTCTCACGCAGATCTTTTGAGAGTGTCTTCCTAACCACACCTCTATGCTGCTATGCTATGCTTTGGTCCTTGCCCTTGAATAGCTCCTGTTGTGCCTGAGATAGACAAGCACAGACTCTGGTACAATGTAACCCGAGCTGGGAGAGAGGCAGTCAAGGGCTCTGGAGCAGGGAGAAAGACACTTCATCAGGTGGACAGGATGGATATGTAGAGCAGACAGCAAGGACAGGGCTTATACAGATTGAAGAAGGCATGAGAAGAGTATTGTAAATGAAAGAAAATCAAGAAAAACTATAAGCAAAACCGTAGCACAGCAGAGATTTCTTTAACAGGACATCATAGTGGAAAACATTGATAAACACTGATAATAAATCTGATCATTTTTTAAATGTCATTTAGAGAGTTAAAAGGAATCTTACAAAATGGGAGATTCTAAGTAGATCTATCCAACAAAGGACTCATATCTAGAATATATAAAGAACGCCTACAAATAAGAAAATGAAAATCAGCAAAAGACTAGAACTGATACTCTATCAATAGAGAGGATAGCCAAATGGCCAAAAGATACATGAAAAACATACCTAACATCATTAACCATCAAGCAAATACAATTTTTTAAATGTATTTAGTACAGGGTCTTCAGGGTCTCACTACACAGATCAGACTCATAGTGATCCTCCTGTTTTCAGCCTTGCAAGCACTGGGATTACAGGTGCATGCCAATAAATCCAGTCTCAGTCGCTGTTTCAGCAGGACCCGGAGCGGGACCAGCAAAGCACACTGGCGATCTAACCCCAGTCTTGAGCCTGCCTAAGCAGGCACTTTAGTCTGCTGAGTTATCTGGCCAGCCCGGCAAATACAAATTTTAACCACAATTTGATATGATAGACATGCTTACCAGAATAGATAAAATGAAACATTCAAAAAATATCTAGTGTTATCATGGATGTAAAAGAACTAGAATTCTCAAATACTGATAGTAGAAGTATAAATTAATTCTATGAGCTTGGAAGAAAAGCTAAACATATGCATACCCTATGACCCAGTAACTCCTATCTTGGATGTACACCAACAGAAATGCAGACACATGTAGAAGCAAGACAAGTATAAGAATATACATAGCATCCTATTATAATAGTGGTTAAACTGAAAACTACCCAAGTGCCCCTCACCAAAAGAATGGAAAGTAAACTATGATACACTTGCCTAATGAAGTACTATACAACAATGAGAATGAATATAGCTACACATTGAAGAACATCTCTGAAACAGTGTACTGAACAAAAAGACTTCAAGGGTACATATTGCATGGTTCTGTTTGTAGAAAATACAACCAGTAAAACAAATCTATTTGTTTTAGTAAAACAAATCTATTTGTTTTAGTAAAACAAATCTATTTTATTTGCTATTACAAGTCAGGATAGTGGGTACCATGGAGGGGGCTGGTTAACTACAGAAAGATTAGAGGAGGATTCTTAGGTACTGTTAATATTGTTTCTTTGGGTTACATGGATTACATGGATTAGTTACATGGATTCAGCTGTTAAAATGTGTTGTGAGACCCAGTACTAGCCCAGGTCCGGTGAGTGTGCGGAGAGCTTCCTGCTACCCTGCGCCGGCGGGACCTTTCCCAGCCCAGGCGCAGAGTGGGCCGGACCCTCTCCCAGCCCCTTGGGCCGCCCCCCACCACTCCACAGTGCCTCCCCCACCCCGCCCACAGAGTAGGATTTTCTGCCGAGTTCCGGGAGCCCCCAGACCCAGTCCTAGCCCAGGTCCGGTGAGTGTG
>NW_004524878.1:1437036-1475274 GCF_000260255.1 Octodon degus
ATGAATAGAATGATTTGTTCTAATGGTGTTTGTAAATGGGATCACAAGTCCACTTCTTGTACAGCAATTAACCACTGAGAAGAATATATGCAGTGTATTATTTGTTGAAACTGTACTTCCGATTAGATTTGAAACTGTCTCATTGCTATCTGTTTATCAATAAAACTTTAAAAAAAATGTGTTGAGCTGGAAAAACTCCAATAAAATGTTTTAATCTAGAACAAGATGCAGAGCACAGCATAGAACAACATTATCAAGAAGTACTAGAGAGTAACTTTCAAACTGCAAGTCTTAGAGTAGTGGTGGAGGACCTATGGCACTCATGCCTCAGCAGGTTTTCTATACCAATGAGAGCTCCAAAATGTTTGCCCTCACTGTCTTAGACCATCAGGGCTGTTTCCCTTCAGGATAAAGTCCTATGTACAATTTTAGAAGACAACAGAAGAGGGTACACCTACAACTAGAATACATACCAGAGTATGTGGCCATACTCTGCTGGTTCTAAGCAGAAGTCGATCTCATTTCATCTCTGTAATAACTGTGCTGTGAGACAGTTGTCATCATCTCCATTTTATGAAGAATGAAGGTGAGGCACAAAGGTTAAGTAATTTGCCCTCGTCTCACACCAAGTGGCAGAACCCAGGTCAGGAGAGGCTGGTACTACACTCTGTAACTGATGCCCAAGAGAGAACAGTCGTCCTTCTGTGGGAAGCTACCTCCCATCCCAAATGTACAGCTGCAGCCAAGCTCTAGCTAGATAAAAACAGGATATGGACAGGCAAGCCAGTGCCTGGCCCGACTTCTTGGTGTTGAACCCCACTTTCCTTGAAACCACCCAACTGAAGGCCATGACTTGAGACAAAATATGCAACACTCATCATCATTATTCCCCATCAAGGAACACAAGGGCTCACAAATACACACCGTGATCCAAGAAGGCCTAACAGCAGCCTTCCTGCAGATGAGAAACCAGATGAAAAGGGTCAGTCCCTCCGGCTCCCAGCTGCTGCCAGGGTCCTGATGGCGACAGAATTTGCCTTCTAGTCCTCTTCCACACAGAGCAAGCCCTACCACAGGCCTGTGGTTTTCAAACTGGGTGCCAAGATACTTTAAATTTCCAAGGGAAAAAAAAGCAATATACAACACTCATCAGACACCCTACAAATTCACAGTTGCAGCAGTAAGTTGAATTATATTCTTTTTGATGATATCATTCTTTCTTTCTTTTTTTTCTTTTCTTTTCTTTTTTTTTTTTTGATGATATCATGTCTTCGTGAAGCTGGGTTTTCAAGAGTTGCTGTGATAAAATGCAAGTACCATCCAAAACCAACAGGAATCAGAAATGAGAGTGGCAGTACTGAGATATTGTGTAACATCCAGTACATCCGCATGAGTATAAAACTGTGGTTATTTAAAAATATTGTCCTTTTAATTTCTGTATATAATTTTTCAGATGGCTAACTTAGGGTGTTAGGATAAGGAGACAAAAACACTAAAATGTTTAAACCTAAGTACTTAATAAGTGAAACAGCTATTTCTTTGGGTCTATGGGCAACATTTACTTTTAAAAATCAGTGAAATACTGAGGCCCATGAACTGAGGATGTGTGGAAGCCTCTGCAACAGGTGATTTTAAGTCAAGAAGACCGGAAGGAGTGTCTGGAACAGACCCAGCCCTGCCTCCAAGGCAGGGGAGGCAGAGCACCAGCTGGGGAGGAGGAACACCGGCAGACAGCACAGCCTGTGGGCTGAGAAGAGGCGCCACTAGGCAGCTTCCTCCAGACCCAAGGGCCCCATGCACATCTGCCCCCTAGGGCTCCATGCACATCTGCCCTAGGCTCCAGCCTCTTGCCTGAACTCTCTCGATTCAGCACCACCCTCATGAATAAAACCCACAGCCAGCCCAGAAGCCAGCTGACCAGCAGGAGACTTCCACACAGGCTCGGACTTGGGCAGGGTCCCTAAACCAAACCATTAATCCACAGAGAGTGGGAAGGAGTGACAGGAATCTAGGAGAGGGCTTCCACTGTCACCAGACATTGAAGGGACAACTGGGGTGAAAATCTGCATGACAATACCCTCTTTGTTCCCCAAGGGTTTCCTGGCCTGCTACATTCTTTCCCACCCTTGTTCCTTGGGGTCATAATCCTGTCTCGTGACATCACGGCTATAGATACAACAGATACAACAGCCGACTGTTGTGATGTCACAGGATACAACTTTTGTCACTTTAGCTGGGGGGTTAGGTGGAGAAATGGTAAAGGACAAAAACAGAATACAGCTACTGGAATTTGCTTTTTCATGCTAATTTCCTGGTAATGAAGGGCAGTCATAGATTCCTCTGTACCAAATGGGCAGAAAACACAGAGGAGACAAAAGATAGTTCTCAATTCCAGCACTGGCCAAATAGGAAATCTTCTTGGTCCAGCCAAATCCAAGGCCTTTTTTTGTTTTCCTGGGGCCCAGAAAAAGTAGAGAAAAGCGGAGACCCAGGAACAGCCCCAGGATGGAACAGTCCCTGGAAATGCAGGTCTGGAATCCTGCTTCACATTCTGGACCCCTAGCTGGCTGAAGGACAAAACTCTGTCCCTTTGGACTGAATCTTCTGGGGAGTCACCAGGATAGAGAAGGCACTCAGAGGAATGTCACAGGAGAAATGACTGCAGGAACTGAGAATGTTTACCCTGGAGAAGAGAAGGCCTGCACGGGGGAGGGTGACAACTGCCTTGGGAATTGCAAAAGGCACTCATGTGAAAAAGGGATTCCATGTATTTTCTATAGTTCCCCAAAGGGATTTCAGACAATGAGAAGATCCAGAGAGGCCAAACTAAGGAAGAACTTTTTATCTTTGAATTCTAATTTCAGATGATAATTCCTTTTTAATTCTTTATGTCTCAATTACAGGCTACACTTTTGAAGATAAGGACTGTTGTTTATATAGTATCCCAGAACTCTGAGTAAGGGGCACACAACAGAAGCTTACTTATATGTGAAGAAACAAATGACAACAGTCTGCAGAAGCTGTAAGTACTTTTTGAACCCCTTACCTTGTGCTACCCACTCAGTTACATGCTTGAAATACAAAAGAGAAAAAGTTAGATAAACCAGTTGTGGTGGGACATGCCTGTAATCTCAGTAAGTTGGAGGCTGAGGCAGGAGGACCATAAGTTCAAGGCTAGTCTGGGCAATATAGTGAGACCCTGGCCCAAGAAGGAACGTGAAAAGGGCTGGGGATGCAGCTCATGGTAGAATGCTGCTGGATTTCACCTCTAGTGCTGCATGCGCACATGCACCTATGCATGCACGCGCACGCACGCACACACACACCAAAAAGGCAGTGTATCCCCTTCTTCTTCTTCTTTTTTTTTTAATTTTTGTTTTTGGTACCAGGAAACAAACTCAGGACCTTGCGCTTGCCAGGCAGCAGCTTAAGCATCTGAGCTATCACCCCAGCCTTCCCTCTCTTTTTCTTAGACTGATGTGGGAGACACCTAGCATTCCACCCAATATTCAAGATTCCTTGATTTTTACAGTTCTGTACAAACCCTCTAACCACCACCACTACTCAGAAGCCTGAAGATCTAGGTCGAGTTACGCCTTTCTTCCCAGAGACCTCAGTGCAGAAGCCTGACACACTGGGGTAGAGTGACCAGGCTGGGAACTTGTCAAGGCCCCATGCCACCACAAGACAACACAGGCATCATGGGAACGTGGGTTCCTTCAACCCAGCAATAAATAAGTATGACCCAGTTAAGAGATATATGGTATTCAGTCCTCAGTTTTAAAAGACCTTAAAATTTCCCTGTCCTATGAATGACATCCGGATAGCTGTAGAGCAATTTTCAAAGGAATCAGTCTCATGAGAACATGAGAA
The DNA here is from genome assembly GCF_000260255.1 of Octodon degus. Taxonomy (NCBI): domain Eukaryota; kingdom Metazoa; phylum Chordata; class Mammalia; order Rodentia; family Octodontidae; genus Octodon; species Octodon degus. The sequence continues at coordinate 1,440,910 of NW_004524878.1, forward strand.
TATAACTGAAGACAAGGAGACATTATTATCAAATATGACAAGAGTTATCCTCTTCACAGTGGTTCTTAGAGGCCTGCTAAGGACATTCTCAAAACATTTCCGAAATTTCTATTTGGAAACTACCCTCAGATTTTAGAACATATCTGAATTTTCCCTGAAGGAAAATAGGCATCCTTCAAGGGTGCTAACTTCAGAGGCAATGATAAAAAAAAAGAACAAGAAAATACTATTTTAGGGTAGAATATGCAGTACCCACCAGGTGTACTACAATGCTTTGGTATCAAAAGAGATATAAAATGAGCAACTCCAAATCTTCACATGTTTGGGTTTAGAAACAGTATTCACTTTGAGGTTCCAGGCTCATTTAAATATCTAATAAACTTCATGCAAGCACCTCTACAGAAAATTTATATGCACGTATTTCCCTCTTCTGTTGTATTGCACTGTGCTGTACTGTATTTTTTAGTCAAGCTCTCATTATGTACCTGGCCTTGAATTCACAGAGATCCTCTTGCCTCAGCTTCCTGAGTGCAGGATTACAGCAGTGCGTGCCACCATACTCAGCTGTCTCACATTTAGAGCTCCCAAATTTCCTCCACAGATCTCTGTCCTAACCCATTTCACCTTCTCCACAAATGTCCAGGTAACTGCTATCAGAGGCGTATGGTCCGGCAAATGCACCAATGTTCAGCACTAAGGGGGCCCACTCGCCACCGCAGCCCAGCTTCCCCAAGGCTCCAGCACTGTGTTTCAAACTTGGATGTCAACTTAGAAAGTTACTATGTGCCATGAGCCTGCCAGAGTGTGTGAATAATTAGGTGCAAAATAGACTCACAAATGATGCTGAAAGGCCACACAAATGGGATGTTTTCTCAAGTGGTTTGTAAATTACTTTTCCAGACGATTCCCACCTTCCTGCAGGTACTCAGACTCCGCATGAACCCCAGGCTATCATCACCTAAGTTTTCCTATGGGAAGCCTGGAATATAGGGCTTCCTGCCCTATCAGTTTGGTTTGGTTTAGTTTGGTTTGTCTTGCTTTGTTTTGCTTTGTGGTACTAGAGATGGAACCCAAGCTGAGCTACATCCCCAGCCCCCTTTTCTTAAATTTTATTTTGAGATAGGGTCCCACTAAGTCTCTGAGTTGCCCAAGCAGGGCTTGAACCTGTGATCCTTCTGCCTCCCGCTCCCAGAGTGCCTGCATTACCTGCATTACAGGTGTACACCACTCCGTCCTTTTCTGGACTGGCCAGCACACTCGCCAAACTGTTCCTCACACACTAAAAGCCACCCAAGTCACAACTGACTCATGCCACCGCTCTTTGTAATGAGGTATGACATGCATCTAAGCCCTTGTATATTTTCATATTTGTAGCCTACAATTAGGCATTTTTGAGGGATGTAGCTGACTAGTGGTTTTGTTCAGTGACCTATAATTATTCACACAGGCATCACGGTCAATCCAGATAACTGTCAGGCCTGGAGGCGCTATGAGCTCAGGCCTCATGAAGGAGCCTACTTAGCTCCAAGAAGGCCCATGGAATACTGCTTGCAGTGCGCTGCTAAGCGCCACACTGTCCCACCTTGGCTCTCCCAGAGGTGCTTCGGTTCCCTTCACCCTCTCCCATACCCAAGGATGAGCACAGTTGTGTCAACAACAGCAGTGTCCACTTTCTTAGATGCGGTCTGCTTTACCAGGGCAAGAGCATGTAAAGAGATGTGAACTTCCAAAACTCCTCGCAGGTTTCTCACTTGAGAAAAACTGGGCCACACCCAACAGCCCATAGAATCCTGAAGGCAGCTTCCTGATGTGTGTGGCTGGGCCACAGAAGCAGCCCTAAGTTACTACTGCCACCGTTTTTCTGCCACATAGTAGTAGCTTCACTATTCCCAAGGACCCAATGGAGTAACCACTCTGACCCCCAGACCCACTACCCTCTTTCCCTGGCTTGAAGGGCAAGGCCAGTTGAGCACAAAGATATGTCCCACATACATACATTTGGTTCCAATTACAACTGGTCTCTTGACTTCTATTTTATTTTATTTTATTTTATTTTATTTTGAGACAGGGTCTCACTGTGTAATTCACACTGGCCTTGAATTTGCAGTTATCCTCCTGTCTCTGCCTCTCAAGTGCTGGAATTACAGGTGTGTACCATCATACTAGCTCTTGACTTTCTAATGGCAGTTCAAATCCTGATTCTAAATGTAACCTAAAATATTGCCACCAGACAGCCTAGTACAGCTACGAAATATAGTTGCAGGGCCAGCGAAATAGCTCAGCACATTAAAGCACCTGCAAGTAGGCGCAGGGGCCTGGGGTTCAATCCCTGGGACTGCCTTGCTGGCCTCACTCCCTGGGGCATGCTGAGACAGCAATTGAGACTGGGTACGGTGGCACGCACCTGTAATCTCAACTCCTGGGAGGCTATAAACATGTGGATCACTGAATGGGATCTAGTAGTGAGACCCTGAACACCCTGTAGACTCTTCCCTAAAAAATACCAAAAAAATTAAAAAATAAAATACAGTTGTAGCTTACACCTTGGAGCAGCATATAAATTAAGTATGAGCTTAACACCTAACCTCAATTACTTTCCAACTTTCCTTTCTTCCCCACTGTGGGCCCCACAATACCTTAGAGTGCTACAATTTTTCAAATATATGCTCATATTTTTTCACATTTGAGTGCACCAATGAGCCCAAGGGTAGTTAAACCCACTATATTCCTCTTTTCACAAGGAAGGAGGGTGAGGCTCAGAGAGACTAAGTGTCTTGTCCAAGGTCACTCAACCAATGCAGACCCAAGCCTTGAACCGCTTCAAAGCAGTGTGACATCAGTTTCTCCATGTGTCAGCAACTCCTAGTAGCTACTGCACAGGGTTACTGGTTAGGCCTAATGAGTTAATGTTTGCAAAGAGCTTGGAATGGTGTCAGCTTCACAGTGGCACTACATGGCTGTCATCACTATCACCTCTGTGAGCGCTACCAATGCCACCAGCCAGAACCTCCACTTCCCAATCTAAAGCTCTTTCCCTCCAATCTGCTGCGTCTTTGTAAAGATTGCTCAGGCGCAGTTTCATGTAACCTGGCTAAGGACAGGCCCAACCCCTATAATTGGTCTGCCAAACACAGAACTCATGGGGCCCTGAGCTCCTCACCCCCCAAACCTCTATACTTGTGTGCATGGAGAAGTACACACCCACCATCTTTTCCACAATTCTACCTGCATTCTCCTGGCCTCTGATCTTACTTACACCATCCCACGGCTATCTCAGCCGGCACTACATGACTCATTTCTATCCAGCTTTTCTTCCAACAACCATTTCATAGGCACTAACTGCTCACCAAGCCCTGAGCTAGGTAGTAGGGAAAACAGACTTAGTCCTGAAAAGAACACCAAATGAGAAGCGCAGGAACTAAAGGGGCAGTGAAAGTGCAAAGGGACCCGAAAATGACTGTCTGATGACAGCATAAAAGATTTCCGAGAAGGCACCACTGGAATGAATTTTACAGTAACTGGAGTTCTCTCTGTAAACAAAGAAAGAGCCAAACTTTCTGAGCTAAGATAGAGGGATGCAAAACATCATACAGAGGAGTATAATCACATACTGCCAACATGGAGGGTGTGTGTGTGTGTGTGTGTGCGCGCGCGCGCGCGCGTGCACACGCACTTGCATTATTGTGATATTGTGGAGAACTGGCTGTTGTAGGAGAAAAAAATCACACATTTGGTGTCAGGAGAGTTGTGGGTAGAAACAGATCCTCATAGTGGAAGTCGCATGAATGAAAATGATAGAAAGAGGAAAGCAGGACGTGGGAAAGTGAGCCAAATGCAGCTGCACAGGGCCGGGGAGGTAGCTGAGCGGTGCTATGCCTGCTGGCAAGCTTGAGGCGCTGATCTCAATTTCCTGAGACACGGGGCCTCAAGGGCACCTTCCTCCCCCTCCACCTGCCCTTTCTAAGCCCATGATGCCTGGCAGTAGCAGGCAGCAGGACAACAAACAGCACGTCTGTCTGCCATGAGCTAGGTGGCAGTCAGGTTGTCTGGACATGCTGCAATATACCAACTTTAGGCAAAACTCTATTTTTGCTGGTGGTGGTCTTATTTGTTTGTTTTTCGTCTTTTTGAGACAGGGTCTCACTCTGTAGTCCAGGCTGGCCTTAAACTTGCAGCAATCCTGCTACCTCGGCCTCCGATTACAGGGTTATGCCACCCTGCCCAGCTTAGGCAAAACTAGTAACAGTTTTCTCTCTCCTGTCTTCCCCCTCCTTTTAAAGAACTGTTTATCCCTATTCTCATTTCTGCCCCACTCTGAGCCCTGCATTTTATGCCAATGCTTTTACACAAATCCAACTTCATGTCTTGAGTGAAATATAATTTCACAGGAATGTGATTCTGGAATGATCTCATTGAAAATGCACATCCAGCAAAGGCCATGAGCAAACTCCAGCCCAGCCCGTTCACACCCAGAGCCAAGAAGATTGTGGACCCCTTTCCCTTAAATGGAGAACGTGCCTGGGACCCAGAGCAAAGCGCAGCAGCTGCCCACGATATTACCCTGCCTGAAAACTGAGGCCCGGGCTCAGCTCAGCGACCTCCTCACACCACCCTGGTCCTATACCAAGATGGGCTGAAGAGAGCTTCAAGGAAACAGGCCTCACCACACAGATGCTCTCTGGCTCCAGGTCACAGGACACCAGCTGAAATTGCGAGTGGTCCCCTCTGGGACTCCCTCAGACAGCAGAGCGAGCAAAAGCCAGGGTGCTCAAGACCCTCCTGCAGCTACCTGATGGCCCTCACTCCGAAACTCCATTACCATCTGGCTTTGCGAGACAATTCAGAAAGCAAGACATCGAGCTTGAAGCTCCATGGCACAGCAGGTCCTGCCCAGTCCAAAAAGCTGAGACAGTGGAACTGGGGATGAAATAATATACTATGTGGGACTCTCATAAAAAAAAAAAAAAAAAAAAAAAATCCTAGCTGAAAAATTACCAAGGTGGAAAAAATGTCCCCATTCCAGATCTGTTTCCACCCCAGATGAACCCTCATAAAACAGACCAGAAAAGTAGAGAAAAAACCCTAATGGCTTACAGGGTCTATGAGAACTTTCTGTGTTATCTTTGCAACTTTTCTGTAAATCTATAACTATTCTAAAAGAAAAAAGTTATTTAACAAACAAGCTTGTCATGATTTCCTCTATAAGGAATGGTGGGAAAAGCACAAACTCTTGAGATACGGGGTAAAAAAACTGCCTCTACTAGCTACAAAGCTTTGGATGAACCACCTAATCTTTCTAAGCTTCAGTTCCCCATCTGTTAAAACAGCGTTGACAGTTCCAACCGCAAAGTGTTTCTGCGTGGATTAAATAAGATACTGTATGGAAAGGGCTTCCCGCTGCTAAAAGTACTTTCTTTCTGGGCAGTAACAGTTCTCAATGGAGGCAGCCTCCACTTCCAGTTCTTGATGACTGTAGGTCGAACCCTTCCAATCCTGAGGACTTACACTCTCCTTCCAGACAGCAAGACTTATCTAAGCCTAGGGCATTCACCCCAAGTGCTGAATGAAGGCTGCCTTACAGCAAGTTCCAACTGGTGAAAGCACACCTTTGTTGACAGAAACACATTCTCCTTCCTGCTTTTTTTCTTTCTCTTAGACTCCAATGTCACTGCCATTAACTGAATGACTTCCCTGAGGTTTGCAGGATTCAACCATAACCAAAGGTCAACAGAACTGAGCTTGTGGTAGGATTAGCTGGCCCAGGGGCGGGGAGATATGTGCCCTCAGAGTTGCCACACAAGATTCTTCACCCTTGGTAGCACGACTGTTGTCCTCCACCACCCCCACCCTTGCCCATATCCTGCCCCACCCTGGCCCCATATGAAGCTGGGAAGATGAAATGAAAATCCACAAAGTCAGTGGACACAACAAGTTCCTCACAGCCAACGAGTAAATCCCCAGGAGTGAGAAAGAAGTCATCCCAAGCCTTTGAGCCTCACTGTGCTACCCACTTCTTCCCTAAGGAGACCAAGGTGGAGAGAGTTTAAGGACCTCTACTGAATCTTACAAGTGGATGCATGAAACTCTTGGATGTTCTGGATGAGGAGAAAAAAGTTATGTCTCTGGTATCATGTTATCTCCTCGAAAATCACTCACAAGGATATCAGCTGCTTTAAAAACTCCCTTGAAACAAAAAAGCCCAATCTCACCCAGAAAATTTAGTATCCAAATAAGGGAGTGCTCAGTGCTACAACAGCCTGCTCCAACTGTGGAAAGCCCTTCGAGAAAAGCAGTTCCCAGGCTCAGAATTCCACTGGCAGGTTGTAACCCCTCCCAGCACTAATGAGCACATTCTAGTGGCTAATTTCTCTGACCTTCCAGATGGCTGGACTGGGGACACACCCCAGCGGAGGCCCAAGGACATTAGTTCCTGGCAGGGAGTTTGCAAAAGCTCAGCAGCCCCAGCTAAGCCAGATAACAGCCCCAGGGGTTTCAAGGACAAGTTTTAGGAAGCAAAGCCCAAGAAGATGTCCTTGGAGCCATTTCTTGGTTAACCAAATATAAGCCAAATATAGCGAAATATGAAGAAGCAAACTATGGTGTCATCTTCACAATTTTTCTGCGGTTCATTACTTCAGACCTAGTTTACTACAACAGTCTCTGGTTATACAAAATGCACTTTAATTGAGTGACAGTCCAGACAATCTAACTTAAATTCATTTAAGTATTCCTGTTTTATCAGCTATTTCCTGTTAGTCTCCCATCCTCAGTCCTCTTTGCTCATAGAGAGTAAACACCCTAGAACATCAGCATCAGTCTATCAGTTGGGGTCCTCAACTGGCCCTCAGCAGAACCATTTTCTTCCAGTTTCAACCAGTCTCACTTCTCTCTCCTTCTTTCTGTCTCTGACTATCCTGCAGCCTACCCACCTCATCCCCATTTCCTGCCCACGGCTCTCTCCAGGAAGGACTCCACCTGCTTCAAACACGTCCATTTCTGCGCCCATGTTTTTGTGCCCAAACCACTGCCAGGACTGGAGTGCTCCCCTCCTTCCTCTCTGTTTATCCAAACTGTATTTGGTCCAAGCGTCCCCCTCCACACACCCGTAAGCTCAAGCTGGAAAAACCTTTGTTCCGCAATGACCAAGCAAGTCCTCTGTGCCAGACACTAGGCCACTCACTGAGAACACAGACAGGAAAACAGACTTCTACTTGTACTAACCAGTGGGAGGGGCTTCAACATGAACTTGCCTGCTTACCTGAACTGTCCAGAGAGCAAGTCAACCACTAGAACCCAAAGGCTCGCTACGGGATTTGCGGAGACTGAGACCAGGTAGAAGGGCATGAAATCAGGGAGGATGAGGTCTTCGTGTCTCTTCTTTAGCCTTTCCAAGAAGTCACCTGGTCCTAGTGATTCAGAATAAGAACCACCATCCTCTCTAACATAACATGCATCAACCTTGCTTGCATTATCAGCTTAGATAAAATTTAAGCAGGTGGGCAAGGGCCAACCTCACTCAGTATCAACCCCATCCATCTCCCCTCCACAGGACCAGACTCAGGGTCCCACCTACAAGATCCTCTCTACTCATAATCACAGATACCTGTTGGGTCCAGGGTAGAGGGAAGGAAGAACAGCCAGCCCATCCCTACTTAGCTTTCCAGCCCTGGAGACTTACAGGCTTCCTTATCCTCACCCTCATTGCAATCTACATGAATCTCAAGCCCCTGAATAAGCATGAACTATTCAGCCTTCTGCTACTAAAATCACCACTGCAGAGAGGCCGAATCCATCACAGTCCACACTAAGGAAGTTTACCTCTTTCAGAAGCTTACCAAAATGCAAGGCCCCTCCTTGGGGGACAGACCCACATGGCTTTTATATGTGTTTAGCTCAGCTAGCAAGGCCACAGCTGCTGCTGAGCCACGGATACCACACAGGAGTACTACACAGACCAGTAAGTAAATGCTTAAGGAAAAAACACCAGAAAGAACAGAAGCCGCCATCAGCCCTCTTTTTAAGTCACCAGCATCTACCTCAGGGGAGTGCCTGGGCTATAAAAGGCACATTATCGTTGAATCCTGAGGCACCTAGAGCCTCAAATGGTCTCCACACAGCTAGTCCTACTGGCAGGCGCATCTCCTAGGGCGGAAAAAGGACCCAGGACACATTACGCATGTTCGGAGACTTGGCTACATGTTTTCACTCCCTGTCCACCTCCGCCCCTCCCCCATCCCGACAACTCAAATTTTCAGTCTCCACATATGTGTCGATGTGCCTGTGTGTCTGCGTTTTATTTACACTACCATGTCTGTTGTTAGCAACAGAAACAAAGTACTTTAAGGCAGTAAGGCGAGTCTGCCAACTGGCTTGCTGCTTCTCATCCTGCTTCCAGCTCAGCAAAAGGACTAGTGAGGGATCCTTCCTGCACCCTACAACTATGTGTGCCTACAGCTCCCACGTCCCAGCTCACCCCAAGCTCATCATCATGCAGAGACCTGAGCCATCACACCTCCTCTCTCTCCTTCCACGGAGGCCACACCCCGACACCTCACTGCCTCACCAGAAGACCCTGACTACTACTGGAAGGCAGATCTTTAAGAGTCAGGACTCGGGAAACCCAGTCTCCTCACCCAGACACTGCTCCCAAGACTTACTCTGGAAAGCAGCTGAAGTGAAGTTTCACTTTTACAGCCTTTCCCACCTTCAGCTTTTCAGCTACTGATAATCTTCAAAGTTCCATTACTAGGCTACCAACACAATCAACAGGAATTACTCATCACTATTTTGCTTTCAGCAGAGACAAAAAGAAATACAAATAATTCTTGCACTCCAGGAGCTCATGGGCCAGAGTAGGGAGACAAGACACAATAGCAAAGAACCCAAGTGAGGGACTCTGCTGAACCTCACCCTAAAGCACGAGGGTTATTGTGATGCGACTGCAGCAGCTCAGGGCAGGACCCTGCAGGAGGGAGAACATGAGCCAGGCCTCAAAGGATGACCGTGAGTTGAACAAAAGGAGATAGAGGTTGTTTGAAATGAAGAGTTATGGGGTCCACGGAGATAGCTGAGCAGTCTAAGTGCCAGTTTAGGCAAGTGCAGGGACCACAGTTCAATCCCCAGCACCACATGTCATGCTGGCCCAGCCCTGGGTGCACTGAGCCAGCCACCAAGACAGGGGGCATGGTAGTACACACCTGTAATCCCAGCGCTGGGAGGGCTGAGACAGGAGGATCACTACAAGTCTGAGCTGTATAGTGAGACCCTGTATCAATACAAAAAAAAAAAAAAAAAAAAAGAAAAGAAAAGAAAAGAAACAAAGAGTTAGACTATAACTCAGGTCCCAAGCTAGACCATAACTCAAGGAAAAATGGCAAACATCATGCCTGCAGTGTTTTTCCCATATCCAACTGAGCCCATGGTGTTAAGGAGGAAGGAAACTGGCCTCTTCTTGATGAAAATAAAACCCTCACCTCCAAGTCCCCATGCTGTCTGGCCCCCACAGACTCTGCCAAGAGCATGCTCAGTGCTTCCTTTCTCTATACTACACTACTCTGGAATCCTCTCCCCTGTTGTGCACAGAATGTAGCAAGGCTAAATCCCTAAGCCTCAAAGGCCCCCAAAACATACAAAGCTTTTGGTGCTCACGACTCCTGCTGCCACAGTGGGACAAGCTTCAGGCTCCCCATGCTGCAGTGTGGCGCTGGAACTTGGGCTGTTCCTCTACCTGGTCAGGTCAAGCGATGAGCTTGGTTCTCTACCCAGTAGCATAGGAAAACGGGGACACTGTCAGCTCCTCATAAGCCAGGACAACAGTGTTTCCTCCTCCATTCATATTTACAATCACACTTGCATTCAACTAACACATACTAAACATGCAAATGTACACCGAAGTCCCTAATGGCAGCCACGTACCAAAATAAGTGCCATTCTCAGGAACTTACAGTCTAGTAAGATGGGTGCAGAGACACATATACATCTATAAAAACCAAGAATATTATATTAAGGGCCATTACAGAGATGAGTTGCATGCCCTTGGGGATACACCATTAGAGAAATCAAATGTTGTAGGTTAGGTAGAGGGAGATTATTTGCAACTCAAGGATCAGGAAGGCTTTATAGAGAGGTGGACCCCCTTGCACTGGACCTGGAAGAACAATGGTAATAAAAGAGTATGCTGGGACGACATGAAGTTGCATGAACAAAGGCTAGAGGCAGAAAGTAGAACACGTGAATGAAAGCAAGATGCTCTTGCTGGTGTAAACTTAGCTGAAAGAAGACTGATAGGAAAGATAGAAAGACAGAAATAGGAGATTTCAGAAACCTGCAGGAACCAATTTAAGCATCTTAGTTTTTCCCTGGGGAATCAAATTTTCTGAGAAAGAAATGATGCATCAGGGACTATGCTTCTAAAAGATGACGCAGTACTCATGTCTAGTGGCTGCAGCAGAATAACTTTTTCTTTTTTTTTTTTTTTTTTTTCAGTACTAGGGATTAAACTCAGGACCCTGAGCTTGCCAGGCAAGCACTTATTCTGCTGAGCTATCTCCCCAGTCCTGCAGCAGAATAACTTGATCATGATGGGGGGTGGAGAGCTAAGGTAATTAACAAGTACTTGACAAGAATTCCTATCTTTGAGATTCAGGCTTCGCAGAATATAAGTAGACATTCGATTCCTGGCACTACATGCCACACTGGCCTTGCCACAAAGCGCGCTGAGCTAAGACTGAGAGAGGTGTGGTGGTGCATGCCTGTAATCCCAGAGCTGGGGAGATTGAAAACAGGAGGATTACTATAAATCTGAGCTGCATACTGAGACCCTGTCCAGGCAGCTAAAAGACTGGTCCACTGGAGGGCTGGGGATTAGGTCAGCAGCAGAGTATCTGCCTGGCAAGCACAAGGTCCTGCGTTTGATTCCTGGTACCAAATAATAAAGAAGAAAGGCCAGCCTGCAAGCAGGCTCAGGGGCCCAGGTTCAATCCCAGCACCTGCCATGCCAGCCCTACCCCCGGGGTGTGCTGAAACAGCAATTGAGACAGGGCATGACGGCACATGCCTGTAATCCCAGCTCTGGGAGGCTATAAACAGGTGGATCACTATGAGTCCCATCTAGTAGTGAGACCTTGAACACCCTGTAGAGTCTTCCATAAAATACAAAAAAAAAAAAAAAAAAAAGAGGAAGAGGAAGAACAGGAAGAGGAAGAAAAGGAAGGAGAAAGAGGAAGGGGAAGCAGAAGTAGAAGAAGACTGTCCATGGGAGGCAGAGGCAGGAAAATTACTGTGTTTGAGGCCAGTTTAGGCTGCATAGTGAACTCAAGGCCAGCCTGAACCGCACAACAAGACCTGTGTCAAAGAGAGACAGAGACAGAGACAGAGACAGAGACAGAGACAGAGACAGAGACAGAGAAGAGACTGTCTAACCAAGGAATGGCTACAGAAACTGAGGGGAGGAGCAATGAAGGAAGAGGGGATGCACAGAAACAAGTGGGAATTTCAGGATCCTGAAAGGGGAATTGCTCCAGGTGGTTGAAGATGAAGACACACCTGTTACAGGTACTTTAAGAGGAGTAAAAATGAAGTTCTTAGCCAGGCGTGGTGGTGCACATCTGTAATCCCAGCACTCAGGAGACTGAGGCAGAAGGATCACTAGGAGTTTGAGACCAGTTAGGGCAATAAAGTAAGATCAATGCCAGCCTGAACTGCATAGCAAGACCCTGTCTCAGAAAGGCAAAAAAAAAAAAAAAAAAAAAAAAGAATTCTCAAGGCCTAATAATGCTAGAAAGGGAACGTCTAGAAACAATGTGAAGCCAAAAGACAAGTAACAGCACCAAGAATGACAAGACAGAAAGGAAGGGAGGGACTCACTTGCTGGCCAGAAGGGCTTGGAAGCCATGTCAGGGAGCACACAGTACACATCAGAAGAGGAGGAAAGTGGCTTCACTGAAGAGGGCCACACGGATGTGAGACCATAGCTGGCTTCTGGGAACAGCCAGCTCTCAGCTATAATGAGGAGGCAGAACTGTTCAAAGAATAGGTAAAAAACAAGGAGCAATACCATTTTTTGTCTATTAAAGAAGATGATAAAAATTCTCAAATTTGGGCAGAGTGTGGCAACCCAGGCACTCTCTTGCAACATAGGATGTGCTATCCACCAGTACAATTTTTTCTAGAAGATAATTTAGCAACACGCACATGTATATAGTCACATGTCACTTATTGACAGGGATACATTTTGAGAAAATATCATTAGGCAACTGTGGGGGGGGGTAAGGATTTTTTTTTTTGTCCGAATGCCCTCAGGGCAGGTTTGGCTGGCTAGAGTGTTGTGGGGATCGAACCACAGCAACCTGAGGCTGACAGCTTTGTGGAAGCAGCCACTTAAAGAACTGAGTTAGGGCCAGGCCCGCTGTGTGTGTATATATATTAGGCAAATATATATTCATTTTCAGAGAAACTTATAGAGATATCATGAAAATAAACATGTATACAATTTTATAGATATATATTTATTTATTTATCTTGTATTTAGGACAGGGTCTACAGGGTCTCCCTACGTAGATCAGACTCAGTGACCCTCCTGTTTACAGCCTCTCAAGCGCTGAGATTACAGGCACACGCCACCACACCCAGTCTCAACAGCAGTCATAGCACGCCCAGGGGCAGGGCAAGCCAGGGGATCAAACTCCTGGCCCCTGCATCTGCCTAAGCAGGCGATTTAATCCAATGAACTACTTGGCTGGCCCACGTAGATATTTATTGTCTCATAACTTTTAATAGTGAAAATAACAACCACCACCTAAGAATCTATCAGGAGATCGTTAAATAAAATAATAATGATTCATCCACACAATGGACTTATACAAAGCATTAAACATTACAAAGTAGTTTTTTTTTAATTTTATGTATTTGGTACAGGGTCTCACTACACAGCTCAGACTCCTAGTGATCCTGCAGGCTTCAGCCTCCCCAGCATTGGGATCCCAAGCATGCACCACCACACCTGGTCTCAGTAGCCAGTCTGTCACATTCTAGAGGAGGGCTGGAGTGGCATGCAGTACTGGAGATCAAACCCTGGTCCCTGCACTTGCCAGGCAGGAACTTAGATCACTGAGCTATCTCTGCAGCCTACAAAGTAATCTTACATGTACTATTTGTGGAATGTATTTGAGAATAATTTTAGTTGAACAACTAGGTTATAAAACATAAATGCAAGATAATATTTTTTAAAACTTTTTTTTAAAAATTTTATTCATTTATTTATGTGTGTGTGTGTGTGTGTGTGTGGCCAGCTCAGCCCACCAGGGGGCGGGGCTGGCTGGCATGTGGTGTTGGGGGATTGAACTGCGGTCTCTGTGCTTTGCTGAGCTTGTTCTAAGTAGGTGCTTTAGACCACTGAGCCATCTCACCCGCCCGATAATATTGTTTTGAAAAATATATATACAATAGGTGATCAAAATTTTAAGTGAACATTTAAATTTTTAAAAACTTATTACAGTAGAAGACACATGCCAAGAACAATGGGAATAAGCATGTTTGAAAGGATATTTTGAGAGGGGATTGATGGTAAGATGTCTTTTACTGTAATAAATTATTTTATTTAAACCCTTACCATATGTTTTGATCACACTGTATACCATATGAAAAGATCCAAAAGGGCAACATCTAAAAAAATTAAGTAATATGGGACTCTTATTTTCTTCCTAGTAGTTTTTATTTTACTTATACTCCTCAATGAACACGTATTTCTTTTACTATTTAAAAAAAATCAATAAAGTTACTTTGCAGAAAAAAGGAAATAAAGGCAAGCTGGACTGCCAATAGCACATGGGCTTTACCTAGAATGATGAAAAAAATTAGCTGCAAAAGAGGGGGATTCTAGGGCCCAGGAGACAACTCAGCAATGCAAGCGCCTGCCTGGCAAGTACAAGGTCTTGAGTTCCATTCCTGGGTACAAAAAATAAAAAATAAAAAATAAAAAGAGGAGCATTCTGTAGGCAGAAGGGTAACAAAAGCCACATACCACAAGAGCTAGTAAAGCAAGACCTCAAGGTTTGTATCTAGACTCAGCTCACTCTCTTGAGCAAAGAAGGCTGCCAGTAAGCTCAGTGGTAATCACAGGCCAGACCTGCATTTAGGCATATGTGAAGCATCTAAAGCTTTCACCTCATCCAGAATTGCTGAGTGCTTGGCCTCTATGAACCATGAGCCAGTATAGTGTTTCCTATTACTCAATCCCACAGAGGGCAGAGCAGTTGTTAGAAACCATAGGAAGCCACACCACCTGAGATGCCACGAGTGTCCACTAAAATTAAGTTACCCATGGGCTGGTGAGATGGCTCAGTGGTCTAAAGCACCTACTTAGAACAAACTAAGCCAAGCACAGGGACCGCGGTTCAATCCCCCAGCACCACATGCCAGCCAGCCCCGCCCCCTGGTGGGCTGAGCTGGCCACATACACACAAAATAAATAAATAAATAAATAAATAAATAAAATTTTAAAAAAAAATTAAGTTACCCACCTATTTTTGGACTGGGGTCACATCCAATGAGCTGCTGCCTCCTTTCTAGCCAGCTTTCTCTCTGAGCCCCAAAGACTGAGCGTGCCCCCATGACAGCAGAAAAAATCACTATCTTCTCTACACATAAAAATAGTTGAGATGATAGCAGCTTTTGCTATTTCTTAGGATCACTGCTACAAAGACAAAAAAATGGAGGTCACACATGCAAATTTGTCTGCGGTTCAAATCCCCCTCATTCTATCTAACAAATATGACACACACCAAAAAGCACTACATGCATCAGGAGGTAGCTATCTGCCTGCCTTGTTTTTCATTTGGAACATCACCCCCTCCCAAGTAGGGCCTCTCTCTGGTCACTACAAGCAATGATTTATTTGTGATGTAACCTAGTCACAAATGCCTAAGGCTAGTGTGAACTACGAGTGATGACAGTCATGTCCAGATAGAAAACATCACATAGATGAAGCAAAGCACAGTCTGGGCCCTATGTGCTAAGTGACAGAGGAGAACAGAGGGAAAGCATAAGATGCACTTGATCATGTGATCCCTCAGCACCGAGTCAGCCTCTAGTTGGTAAATGAAATAAAAGCCCAATACCTGGTATCTAAGGGAAAAGCAAACGTTGGGTCAGTCCCCTTCCCTCCCAGGGCTGTAATAAGGATTAAACAAACTAATGTTTTAATACAAGCAAGAACTCAAGTTATTATGGGGGCTGGTGAGATGGCTCAGTGGTCTAAAGCATCTACTTAGAACAAGCTAAGCTAAGCAAAGTACAGGGACTGCGGTTCAATCCCCCAGCACCACATGTCAGCCAGCCCTGCCCCCTGGTGGGCTGAGCTGGCCACACACACACAAAATAAACAAAAAGAAAAAAAAAAATGTTTCATTCATATTTGTTTCTCAATAAAATTAAAATAAAGAATTGCAAAATGATAGTTTAAAAAAAAAAGTTATTATGGCTCTACCTTGCTGGCTAGAGTCAACGCTTTCATTTCTTTCTCAAAGTCTATGGCCCTACTGTCAGCTAGAAATACAGTGTGTGGATCATAGTGCTCAGGGCCTTGAACTACTGTCTAGCTCATGACAAAATTCTAGGATTTTTTTTTTTTTTTTCTCCCCTTCAGGGCAAGTTTGGCTGGCTGGAGTTGTGGTGATCTAACTACAGCAACCTGAGGCTGACAGCTTTGTGAAAGCAGCCACTTAAAGAACTGAGCTAGGGCCAGGCCCCCACATGACAAAATTCTAAAGAAAATCATCGAAGGGATACGACACACGTTCATGCCCCTGGGCACCTTCATTTGTCTGAAGGTCACCAGAAACCTGGATGCCAGTAACTCAGCTCCTTTTACAGTTGTCACTAAACTGCAATTTTACATAATGCATTTTAATTTTATTAGCAGTCTTTGTAAGAGAGCAATAGGAAATCAACGTACACCAGGAAGATAGCTTAATGGCAAAAGTGCCTGCCTAGGCCAGCACAAGGTCCTGAATTCGATCCCCAGTACAAAAAGAAAAGAAATCAACACACACAGGAATTTGGTGTAAAACTGATAAGGAAACTTGTGATTGAAAAAATAAGGAAATAATTTAGGGTAATAAGAGAATTAGTGTCTACTATATCACTCAATACCACCTTATATATTGTGTCAATTTCATTACAGGATAAAACTCTGAGAAAAACAAAACAAAACAAAACCCAACTATCTACTTTGAGAGGCTGCTAAGCAGACTGCCCAGAAACTGAGTGGAAGCCACCGCAGTAATGAGCAAGATCAGGATCTTGGCATGCTCTTCTTTCCTTTGGTGCCAATTATCTGTTACTCTGTTATTAACAGGATCAGGGCCTTCATATACCAGTCATCTACCCTGTGCCAAGCATTGTTCCCATGTGTTAATTATGTTAATTCATCTAATACTTTAAAACAATGCTATGAGGTAAATATTACCAATTTTGTTTTTACTAAGAAAACCCAAAGCCTAAAGTCATCCAGCCAGCAAAAGTAGGAACCAGAATCCAAATCAGGTCTGATTTCAAAATTCCCCTTCTTTCTACTGCCCATCAGAAAAATGGGGAGGCAGGGTGGTTAGCCAGACCATATGAATACAGAAAAGTAACACATGTGAGAATGTTCTATATTCTGTGAGTATTTACATGTAAGTAACTACCACTGTCCTCCAGAAGATGCATGAGACCAAGCTGACATTATACTACACACACAGCCCATACTCTGGCAAAGTCTGCAAAAAACAAACAAAAAATCACAACATGAAAACTCACAAAGTCATGCAAGCATGTGGGTCTGTGGCTCCCTCACACAGAAATATCCAGCAAGACAGTAAGAAATCAACCCACTAGAGCCGGCAGGTTGGCTCAGCAGACTAAGACCCTGCTTAAGCCAGCGTACGGTCCAGGGTTGGATCCCTGGTACCACGTGCGGTGCCGGCCCCATCTCTAGGGGCACTGAGCCTGCCACAGAGACCAGGGATGGTGGCGCATCCCTGTAATCCCAGTGCTGGGGAAGCTGAAAACAGGAGGATTACTATGAGTCTCATCTGTATAGTGAGATCTCGTACCAAATACGTACATACACACACACATACACGTACATACATACATACATACAATAAAGCTCAATCAAAAAAAGACAAGAAATTAACCCACTGTGGGTTCCCCCAGCACAGACCTATCTGCTTCACAATCGAAGATGCTATTTACCCAAGTCAGCCTTTTTTTCTCCCCTTTCCTTTTTCATCACTTCTCCTTCAACAATGTCCTCAAAGCATTCTTTCAAGAGATACAATCTTTGACAGGAATACTTACTCTTTCAGGTTTTCATGTTTGGCTTATCCACAAATCCATGACTTCAGACCAAAGTTCTCTAAAACTCGGAATCCTATGTTTCTTTCCAATAAACTTGATAGGTACTACCCAGGAGACACATATGCCTTCCCCGGTACTTTAGAGACAAAATTTAGAATAAGCCCTAGGGACAATGACAATACACCTCTACTCCCAGCACTCTGGGAGGCTGAGACAGAAGGATCACAAATTTGAGCCATGCCCATACAACTTAGTGACTTAGTAAGATGAAATAAAATAAAATAAAATAAATGGACTGAGAATGTAGCTCAGTGCAAAGGCCCAGGGTTCAATCCCCAGTATCTACTCCCACCCCAGTCCTGGACTTAAGTGATTTTCTAGAACTGTAATAGGCAAATGGTCATTAGCAGCAAGAACCCAGGGACAGGCAGCCCCTCTGCCTATCTTCATCCAAATCCTACAAGCAAAGTATAAAAACACAACACCAATCTTGACAAAGGTTGGCTAGAAAACATACCCCAACCAAAAAGCATCCAGGGCTATGGTACAAATAATCTCTCAGGGATAAGCAGTGAGCAGAGGCTCTCTGGCCAGCTTTTCTACCACAGGCATGGCTGCACTGATCAAATGAGCCTCCTCTAAAAACCTCCTCCTCCAACTCCACACCCCAGTACATCTCCTTTCCTTTCTATCTCCAACCTCCAACTCCTCCTGTTTCTCCCAGTCCCATCCAGCAGACAGCATTATCACAACTAGAACAGGCATGTGGCTATGTAATTTTCTTACCTTCCACCACTGACCAGGCTTCCAACCTTCTGCTGTGTCCCTGCTCTACTTCAGATTGTCCCTTGACACCTTCAAACTCTCCAGAGAACCACAAACCACCTCCCTCACTAACATTCACCAAGTTCTCTCTAACAGCTTGTTGCTCACGTTGGCAACTTCCATACCTACAACGATCTGAAACCTGATCTCACAATTGGCAGCCTGGCTTCAGTTTCACTTCCACAAGAGTCACCCACATCTAAGGACAAACCTGGACCCTAATCCTCATTCAAGACTATACATCTCAAAAATCCTACTATCTAACCTGGAAGTGCCTTCCTGCCTCTCAGTTTTTACTTTCTTACTAACCAAAAACTGCTCTTTGACCTTGGCCACCTCTCTGTCCCCTTCAGTTCTTACCCTTTTGCCTAGCTTACATCAGCCACCCTTTCCTTTACAAGCATTCCAGCTAGAATCCATGATTCACCACACTCAGAGCCACGGTCCCTCCCTCCTGCACGAAGCCTTAACTGTGAATCAGTCCAACCACTGGTATTCTCCATTCTATAGGTGCTGATCAGAAAAACAGGTGACCAGAAATCAACATGTCTAAAGCATACCTGGAAGGTCTTTCGGACACACCTTCTGAAACACTTGTGGTTAAAATGATATAATGCTTGGAATTTACTTCCAAAAATCCCAATGGAAAAGGTGGAGAAATGAACAAGAATAGAAATAAAACAAGGTAGTCTGTATGTTGGTAATCACTGAAGCTAAATGGTAGGTATAGGGGTGTTTGTCTTCTATTTGCTCTATTTTGAGTAAGTTAACATGTTCCCTAATAAAAAAGGTTTTCTTTAAAAAAAAAAAAAAAAAAGCCATTCACATGGAAGATTTAATGGGAGTTGTGACAAAGGTCACCCATAGATTACCTGATAGTCAGAAAATAAAAACTGTAATTCTACAATGAAGACATTCGGCTGCGCAATTTTAACTAGTAGCCACATTTAGCATCAATAATAGGACAAGCAAGGCTTAAGTGCCTCTTATCTGCTGCATCATTTGTAAACCATTTCATTCCCCCTCAAAATATTTAACCTAAATCTAATCAAGCCTCATTTATCTCACTTATACTTCACAGAAAATACAGGAAAAAGCAAAACCACCTGAACAGTATCCAAAGAAATAGTCACCTAGGTTTCCACAAGTCATTCCTGACGTTCTCTCATCTCCTGCTAGCTCTAGTTCACCACCACATCCTGCAAAGTCTGTCTCCTCAGTGTTTTAGACTCAGCTTCTCTACCCTCTGCCACTCTTTAACTCAGAACTGATCAACTGCCTGACTTAAGCAGCAGCCTCCTAAACACCATCTCCCTGTTCCAGTATTTTCCTTTCTTTACCCTCTCCAGGAGGCTGAGGAGATAGCTCAGCGATCTAAGCGTCTGCCTGGCAAATGCAAGGACCAAGTTCTATCCCCAGTACCGCATGCCGTGCCACCCTGAAACGAGGCCTTGTGGCACACACTTGTAATCCCAGCACTGGGGAGGCTGAGACAGGAGGATCACTACGAATCTGAACTATAGAGCAAAACCCTGTATCAAGTAAACAAATAAAATTTTAAAAACTAAAAAATCTATCCTCTCCACAATGAATGTAATCATTACATATTGCAAAAATGTACTATTAAAAATTTTAGAAATCTATCCTCAATCTTTCTTTCTCTCCATCTCTCTCAAGTGCACATTTAACCACATCATTTCTTGTGTTCAAACTCTTTCAGCAGCTCCACTGCCTGAACAGTGCTTTCCAAAATGTGAGGAACCGCGTGGCATGTGCTATGAGACACCGTCCTCTAGCACGGTTATGGGGCAGGAGCTACAGTATGATAGCCAATCACTTTTGATTCTTCCAAACCTCATTAGATTAATTAGAAAGCCTACTTGCTGCCTTTATTTTCCCAACACTTGATAATCTCTTAATGAGAGAGGACTTTCACATTCACTGAAAGTTTTTGAACTATTTTCTGTTTTGATTCTATTTACTTTAATTATACCTTCTGTTAAGGCAAATACTTTTGGTTTTTTACCTTAAGCAAATAAGACAATGTTTCCTTTCAAAACAAATGTAAGGGCCAGAAGATAGCTCAGTGGCATAAATGCCTGCCTGGCATGCACATGGTCTTCATTTCAATCCCCGGCACAAAAAAAAAAAAAAAAGAAAAAAAGAAATAAAGCTAGAAAACGATGTAATTTATGCATAATACATGTAACACTTCAGGTATTAGGAAGAGGCTATAGCAGTGCTATGAAGATCGTAAGCAGTGAATTAAACCTTGGGGAACTGTTCTATGCAAAAAAAAAAAAAAAAAAAAAAAAAAAAGGGGGGGGGGGTGAGAGGGACCGTTCCCAGAGCGAGGAAGCAAACCAAGGACCTCAGCCGAGTTCTAGCCCAACTACCATAAGGTGGATGAGTGAGTCTGCCAATGCTCCCAACCACTACCTACCTAAGACTCCATGAGAAGACCTAAGCAAGACACCCAGAATCACGAGACGATGGTAAAATAATTTGATGTTTTTTTAAGCTGTTCTGTTTTGGGGTGGGGGCTGGTAGGCGGGACACTAGTAGATCCACCTAGACCTGTGTCTGTTTACTCATCCTGACTCAGCTCACTCCGTCCAGCGAAGGACAGTGAACTCCACCACTGCATACTCCCCACACTCTGCGCTCACTGCTTCCCTCTTCGATGCTTTATGCACACTAATCTTTCCACTTGGAATGACCCTTTCTGCCTTGTCCACATTAAAAAATACATGTCCTTCCAATTCCCCACCAATACCACTTCCTTTGGGAAACCGTGCCTTTGTGGCCCTCGCCCCGCGTGCACCCTGGCCACGCACCCATCCTCTGCTTGGGGCCCGGGCTGCAGTGGCACAGAACCCACCACAGCACAGCGGCTTCCGAGGCGCCTCGGCCACCTCGCTATGAGGCTCCTGGAGAGTGTGGACTGCATGTGTGCATGCAGCTGGCGCTGCAAGGGCCTAATGAGTGCTGCCCGGAAATTTCTCCTCCTGCTGCTGCCTTATGTAGCCTCTTTCCACTAACATCTCTGTCTGAGCTTCTGGCAGAAACGAAGAGGCCAGCTCTGTTCTCCTCAGTCTCCCAAGCCCTCACTGCCAGTTCCAGACTGACTTACACTCTGACTGTTGAATGTGGCTTTCTTTTCTGAACGCACTGACCCAGAACTAGAAGCTACCTCTAAAAATAGAACCTGATTAACTCAGTGTCCAGGATATAAACAGGTCTTCAATAAACTGTACTCCTCTTCTTTCACTCAGAAATCGTCCTCAATCTGTCTCCTAAGCAGCCACATTTCCCACATGTCTTACTGCTACTTCCTCTTTCTGGGTCTTAACACTGCTTGGGACTTCGGCCCTCTGGCTCCTCGTCACTCTGCCACTGACACTGGTTCCCACACATGCCTCTCTACCTTGGCCAGAACGAGCCAAGTGTGACCTTTGACTCTTTATGTAGTCCAGGCTAGCCTCAAATGTGCAGTATTCCTGCTTTAGCCTCCAAAGCATGGGATTACAGACAGGGCTTCAGGCAGGCAGGATCTGAGAGAAAGGCTTTTGTGGAACAATATGTAGGTAGGCCTAGTGCGTTCACACAATTATTGCACAGAGGATTCACTGTAAAGCTTTTCCAGGGGTCCTGATGCAACTGTCCCCAGGCATTAAGAAAAGCAATCTGGGGACTGGGGAGATGGCTCAGTGGAATAAGTGCTTCTCTGGCAAGCGCAAGGGCCTGAGTTCAATACCCGGTTCCACCAAAAAAAAAAAAAAAAAATCTGTACCAATAAAATAAGCAAACAGAATTTTTAAAAAAGAATCTGGCTATGCTAGGTACAGGATAACATAGAAAATATCCAAACAAAGAAAAAGCCACAATTGGGAATCTAAAATCAGAAAGAATGGGTACAATTTTCAATCTGTTTCCCTAATGCATTTTTTTCATTTGCAAATTCCATTAGGTATGTCCCTTTATAAATGTTCATAAAATGTTTTTAATGGTTATAATATATTCTAGACAAGAAATATTAAAAGAATTTGAATATAGGTAGTCTCAATTAACTAAAAAAATGTGAAGTTTACAAATTTTACATAAAGAATAAATTCAATAGGAAAGAAGTTATTAGTTTTTAACCTAGAAAATTTAATTCCTTCTTCACTCAAAAAGCAGATTAGGGACTAGGGTGATGGCTCAGTGGAATAAGCGCTTCCCTGGCAAGCACAAGGGCCTAAATTCAATCCCCGGTTCCACACACAAAAAAAAGCAAAATTAGTTAAAATATAAAAACTGTAAGAAACAATGAAATATTTTTAAAATGCTGATGAATGAAGAAAAACTGTCAAAGTATAACACAAATTTTAACTCAAAAGGCATGTTGGGGTGAAAAAACATGAGAGAAAATATTATACATCTGCCTACATAAAAATTTAAAACATGTGAAGTGTAAATAACTAGTATAAACAAAATAAAAAATGTTTTTAAAGAGGGAAAAATACCAGCAACACATATATCATAGTGTCCTAATGTAACATATTTGTAAAAGCTCTTATAAATCTACAAGAAAAACAATGAACAACATATTTTGGCAGGATAAACACAACAGAATAGAAACAAGAGCATACGAAGATACATGATTTCAGAGCTGGTGAGATAGCTCAGTGGACTAAGAGCCTGCTTAGACAAGAAAAGGGACTGGGGTTTGATCCCCAGCACCACATGCCACACTAGCCCTGCCCCTGGGCACACTGTGCTGGCCACCAAGTCAGGGTGTAGTGGTGCACGCCTATAATCCCAGCAATAGGGAGGCTGAAAACAGGAGGACCACTACGTTTCCGAGCTGTGTTGTGAAACCCTGTACCAAATACATTTAAAGGGGCTGGTGAGATGGCTCAGTGGTCTAAAGCACCTACTTAGAACAAGCTTAGCAAAGCACAGGGACCGCGGTTCAATCCCCCAGCACCACATGCCAGCCAGCCCCGCCCCCTGGTGGGCTGGGCTGCCCCACACACACACATAAATAAAAAAAAAATTTAAAAAAACCAAATACATTTAAAAAAAGACATATGATTTCATTAATAATTAAATAAATCCTCATAAAGAAAAGAGTCATTTTTTACCTATCAGATTAGCAAAGATTAAAAGAATTTATAATACCTGTGTTGGCAAGGGTGGGGCAGAATCAGGTACCTTTACATACTGTTGAATGAAAAGTTGATGCAATTTTAGAAGGAGTTTGGCAATATTATTAACATAAAGGAGTACATTCTTTGATCAGCAAATCTTCCTTCTAGGAATTTAGCTTAAGGAAACACAAGTGCTAGCACATCTGGACAAAGACAGCTGTTTGGTGCTGCATACTGCAGCACAGTTCATAAAAGGAAAACTGGAAACAACTCGAATATCCATCATTAGGGGACTGATTAAATACATTGCCAGTAGGGTACATCTGTCTGAAGAAACACAATGTTTCTGGTAAATGTGATGTCAGGATAAGGAAAATACCCACAGTGGATTACGGGCAAATTAAAAATTTCAGTAATGTATTATATACTTTTGCTTTATTGTGGGGAAATATATAATACAAAATTTGCCAGGTTAGAAAGTGCACATACAACGCAGTACCATTAGTTACACTTCCAGAGTTGTGTAATCGTCCCCAACGATTTCCAAAACTTTTTCACTGCCCAGTAACTGCAACCATTGAGCAATAACTCCCGTTCTCCTCTCCCCAAGCTCCCAGCAACCTCTTGTCTACTTCCTGACTATGAATTGTCCATTTCCAGATATTTTATTTCAGTTAGCACAATATTTTTCCAGGTTCATCTATGTTGTGACAAACATCAGAATTTCATTCCTTTTTACAGTGGAAAACAACTTCCATAATATATGTACAGATTTTGTTTATGCACGCATTGGCGAGCAAGCAGGTGGGCTATATCCACCTTTGGGCTACTTCAGATATCGCTGCAGTGAAGACTGACATTCAAGGACCTGAGTCCTGTTTTCAATTTTCCTTTTCTTTTTTTCTAAGAGCAGAATATATTTATAGGGGGAAAGAAAGCTTCTGTCTGAAGAGGGACAGAAAGGGGGCCCAAGTGGGCTGTCCGTTTTCAATTTTTCTAGGCGCATACCCAGAGGGCAACTGGTGTGTCACACGGCAATTTTAGGCTAAGGAATAGCCAAGCTGTTTTCACAGCAGTTCTGCCACTTAGATCCCCACCAGCAACGCATGAGGGCTCTAACTTCTCTATATCCTTCAACACGTTTTGCTTTCCAACTTTTGCTGGAGTATAATCTTTCTTATAGAAATGAATACGCGAGCTGGAGAGATGGCTCAGTGGTCTAAAGCACCTACTTGGAACAAGCTTGGCAAAGCACAGGGACCGCGGTTCAATCCCCCAGCACCACATGCCAGCCAGCCCCGCCCCCTGGTGGGCTGAGCTGGACACACACACACACACACACACACACAATAAATAAATGTAATAAATAATTTTTTAAAAAAGAAAAAGAAATGAATACGCAAATGTATCATTTAAAAATAGAACAACTGCACAGGGACTGGTGGCCTGCCATACCAGCCCTGCCCCCAGGGCACACTGAGACTGCTATTGAGACTGGGTGTGGTGATGCACACCTGTAATCCCAGCCCTTGGGAAGCTGAAAACAGGAAGATCACTATGGGTGATCACTATGAGTCTGATCCATGTAGTGAGACCCTGCAGATCCTAAAGACCCTATACTGAAATATATATATCAATAATTTCATTTGGGAATGTGGTGGTTAATTGACTGTCAACACAAGTGGGAACGCCCAGCTGAACTGAGTCAGCATGGTTCTGGGCATAGGGCAGCCACTTCAGGAGGACTGCTGTCCGAGCCACATAAAAAGGAGAATGAGCAGCAAGGGTCTCAGCTAAACTCTGTGGAGGCTGACTGTGCTGGAGGAGAGTGGCTGTTCTCTTAGGAGGAGCACCAGTCTGCCTTCACTTTCAGCATCTTCTCCTGGCTCTGGTGCAGATTCCTCAGCTTCGGCTACTTGTGCAGGCTTTGCTTCCAGCGCTTGCCCCTTTGACCTCCCGGGCCAGACCCTAGGCGGATCCTTCACCCTCCTGATGCAGACTCCTGGGGTCACTGCTGCAGGCTCCGGGTCTTCAGCTGAAGCCTTTGGCTCTCTAGTGCTCAGGCAGATCTTTTGCACTCTTCTATATCTGACATCTGACTCCATGGACGGCCACTGTAGCCCAATTTCGTAAATTTCTGTGTTCTGCATTAAATCTGATTCAGAGCATGTGAAGTCTTTTGAGGAGCCCTGCCCCGGCGCTGCAACTCTTGTAAGCACTAATACATAAAGCATGGGTTTATAGCAGAAGCTCACGTGCTTCCTTTTATAGTCCCCATTTTTGTAAAAGTTTTAAAATACAAGTTGCCTTTTATTTTTTTAAAGACTTAGAAAAAGAATTAGCCTGAGACAGGCTCATGCTTGCTTGCTAATCTGAAACAAGGTCCTAGACCAGCAGAAATGAAAAGACTGTACTCCCAGGCCTAGCTGGCACCATGGACACTCAGGTTTCTCACCTCTGCATTTCCAGGCCTCTGGGACTAGACCTGAGCTCCCAGGTACCAAGCATACCAGGAATGACTCCAACCATGGGACAGCACTGAGAGCACAGGAGCCCTGGGCTGCTTATCTCAGGCTACCAGTAGCGGCCTCCTTACTCTCGTGTCTTACTTGATTAGATTGCGAAGTACTGGGTTAGGTAACCTTCAACACTGGTCTCCACATGGAAACAGAAACTGTGTTTATGCTAAACTAAAGCAGGAAACTAAGGAAAAGGAACACCATGGGGAAAACCCAAAAGTCACTGACCACAAAGTAGGGAGTGAAGATCCTCTCCTCAAAAGGAAAAAGCTAGTCCAGGAAAAGAATCTGGAAACTAACACGCCAAGGAAAGCAGGGTGGTTTCCATTTATTAACTCACCTGAAGCCATGGGTGCTGAAGCAGACAGCAAGGGGCAGTGTCTGCAGCCATGCTGTTTTGAGAATCCCAAGGTCACCTTGTCACCCAAGTGGCTGCAACAAGTAGAAAACTTGACCTCTGTGGGAAGAGGCACTGAGGCCTGGGTAAGTGAAAAACAAATGAAATCCTCTCTTCCAGGTGTTTTCAGCCTTTCAACTGCCAACTGTGGACTTTGCCCTTGAAATTCAACTCCTGAGCTAAAAAGATAATCTCCCAGGCATGTCCTGTGTAAACTTGGCTAATCAACAGAACACAGTGCCTAGCCTGCTTGTAGTTCCTAAAACAAGCCTGCCAACCAGGACAGCAGGCTGTGTCAAGGGCAGGGGGATGCTTTCCCTGGCTTAAATGTCACCTACTCTATTGCAATCAAATGCCCAACATGGGCTTTTTCCAAAAATCAACAAGCAGCTGTTTAGAAATAAGCACACACCTGGAAATCTCACCAGGAAGTGACATGGATACTGTGAGAAGAGTCCTTGTGAGTGAAAGCACAGATCTTCAGCAGACCTTGTTGATATTACAGAGCAAGCCACCACAGAACTTCTAAAGTGTCCACTTATAGACAGGAAATTGTAGGTTAGTAAAGGAAAGCAAGCCAATAAACATCTGGCCCTCAAATCCTTCGTGCATCTCAGCAGCTACCCAGCCTCTTAAGCACTGGTTCTCAAAGTGGGGTTCCAAATTATAGCAGAGGCATCACTTGCAAATTTGTTAAAACTACAAATTCTCAGGCTCTATTTGAGACTTAAGAATAAATTGAAAAGGAAGTCTCCGGCCAAGTCTGGTGCACACTCGAGACTGAAAGCCATTTCCGTAAAGCTCCATAGAGCCCTGCCATATGGAGTTTAGACCTCTAGCCCTTATACTCTGCGTTCAATGAATTCTGAGGCTCTGGGTTATCACCTCTCCAGTTACACCCAGTGAGACAGGCAAGATTTCTCCCACTCTGCTGTGTCTTCTACATGGCCTCATAGGTGTGTTTTCTACAATCCCAGCCCACCTATGTTTCTTTCCCAATTTTAGAACAGTGAGTCCCCAGTTCCTAGATGGTTCTGGCCCTTTCAACCTCTGCCAATCTTCTCAGCCTCATTCTCTAACTCATCTCTGCATCTGTGCTCATGGTAGGTGACTGTTTAATGTCTTCTCAGCGAATCAATGTTAACCAAAAAAAAAAAAAAAAAAAAAAATCAGAGAAACAGCTTCTCAAGGCATCTTCCCCAACCACAGGTCTTTCTCTTCAGAAGCAAAGTAGTTACTAAAACAAATGAGGATGGAGAGACAAAGGAGAATACAATAACATACAAAATTCCCCTGTAACAGGAATTTATGCTACATATGAAATTCAGTCGTGGGGCCGGGGAGATGGCTCAGTAGAATAAGCGCTTCCCTGGCAAGTGCAAGGGCCTGAGTTCAATCCCCCAGTTCTGCCAAAAAAAAAAAGAAAGAAATTCAGTCTTACCCCACTCTGCCCTTTGCAAAATACTCCACCTCAGCAGGCTGACCAAGAACACCAAGAAATGAGAGCTTATAAATACACTGCATTGGGGCCAGGGAGACAGCTCAGTAGAATAAGCCCTTGCCTGGCAAGTGCAAGGGCCTGAATTCGATCCCCAGTTCCACCAAAAATAAACAAACAAACAAAAAAACCCACAGCATTTTCACTTCAGAATCCCGGGCCTTGATTTATAGAATCCAAATGGGAACAGTCCCTTTAGAAAAAGAATTATCTACAAATAGAAACTAGCCACTATTCAGGTTCCAAGAAGTCAAAATTGTGGCCTGATAAATTTTCTTTCCTCAAACATTCCCAATCCTGAGATTCTAGAAGAAATCAAACTAGGAAATGGGCTGTTTTACTGACAAATTACCTAATTTCTTCAAAAAGAAATTCTAACTTCTACCAAAAATGTCATCTTCTGCTGTGAAGGCCCAGCCCAGGGGTGAGACAGCAATTGAGACTAGGTGTTGTGGTGTGTGCCTCTAATCCCAGCACTTGGAAGGCTGTAAACAGGAAAATCACTATGAGTCCGATCTAGTAGTGAGACGTTGAACACCCTGTAGAAGCTTCCCTAAAATACAGAAAAAACAAAATGTCATCTTATCACTACATAAAATGGGAGAAAACATCATCTAAAACATCTAACCCTTCATGGGTTGTTACTATGAAGGACCATCATGCTTCCTGATGAGATTAAGGGCGAAACTCAGGTTATCTGAGTTTTTGCCACACTCTCTATGCTATATTTTATAGGAAGCAGCAAAATCTCTATTTTGCCAGGTACTCCTTTCAGAGAAAGCTAAAAATTACTCATTTAATTCTATGAACATTCAAAATCTAGTTTAGCTTTGGATAGAAAGGCACATCAGACAGTAAATAACCATTTTTCCCCCCCTAGAACCAGAGATTGAGCTCAGGCCCTTGGGCTTGCCAGGGAAGCATTTATCCTACTGAGCCATCTCCCTGGACCTTAACAATTTTTTTGGGGGGGGACCTCATTATATACAGTATTTTAGGTAACTAGGAGGAGCTACATATGGTATATCAATCAGAGTGCAGGTATAAAAGAAAAGCATGCTTTAGGATCTCACAGACAGATTTAAACTTTATTTTATTATTATTGTTTGTTGGTTTTTTTTTTTTTTTTTTTTTTTTTTTTTTTTTTTTGCGGAACCAAGGATTTGAACTCAGACCCTTGCGCTTGCCAGGCAAGCGCTTTATTCTACTGAACCAACTCCCCAGCCCCAGATTTAAATTTTAAAGCAAGCCAGCTATTCTGAATTCTGCAGACATCAGGACATCAACAAATTCACTCAGATTGTTGTGAGGGTTCGTTAAAATGACACAAAAATGCCTAGTATAACATGATGCCTAGAATAGAATTACCATTCTCCTAATGATATACCAGAAACCTAAAATATGCATAAAATTGTAAAACACATAATCCCAAGAATTCCGAAGTATAGATCCACTCAAATTCTGTTAGCTGAGGAGCCACATGCCTACCCTTAGACCTGATCGTCTGTTTGCCCATACTTTTTCTTGATTCTTCTTAGATTCAGGGTTGCTCGTTGCTAGCCCAACCTCCCAAATGTCCATACTTTATTCCAAGATGTGCCACAAACTGAGAATATCTACCTTTGATGCTAGTTTCTTGAAGCTCCCAATAATGGCCAAAGGCTCTCTCTGAATAAGCCTCCACCAACACTTTATACCCTCAGCCACTTGCTCCCTGTACCCTAACAATGAGGACCTCTGCTATGTTCACTCAACGTGTCAAGTTCTTTCCCAGGTCAGGGGCTTTGCTCAGTGAATCAGTGTTAAAAATAATCTGGAAAACAAAGGGATCTTCCTCAACTACAGGTCTTTTCCTTCAGAAGCAATATGGTCACTAAAACAAATGAGGCTGGAGAGACAGCAAAGAAGACTCCAATTACCTACAACGTAGCACTTTCTTAAAATGTAAGAAATAAATAAATAATTGTTTATTTTCTTCTCCAGGAATATACTTTTCCCAAACCTGCTCATTCCTGGCTGCTTCTCACCCTTGAGTTCATATCCCAAATGTCACAATCTCAAAGAGGTTTTCTCTAAACCCTTGGGTTGATCTCTCTCTCTCTCTCTCTCTCTCTCTCTCTCTCTCTCTCTCTCTCTCTCTCTCGTATTTAGTACAGGGTCTACAAAGTCTCACTACACAGATCCGACTTGTAGTGATTCTCCTGTTTTCAGCCTCCCAAGTGCTGGAATTAGAGGCAAGCCCCACCACGCCAAGTCTCAATTGCTGTCTCAGCATGCCCGAGGGCAGGGCATGGCAGGCAGATATACCTCTAACCTTGTGTCTGCCAAAGTAGGCACTTTAATCTGCTGAGCTATCTAGCCAGTCTTTGTCTGTCAGTCTGTCTGTCTGTCTCTCTCTCTTATTCTCTCTCTCCCCCCCCCCAATTATGTCCTTCACTTCTTCACATTCTTCTTATCTCATTTGTTTCCTTGTTTATTGAACCACTTTCCCCAATCTACTTTGAACTTCCTGACAAAGTCTTGGTTCTATTTGTTATCTCTCCATCTTAACATACAGAACAGCAGCTAGAACAGAATGGACAATCCATGTATATCTATTGAATGGATAAATTTAGTTTATGTTTCCTTTTTTGTTGTGTTTTTGTTTTTGTTTATTGAGACAGGGTCTTGTTATATATAGTTCAGGCTGAGTCCTCCTGTCTCAGCCTCCTGAATACAGTTTCTGAAAGAGAATCAAAAGTGGATTTCCCAGACTAAACACACCTGTTTAGGCAGAGTGCAGTGGCTGGGGTTTGATCCCAGGTGTGCCACGCCAGTCCTGTCCCCAGGGCTCACTGAGACAACAACTGAGACTGGGTGTGGTGGTGCTCCTTTAATACCAGCGCTTGGGAGGCTGGAAACAGGAGAGTCACTATGAGTCCAATTTGTGTAATGAAACCCTGTAGACCCTGCAGACCCTGTACCAAATACTTAAAATGGGGGGAGGGATTCCCCTTGTTTTTTTTGTTTTTGTTTTTTTGTCCACTAGTAGTGACAGCAGAGATGAGGTTCCAAAGAAATACTGTAAATTACAGGAAAAACTGAGGAATAAACCCTTAGGGAACACCAGTAGTCATCCCTGCCCTATCTACTAACAAACTGCTAAATGCTCTAGGGGATCCAGAGCTCCCAGAAGTTGCAGTCCTGAAGGGTTTTCTACTTTATACCTCTTCCGGTGAGGCCATGCAGATATATATCTGTCTTAAGATTTTTCATGTGAAAACAAGTCTGCACAGCACTGATTCCAAAACCCACTGATTTATCAAATAGTTGTGTGGGTTCTGAGACGGAAAAAAAAAGGCTTTTAAAATTTCCATTCACCAAGCATGATGGTGCACAGGAGGCTGAGGCAGGAAGTCTGTTAAAAGTTCGCACCCAGCCTGCAGCTACATATTGTATCAAGGTCAGCCTTGAACTAACAAGACACTGTCTCAAAACACCAAAAATAAATAAATAAATAAATTTTAAAAATCCATTTAATGAGATTTAGATAAAACACAAGTTTCCAGTTGTTTTCTTTTTAACTTGATCCTTGCCACTTCCCCTTGGGCACTACTCAGAATAAAAGAAACCACAACCCCTCTTACCACTGGTACCCCCACAGCTGGCTCTCCCGGCACAGTTGGCCTTAACCCTGACCAGCAGGGATGACTCACACCCAGAGCCCATTCCTACCTCTAAACACAAAGGGATGGGGTGGAGGGGGGGGGCAAAACTTATAAGAAATTTCTGTACTTTCTGGACTCCAAAACACCAAGCCTAAATACAGCAGCTGATTCAGTAAAGCCAAAGAGCACAGACCAAGGTCACTGCCACTGCCAGGATCATCTGCGCTGTCCTGGGTATCTTCCTGTCACACCCGTATATAGCCACTAGGGTCAGTCACATTTTTTCACTTCCTTTCCCTACTTCTATTCCTTTCTGGCAAGTGACATAGCATATAGATACATGGGTCTGACTTTCTTGTCTAAAGATAATGACCACAAAGTTCCACTGTGACTTTTACACTTCCACAGTCTGCACTCGTAAATGTGTGATTTGGGCATGAACTGCGCCAAGGAAACTTACCTCCATCAAGGAGCAGGGGGCCAGGTTTTGATAGCTTTAAGGATGATCAAGGCTAAGATTCTTCTAATTTACATGGAGCCCCTACAGAATCTGAATCTTGCCTATGGAAGCCTACCAAAACAAAACTACAGAAGCAGTATAATATTTGACCTTACTCTACAGTATTTGTTCTTCTAAAGCAAAAAGAATTTTAAATTATATACAGCCTCACTCAAAGGGAAAATCTGTGAAGCACCTATTTCCAGGAACTCCCTAATGCCATAGGCACACTTCGGTACAGCAGGCCCATAAATTGGCACTGTTGATGTGACCTTTCCAGGCAATATTTCAACAAGAGATAACAACAAAGCTGAGAGCTTTGGTACCACTCAAAGAAGATTTGAAGGACTTAAAACACTGCTAAATTTGGCAGCAAAAGTTCCTGTTTCTTGCAGTTGAAAAAGAAAATCTCTTTATAATTATACTTGTAGATAAGGAGCTACTTGCTCTCTTCAGAAACAGATTACAACTTTCTCAGACACCCATTCCTAAGGGAGTGGTCAGAGTGATTACTGCTGGACATATGTCACCTGGGGCTTCCCAAGATGTCTCATGAAAAGGTACAATGCCCAGAGCATGTCTTGAGAGGCCTGTCTTAGTCATAACCATTTGCTATCTTCAATACCTAGATCTCTCTGACTCTGAGTTTCCACTCTGCCTCGGCCTCCTACCAATCCTTCTACCTTCCATCCTGCTCCTTCATGCTCCTACTCCTGCACCATAAAACATGGTGCCCATCAGAGAGGGTCCTCTCAGCCTGGATCCTCCTCTGGTTTGGTCAGATTCCCCCTCTGGTTTATGTCTTTCTTTACAAAAGCAAAATACAAGAGCTCTGATCTATGTGCCAACCAGAAGACACTTATCACTGCTCTGCTGATGTTAATTATCTACCCAAGATGTAAAGAAAGGGTCCATAGTCTCACATTTCTCAGAAGAACAAACCCTACAGACTAGGCACAAAGAAACACCGCTCAGTTTACAAAGGAATAATAAATAGAACAATAACGGCTAATACTTTATTCAGCAACAAGGGTTATCAAGTGAAACACACCTTCTTTCTTAATAATAACTGGTATTTTCTGGCATACTAAGGGTTGGGACCTCCTTGAAGTTGTAACCAAGCCCTTTGTACTCCAGACATTTCCAGTTTCCACATTACAGGAGCCATTTCAAAGTGCTTCCTGGAATCCAGCTGATGGGGTTAAAACTTACTCAAATACTTTTCATGTATGTTGGTCATTTGAGGAAGTAAACAGTATACAAGAGTAAACTTAATGTCATAGAACTTCTGGAAATCTGTTTGGAAAAACAAGCCACACACCATATGTTGAAAGGTTGAGTCCAAATATCAATGAGATACTCAATCCATACCTTCTGTTTTTTAGCAGAGGAAAATGAAACTTAGAGAAGACAAAATTACTTCCTTCCAGGTCAGACAGTAAGTCTCAAATGGAGCCAGAACTAAGCCTCAGATCTGCTAACTATCTGGGGAGGAGGGTGTTCTGCTATATATTGGTCAAAAAAGTTCTAGGATGCAGGGGCAACAGCTAATATTTACTGACAGCATACTGAGGTCCAAAACTAAACTGAGTGCTTTCCTTATATTAAAAGCCATTTAAGGGGGCTGGTGAGATGGCTCAGTGGTCTAACGCACCTACTTAGAACAAGCTTAGCAAAGTACAGGGACTGCAGTTCAATCCCCCAGCACCACTTGCCAGCCAGCCCCGCCCCCTGGGGGGCTGAGCTGGCCACACACACACACAAATACAAATTTTTAAAAAAAAGCCATTTAACCCCTATAACAGCCCTTGGAGGGGGTAGGTGACTACCCTCAATTTATAGATGAAGATAATGAAGCGTACAGAGAATGATTCACCAGAAATCTATAGACAGAAAAAGGAAAAGCCAGACTACAAACCACCCCAGAGACCACTGCAAAGCCTGTGCTCTAAACTGGGTCTTCAAGGACACATGGTCAGTGTGTGGGGAAAGACAGCTGAGGAAGCCTGTGTCCAGAGCACTGAGCGCTAAATCTATCGCACGGAAGGCCTCCAGCCCCAGATCAAGCAGAACTCAGGGTCCCTGTATGGAATGGCCAGCAGGAAAGGGACAGGCAAAAAGAATTTTTGGAAGATCTCTCCTGCCCATGCAGTGTAGGCATCCTATAGGAGGCTGAAGATGCAACTGTGACGTTGGGTCTAGAAGGACTTCCACAGAGACCTTCCTGGAGTCTCAGTGGACACACAGAACATAAAAGGAAACAGGGAGGCAGACCCGTTGCAAACAGGAAAGATCTAGAGATGGAGGGCAGGGGCAGAGGGGAGGAGAAGAGAAATAATAAAATAATTAAGACATATTAAGTATATGTACCTGCTCCCTAATATAAATGTCAATGGTACATACTATAAACATATACTAATAGCCGGGAAGATGGCTCAGTGGAATAAGTGCTTCCCAGGCAAGCACAAGGGCCTCAGTTCAATTCCTGGTTCCACCAAAAAAAAAAAA
>NW_004524878.1:1475439-1477262 GCF_000260255.1 Octodon degus
TTTAATTTAAAAAACACAAAGTAAAAACTACTTCTAAAAGAGTAACTGGATTTATTTCTGGTGAAGTAACCCCAACACAAGAGACACCAGCCTTCCCTTCCCTCAGGTAGTAATTTCTGTATAATGGAAAACATTCAGCATTTCCTATGTTCCAGGCACTAAGATAGATAGATTTTTACAGCTTTCCATGTATCATTTCATTTCATCCTTATCCCAATTCTGACAAGCTAAGTGCTATCATTATATCCATTTTACAGATGTCTCAGAGAAACTGAGATACAAAGATTAAATAACTTGCCCAACGTCATACATCAGGTCATGTCCTAAAGCAAGGTCTCTGAGACACCCAAGCACCCGCTCCTAATTACTGCACTGCACACTGCCTAGGTAAGTGCCCACTGCGCAGGTGCTTTAATGCACACCACCCACTCACCAGGCATCTAACAGTCACTGAAGTCACTGACAGTTAGACAAACATACTACAGGATAATCTACTTAAAAAACTATAATACTCAATGATCAGAACTCTATATATACTGTAAGAACACCAAAATTCACTCAACAAAGCTAGAGCTCCAAAAAGTAGCTGACTTTCTATCTAGGGTTTCCCCCATGTTTTCCCTTTCTTACTCTCCCTGCATACCCCAGCCTTGGATGATCTCAGAGAAGCCACAATACCACCCCAGAGCCTTCACCCTCCTCGCGAGTCTAGTACTCTAGCTGGCTCTTTTCCGTCACTCAAACACAGCCTTAAGTCAGAGTCTAAGAGTGGAACCTTCCTTCTCTTTCTCGACCTAAAAGCAAGAGATGGTCATTAACCCTTCATTCAGACCCCAAACCTCAGTCTGTCTGGTTCTTCTCTCTTAATCGCACTGACAGAACTACCATGGGGGAAAGAGGGACATCAGTGGAGAGGAAATCAGGACAATATAGCATCTAATACAACATATGTGAAAGTATATCTCACACTTATTTGTGTGAGCTGGATCCTCCCCAGCTCTGGGACCAGATGCTCTGTCTTTACTGACTTATTGGATAAACAGCCAAGAGGGCACACGTGGCACCAGAGAAGCCTCTGAGCCAGACAGCAAAGGCACCAGGGTGTGACTTCAATACCAGCCACCGGGCCTCCCAGTGCTTGTTAGGACCTGAACACCACTGTCTGCTTGGGCGCCCTGGGGGCAGGCCGGCCTTCTACTCATGAAGGCCACCTCCCTCCTTCCACTTGCTGTCACTGAGAACTGCTCTCTCCTCGGCTCACCAATCCCCTTGTCCGGGTCCTTTCTCCTGTTTCCTCCCAATAATCTTCTGTCTGTTCCAGATCTTGTCCCCCTGACTCTCAGCATAACTCACTCACGGGTTGGAACAGTCCTCCATCCACTCTGAGGCTTCCTGTAAAGTCAACCTAAGGCTACATACAACCCCCTTCTTTGACAACAGGACACACAGAAGTGTCTGCATCTTTGAAAAACTGGAAGGCTTCATGACAGGCCTTTATATCAGGCAGGTCCATACCTAAGTACACAAGTACTTCACCCAGATTCAGGCGATTTTAGATACAAGAGCATCAGGATAGCTTCCATAGTCCCCAACTGCATATTCATTATGTCTGAACTGAAGAAAATGAGGGGCTCTTTGGCAAAATTCTTCAATGAGGTGTACAGGCTGGATTCATTTAATACCTTCCTCTCCCCTCAAAATAAGACCAAACAGACAGACAGACACACAGACAGACAGACAGACAGACAGACACACACACACACACACACACACACTCTCTCTCTCTCTCTCTCTCTCTCTCTTACTTTTTTTCTTTTCTTTTT
>NW_004524878.1:1477362-1483805 GCF_000260255.1 Octodon degus
TTTTTGTGGAACTGGGGATTGAACTCAGACCCTTGCACTTGCCAGCGAAGCGGTTATTCCACTGAGCCATCTCCCCGGCCCCACACACACTTTCTAAGGCAGGAGGCTAGATAGACACTCCAGGTCCCAGATTTTCTATGAGCACAGCACTGAGGCACATTTCCCTAAGGCCGATTCCCCCAATCTTCCTCCTACCCACCTACTGAGACAGGGGCTCACAGTGCCTCCCCTCCGGCATCAGGGATGTACAGACTCCCTTTCTACTCCCTGAAGAACCCACACACTAATGCAGGCTTTCCCATCGGCTTTAAAGAGAAATCTCTGCCAACTCTGCCAGATGGTCTCCCCCCTCCATGCCCTCCTGGCCCCTTCTCCGCTTTCCATGGTCCCTCTAACTCAAAGAACTCGATTATCTGCCTGTAGATTCCCCTACCCCACCCTCAGCCCCCAAACCAGTGCAGAAAAGGCACAGAGGAGAGGCCAAGCCAGCGCTGGGCAGGCAGGGCTGCTGCCTGACCTCCTCCGGGCTCAGATACGCATTGCTGTTCCTTGGCTGCCTCAGCATGCTCTTTTGGGCCCAAGAGTGGAAATCGGGAGTCACCAGAGCAGGGACAGCTAACAGCTACGAAAATCAAATGAAAAGGAGACACACGTGTCAATCAATCCCTCAGTCCCACTCCTCCAAGGGACTCAGACTCTCCCACCTCCCTCAGGCACCAGGCCACCTCCCCAAAGTAGTTTTTACAATCAGATGCAGCTGGGAGGGGCACACAGCCTCTTAGGTTCCAGGCCATCACACTCGGAGTTTGGGGTGCCTCCCAGAAACAGTTCTCCCAGCCCTTCATTCCCAGGGCAGAGGCCCAGGGAGCAGAGCTGAGGATGCCCTTGGCCTGTTCTCCAACATATTTCAAAGTTTCAACTTCCTTGGGTGACTGATTATTCTAATTTTAAAGAGAAGGAACCCAGGCAGGGAACAGAGAAAGGGGGAGAGAACAGGAATGTTACTTTTTAATCCTTAAGGAACAGAGTGGGATCCAATTTGTGACTCAGCCCTGGGAAGCAGACTGATGCCGAGTGGGGAACAGCTGCAGTCTAACCTAAGCTGTGGACAACGTTTTCAGGCCTTCGAGGCTATTGTTCTCTCAGTTACCTGGAAAGAGAACACTGCTATTTCTTAAAAAAAAAAAAAAAAAAAAAGCAAAGCAAAACAACAAAAAACACAACCCTGCCTACTTGAGGTCTGCATGAGGCTTCTCCCCAGACACCAGTCTGGGGTTCGGCTGCCAGCTTTTCCCATCTCAGTCCCAAAGGCTGAGGCTGCTGGGGGCAGGAGGGTGTGCCTAGTACACCACGTGTCCTACAGGTTCACAGGACAGATCTGGGACACTTTTGCATGGAGTTTCCCCGCCCCCGCTATTCCCCTCCTTGGCACAGGCCCACAACAGAGCTCCATAGCTGCCCTTGGAATTCCCACTTCCTTGTTTTTCTTTTTTATTTTCCCCAAGCGATAGCTTGCCTCACAAGTTCCTGAAAGAGCTGCCCAGCCCCTAACAAAACCTTCAGAGCAAGAGCACTTTGTACCAGTTAGAACCTTACCCTTTCAAACAGACCCTTCTGCCCACTCAGGACAGTTTCCTCAGGAGAACCTAGCAGAACGGGGGAGCTAGCCCTGGCATCCAACAGCCTCTCTTCCAGCCAGTCAAATGCATGACACTGTAATTATACGGACACTGGAAAAACAAAGGATCTCTCGGAATTCCTGTCCTCTTATAATACATGAGCCGAGCAACCTACAGAAAGCCTTATCCTTAAAGGATCATTTGTGAGGCTCAGTCTACAGTGACCCACTCTGACCCAAAGAATGCCCTATTTCTTTCTGTAAACATTTCAAACAGACATTTAGGGATTTTTCTCATTTTCATTTACAGATGTAGAAAAGTATACAGCACTACATAAATGGGGTAACCAGAACAGAGAGGCAAAGTGACTTTCTACAAGACAGCTAAATCACTGCTTCAGTTTCAATTCAAAATCTGTTATATCATTAGGACTTGATTTATTTGAAAATACTTTCAGGGCTGGCCTGATAGCTCAGCAGACTAAAGCACTTGCTTATGCAGAGCACAGTGGCCGGGGTTCAATCCCCAGCATGCCGTGTAGTGCTGCTACCCCCCCCCCCCCGTGGGGGCGCACTGATATGGCAATTGAGACTGGGTGTGGTGGCGCGCACCTGAAATCCCAGCACTTGGGAGGCTGAAAACAGGAGAATCACTACGCGTCCGATCTATGCAGTGAGACCCTGTAGACTCTGTCTTAAATTTAAAAAAAGAAAATACTTTCATAGAAACTACCCCATTTGCTCCTCCCAACCATGAAGCTACTATTATCATTTTCTCTATCATGCAGCTAATATCCCGAAGCTTACTTAGTTAGGGCAGATGAGACAGGTCACTGGACTAAGCACCTGCTTAGGCAAGCACTGGAATGAGGGTTCAATCCCCAGCACCACATGCCGCATTGGCCCCACCCCCAGGGATGCTGAGCCAGCCACTGAGACCCAGCATGGTGGGGCACACCTATAATCCCAGCGCTGGAGAGGATGAAAACAGGAGGATCACTATGAAACCAAGCTGTGTAGTGAGACTCTGTACCAAATACAATAAATACATATATAAATATTAGTTACTCAACTGGTATTATTAGTAATACCAATTACTAATTAGTTAGGTATTCAGTTGGAAAGCAGCAGAACCCAACAATGGATTCATATCTTCTAACTCCAATTCATTATTCTTTCTTCTATATCAGAAGAAATATGATGGGCTGTGGTGGTGCATCAATCCCAGGACTCAGGAAGTTTAGACAAGAGGATTTCCATGATATGGAGCTTAGCCCAGACTAAGCTATAACGAACTATTATGAGTTCAAGGCCAGCCTAAAGTACATAGTGAGACCCTGCGGAAGAATGAGGAGAAAAGGAGGAGGCACAAGTACATGGTGATGGTCAGACTGGAGCAGCCCTAACTACATTCCCGTGAGTAGAGGAGACTTGAAATTCTGGACTTGCATTGCCCCTAAGGGACCACTGGGCGCAGAGACCTCTTCCTCACACCCTCATCTTTAGTCCCAAAGAATAGCACTAGGCCACATTCCTCCAGGAAAATGGAGATTTCAGTGAAACAGAGAATTCCTGTAATGTATCAAAAGGAAAAATTAACTTTAGAAATGGCCTGTCTGAAGTTCAGGGCAGCTTAGTTCACCCTTACGGCCCCTCAGGCCACAGCACTGAAACATACACGTGCACATTTTGGGAGCCAGAATCAAGGACATGGCCAGTGCTTGCATTGGCAAGCTGACCCGAAGTTAATCAGAGGGCCCCCTCATTGTTTGCCAGAATACAAAAGACATTCTGTTCAGAAAGTTCAAGATGAAAAACCCAAGAGCCAGGACAGCAGCTGTTCCTTCATCCCACTAAGAAAAACCAAAAGCATCTATAAAGCTTCCTGAGACCGAGGAGTATGTTTAAGACAGAACAGGGCTGAAGGGGAAGCATATCCGCCGGGTCTCTCCCGCAGGGACAGTCTGCAGCTTCATCCTCCTAGTAGTACCACCAAGGATCGAATTATCTCATCCCCTTTTTGTGGGAGGGTCTTCCTTCCTGGGCTACACTGAGCTTCTAACACTTCATTCCTCTAAGTGAAAACGAGTTTTACCAAAATTTAAGACAAAGTATAAGGAGTACACTGAGTAGATTTTGCGTACCCTGAGATAAGATTAAAATATTAACCAAAGGAATCCACTGGGCACAAGTACAATGCCTTTCCTTCCCCAGATCCCAGCATCTGCACTGCTAAGAGTTTACTCAGCAACAACTGCACAAGATACCTTGTGCGCAGACCTGCGGACCCCAGGACAGCTCCATCCTACAGGACTCAGGAAAGCCCATGACCCGCCTTACGGAGAAAGGACGGCTTGCCTCTTACCAAGCCACCAGTTGGAAGAGCATGAGACCCAGCTCCGATATCCCTGGGACAGTCCTTCGGTCCTAA
Organism: Octodon degus; assembly: GCF_000260255.1. Classification (NCBI taxonomy): domain Eukaryota; kingdom Metazoa; phylum Chordata; class Mammalia; order Rodentia; family Octodontidae; genus Octodon; species Octodon degus. The sequence continues at coordinate 1,481,412 of NW_004524878.1, forward strand.
TAACCTCCAGAGGGGCTGGAACTCACCCCAGCCTCCTCACTGAGCTTAATTATCTTTGTAATTTTTTTTTCAAGTCAGGCACACTACCAAGACAAATACAGTGACCATTACAAGAAACTAAGCCCCTCTGAAGACCCTGGAGTTTCCATGTAAGAACTACAAACAGTGCTAAGGACTATTTTCTTTCTACATAAATGAGTCTTCCTGTAAAAATATCCGGTGGTTCCATACTTTTAAGTAAAAGTAAAATAATGCCTTCTAGAAGGAAGCCCAAACACTTCAGGTTCAGCAAGAGTGAGATCGGCTAGATTTGCAAAGTCAAGAAAATTGGCTGTTTCTCTCCTCCTGGAGTTAATAGAATCCAACTGTTGGAACATGACATCACTCCAGAGCCCCAAGCCCTGAGCAGAGAATACAGACACTCGCTTGCTGCTTGCCGCCCAGAAAATAGCCCAAAACGAGGGCCCGGAAAGGAGAGGAGCAATGTGGAACTGCCCTTACCTGAAAGTCCCGGTGCTTTCCTGCCCACTCCATTCTCGGCAGAGTCTGGCTCACTCCACAGCCCGTCAGAGAGCCCAGGGCCCCCACATCTACTGGCTTAAGCCCGATACCTGCCGCGAGCTTCCCACAGCTCCTTCCTCTGACCTTTCGCGGGGCTCCTTCCAGCCAAGTGAGCGGAGCGCTGCGGGCCGGCCGGGCCAGTTGTCATGGAGACCCTATCCACCCGGCAGCGGCGCAGGGGCAGGGCGCACGCTCTCTGCACCGGAGCCAGAGTGCGCGCTTTCTTTCTTTCTCTCTCTCACTCAGTTCTAGGAGACTTCTATGAAACAGCACTGTCTTTTGATCAGCTCAGTTGCTGTACGCATTCCACGCCTCTTACCTCCCTTTCAGTCAACCAGGGGCTCTGGACTGTTCCTGGGAACTTGCTCAAACAGCTCAGAGGGGAGAAGGGAGAAGACAGTGAGTGGACTTGTTTTCCTCCCCTCCAGTGTCTCATTTTTTTATAACTTGGAAGAATCCCCGCCGCCGGGCGGGGAGGGAGCTTAGCTGGAGCTCTTGGAGGGGAAGCAAGCCCTTCCTCTGGGTCCTGCAGCAGGGGTAGGAGGAACCCTGATGCACTGCCTTGACTTGTTTGTGTTGCTTGGGATTTTCCGGCAGCAATCAGAGCGGAAATGCACACACATCCCGGGAGCTCGCCTGGACTGGCCTTTCTGCTTACCTTGCTGTCTGTCCAGGTCGTGGAGATGGCTTTAACCAGTACAGGGACTCATAGTACTACTGCTGGAGCCTAAGCAGACTCTCATTTTCCTGCAACGGAGAGGAAACATACTAGGTCAGGGTCAGGAGGAGTCCTGGGCAAATTCAGAGTCACACCCAGGACAACAAACATGATACAAACACAGCCTCCCCTACCCTGCTGGGGACCTGCAGATACTGCCAGGCCGCATGCCTGGATGCGGCTGTCCAAAAGCTAGCATAGCAGGCACTCTTAGTGACCCCATGTATACTCCTGCCTGGAGCTCTCTTACAACTCTTATAAATACAGCAGACAGGTGTGTTTGTCGTTGTTGGTTTTTTGTTTTGTTTTTAATGTATTTAGTACAGGGTCTCACTACACAGATCAGACTCATAGTGATCCTCCTATTTTGAGTGTCCCAAAATTTTGAGGGGCCGGGGAAATGGCTCAGTAGAATAAGCACTTCCCTGGCAAGCGCAAGGGCCTGAATTCAATCCCCGGATCCAAAAAAAAAACCAAACAAAACTAGTCAAGTATCCCCTAGGTCAGTATACTTTCCACTAAGGAACAATGTCCCCTTGATCTTGAAAACTAGCTGATAAACAGTTTTCTGGTAAAGTTATAAGATATAAAATTGGGCTCCCTAACTACTGGTAAAATAGGCCTATCATCCTTCTGGCATCTGAGATATACAACATGTTAATGCACATACTGCTGGGAAAATATACTACCCTACTGCCTCATATCACCTTATACTTTCCTAAAATACTCTCCCAAATCTTTATATAAATGTATTCAACACAGCAGGCCTGAAAGTTAGGAATGGTATTATACTATACTAATTCAATACATGTTTTAAAAAACCTGAAACAAAGGTCAAAATTACTTGTTCCAGGTATAGAACAACAGCAAAAATCTAAAATGGGTAAGCCTTTCAACTCTCTAGTACTGGGGGCCTACCGAATAGCTCAGTTGTTTAAGTGCCTGCTTAAACAAAGCCCTCAAGCTCAAGCTTCTGTGGTTCGAACCCAGAGAGTCATAGCAAACCAGGAAAAAAAACAAAAAAACCTAACCCAGCGGGGCCAGGGAGATGGCTCAGTGGAATAAGCACTTCCCTGGCAAGCGCAAGGGCCTGAGTTCAATCCCCGGTTCTGAAA
>NW_004524878.1:1483905-1496759 GCF_000260255.1 Octodon degus
CTTCTATCAACTCTCTAGTATATATTAAGTAGAGTTCAGAGGTACCTCGGCTTATGAACTTGATTCTTTCCACAGTTCTGGTCACAAACCAAGTTGGACAAGAACAGAATAAAATTCAACGGCTAGGTTCAATGTTAACTTTATGGGGAAATTTTATTATGTTTTCATCCAGTTCAGTTTTTGACCAGAAGGGGAGCTGCAGGAAGACTATCTATAGCAAGAGTCAGAAGACCTTGGCAATACTGGCCTCTGCCACTAACTGGGCATCTGCATAATACCAGTCTCTACTTACACCTGGACAACTGACAGGACAGGGATAAGCACCAGAAGAGATTCTGTACTGGGCATGGTGGCACATGTCTGCAATCCCAGTTAACTCAGGAAGGAGGCAGAGGAAGGAAAGATTCCAAGTTTGTGGGCAACTTAGTGAGAACGTGTCTCAAATTAAAAAAAAAAAAAAAAAAAAAAATCATAATAGGGCTGAGGATGTAGTTCAGCACTCTCTAGGTTCAATCTCTAGGATGGGTGGATGGATGGATGGAAGGAAGGAAAGAGAAGAGGAAAGGGGAGGAAGAGAGAGAGGAAAGGGAAAAGAGGAAAGAGGAAGAAAGAAAAAAGGAGAGAAAAGGAGAACAGAAAGGAGGACATGGGAAAGGAAAGGAGGGGAGGAGACACTATGTCAAAGCATCATCATCCTTAAATCAGGAATTAGGTAAGAACTTCCTCCTCTTCACAGCTCCTCACAAAAAATAAACCAAAAAATCAATCAAACAAACATTCACTGGAGCAGCTGACCCCTAAATAAGGAGAGACTCAACAAACACATTTGCCAAAGCTCCCCCAAAATACTGCTAGAGAGGTCCTAATGGAATCTTTAATGCCACACTTCCTTCCAGAATCCTCGTGATTCTTATTAATCTCCAGTATGCTGCAAAATTCTCAAAACAAGATTTTGATTGATCTGAATTTAAAATGTAAATACAAGGGCTGGCCAAGTAGCTCAAAGCAGGCTCAAGGGTCAGAACTTCGATCCCTGGGCCTGCCCTGCTGGCACTGCCCCCCCCTCCCAGCACTCTGAGACAGCAATTGAGACTGGGTGTGGTGGCGCATGCCTGTAATCCCAGCTCTGGAGGCTGTAAACAGGCAGATCACTACAAGTCCGATCTAGTAGTGAGACCCTGAACACCCTTTAGACCCTTCCCTAAAATACAAAAAAAAAAAAAAAAAAAAAAAAAGTAAATATATACCATAAGCTAAGGTAGGAAAACCATCACAAAATCCAGTAGGAAATGACAGACTGGCAGGTATACAGCTAACAGCTGCACTACTGTTTTAGTGAGGCAATCAAGCTTCAAAGAGCTTGATTTACTCAGTCATCCACTGTAAATATCCAATGTAACCAAAGCCATTTTAGGAATCCCTCAACGGCACTAGAATCTCTAGTCTACAATGGAAGACCAGAAGAAAGGGCCATGGAAACCCCACTAATTCCTAAACTTCTACCTCGCACTATACCCAACAACCATACACTCTGGTCACCTCCTGACCCAGAAAATGCACATTTCCCCTTGTCCAGGCTCCATGCTGAGTAACAAGAGGTATCATCTCCCATTAGTAAGATAAGATAAAATTCACAGTGTAATAGTTAAGCCAATTAACATTTATTGAGCACCTACCACATGTCAGGTACTCCTTTAAGCAGTACAAGGGGACAGAGGTCGGGGCTACTTGTATAGGCACTAAAGCCCATACAAGCCAGTCACTGAAGGACTTGAAACTTAAGAAGCCTTCAAGAGAAACACAGAACGCAGGCCATGCTCCCCCTAGTGGTTTGCTGGAGTTCGAGATTCCTTAGAGGGAAGGAACAAAGGGCCTCATTAGGGGGAGAACCAGAATCCTTGCTTAGGTGATGCTTCTCTGTGTGAGCTCCTTGCACTGGCAGAGCCAGAGGACAGCTGACACTTCTGCTCCTCCCATGAGGCTGGGTTCAGATCAACTGTTTGACCTTTTCTGAAAAAAGGATTTTATAGCCCTATCCTATCTACTATCTAAGAGGTCAACGTGTTTACTTGAGGCAGAAATCTAGAAGACATCCTCCAATCTCCCTACCTCTTTCTTCCAACATCCAACCCATCTACCAACACCAATCTATTCTACCTTCAAAATGTATGTACGGTCTGTTCATTTTCCCACAACACCATTTTATCTATGTGTCACTTTAATAACTGCAAAACAACTCCTAGTTGTCCCAACTTGCACTCAGGGAAAAGCCAAACTCAGTTCCCTCCATCTTCTCACTCAATAATCAACACAGAAGACTTCTGTGACCACCTGTATAAGGTTTTCTCTCCATATACCAAGCAAATAATGAGTTTTTTAGTAGATACCACCTGGGTGTCCTCTAATTTATTTCTAATATTGTCTACCTAGAAATAGATGGTCTAAACAGAAATGGGTTCAGAACCCAGAAGGTAAAGGCTCAATTTTCAACGCTGCCTTCCCCACCCCACCTGAAGTGCCAATTGCAAGCCCCAGGTTGTTTATTCTTCCGACCAACCATCTGGATTTTCCACAACCCCAACTTCAGGTTCAATTAATCTGCTAGAGTGGTTCAAAACACTCAAGGAAACACTTCAGTTCACTGGTTTACTACAGAAGTGGTTAGAAAGGATACATAACCCCACATATCGGGCTATATCCAAGCTCTCTGAATCCAATCCTCCTAGTGTTTTATGGATGTTTCAATAGGCATGACTGTTCACACCCCTACCACTGATGATAAAATTAATCTTCAGCCCTTCTCCTTTCCCTAGAGGTTGAAGAATGTGGGACTCGAAGCTCTAGCCCCTGGCCACCAGCCCCTATCCTGAGAAAATCAGGGGGCCCCAACTATCAGTCAGCTCAACAGGATACAAAAAAAGACAATTACCACTTTGGAGACAACAAGGATTTTAGGAGTTACATGCTAGGAACTAGGAGGAAGACAAAAATATATATTTCATATCACTCTGTCACAAATTCATTTTTCACAGAGCTGTGTGAATCACCTTTTGACAAGGGATCATGTCATTTCCTGCTTAACATGCTTCAATGCCTTCCACTACACTTAGGGTGAAAACTAAATTCTTACAAGACCTACAAGGCCTGCCAGGACTCTGCTTGCAGCGCGCTTCCTGCCCTTCTTTCCCTGAGCCACAACCACACAGAACTTCCTTTAGTTCCTAAAAATGCCACATTTTTTCCAGGTTTCAGCCTGCCTGGGACACTGCTGGACCCCATAGTCTTTGTTTGGGTAACTCTTGGTCAGCCTCCTTCAACCTGAATCTCTCATTTCAATGCCAACGTGGGATCCTCCAGTCTAAATGAGATTCCTCATATTTATCCTTCAAAGTTCTCACAATGATTTGTAATTATACATTTGCACAATTATTTGCTTAATGTCAGTCTTCCCCTAGAGTTCCATGGGAACGGGAATCTTTGCTATTTTGTTAATCACTGTAGTCCCACATAGGGCCCTGATCACAGCAGGTTCTCAATAAATATCTTCTCACTGGATGCACAAACCCCCCTCCTTTTTTCCCCCCTTGTCCTGCAGGAAGGAGAAACTGTGAACAGCTATTCAATGCCACTCGGATCTTTTCATAGACTTAAAAAAATACAATTACTTCTCTTTTCTCGATATGCCTTGCCTATGGGCTAAACCAGAAATTCCTGTAAATTCTCCCTGTGGTTTTTTCCCAGAACTTTCTTTGTAAGGTCACTCTCTTGGGGATGCACTCCAGGGTTTTACAGCCTCTCTCACCACTGCAGTGCCTACTCACAGGCAGGATATACCGAGGAGTGAGGAGCGGCACAAATGGCCTGGCTTCCCCAGTGGCAGGGTTCTCTGGGGTCAGCTCCACTCAGGGCTAAAATATCATCTTTTTACCTACACTGTGCAGGTTACTGAGCTGATAAAATTTATATTCTTACAAAAATACCCTTTATAATCTGGAGTGATATAAAATGAGTTGAGGAGGGGAGTTCCATTACTAAAAAAACAAAAAACAAAAAAGCTGAAAACGCTTGTATAGAGGAAAAATAAAGCCCTAAATAACAGCAAGAGTGAACACTACATCCAGTTCATCTCAGAAGCTGTATGACCTCCAAATGCTAAAATCCTTCAAGCCTTTGCCTCACCTCATCACAGCCCAATAGCAGCACAGTGCTCTGAAAACTGCCCAGTCTTCTTCCTCCCTCTGCTACTCATGCTCTTCCCTTTATCTGGGGCCTCTCTTTCCCCTGCACCCCAACACAATCTTGCTGTCTCCAATGCCCAATCAGGTCTTACCTGCTCTGCGAAATACATCTCGATTTCCCGGCAGATTCTGTCACTCTCTTCCGCTATCCCTCAGCGCTCAAAGATACCTCTAGGATGGTATACATAGCACTATATCACTGTTACTTGAGTATCTGTCCCCTCCACAAACCCAAGGCCCTTTAAGGCTCATAAACCTTAGTATTGTCCTCATTTTGGACAGTCAATGTCTATGAATTGAACAAATCACTGAAAAGACTCCCCAAACAAACAGCTAATATTTCACAGGACAGAGGAATGTTAGTGAGTGGACTTACACTGTACAAAGAAAATACATACGTGTGTGCATGTGTATAAGAGAACAGAAATCTAGATTAAATCATTAGACGAGATGCCGGTATTTTCTGGGCTTTTTAAAGACAACTGACATGTTGAATGCAAAAACATAGGAGCAAGAGCCAGGTACATAGCTCAACAGCACAGCACCTGCCTGACAAGCATGAGGCACTGAGTTCAATTCCCAAAACCAAAGAAAACACAGGAGCAAAGTAAATCTTCTGAAATCATTCCTTACTTTGGTATCAAAGAAACTGTAGCTTTAACATTGCTAGTTCCACCAAAAGAGATCCAAGTGGCCTGATTTCAGGTGCCTCTAGAGGCCCTATATCTATCCCAATGTCCACGAATTCAGGGTCCAGCTCTAGTGTGCCATCTGACTTCCCTCCCCTGTCCCCTGCACCAGTTATCCCACACTGGGCCCTGGCTACCATTTATAGAAAAGCCCCTTTTTCTTTTCTACCTGCAAGTGGCAATGAGGTAGAGAAAGAAAGATCCGTTAATAGAGAACACGTAGATTGGAGCCTAGGTCGAACATCCAGCTGTCTTGGGTAGTAAGATCCTGCGATAGTCCTTATCTCAGCAGCAAGATAGCTCAGCGGACTAAGTGCCTGCTTTGGCAAGCACAGGGACCAGGGTTTGATTCCCAGTCCCGCATGCCGGACCAGTCCCGCCCCCGGGATGCACTGAGCTACAACCAAGTCCAGGGGTGGTGGCACTTGCCTATAATTCCAGCGCTGGGGAGGCTGAAAACAGGAGGATCACTGCAAGTCTGAGCAGCATAGTGAGACCCTGTACCAAATACATAAATGAAAAAAATAAAAATAAAAATAGTCCCTATCTCCCTGAGGGCCTTTGCTTTTCCATCCACACTATTAGAGGGCTGGACCAGCTATTCACTAAGGTCCTTCTAACGTTGAGCTGCCATTGCAGTCACCTGCCCTATTGCCTTCTGAGTAAGTCCAATCTGCAGAGAGATTGCTCACTTTCAGGGAGTGCAGAATCTCTAGCCCTTGTGGCAGAGCCCCTGGATGAGGGCTCTGGAGTCCTCAGCCTGGGATCAGATGGTAGACCATCACCAACGTACGGCAACCTTTCCTGCAGGAAAAGGTGTGACAGTCAGGCTGGGGAAAAAAAAAAAGAAAAATGCTTAAAACACAGCATGAGGAAATGGCCTGAGAGTTGCCTGCAAGAAGACCGAGGTTGTGCTGGGACTCTCCCCAGCCAACCAACGGTATCAGACAAGTTGCCTGGAGAGACCAGAAAAATTGTCAATATCTAGCCTGACTGTCTACTGCAAATCAAGCAATCTCTGCATGGGTTCTACTAGTGCCTTCAGGTCAACAAAATAAATGACTCCCTCCAGATGGCAATTCCAGCCTACCCCTGCCTGGGAGCTGTGCCTGCTACACACACTTAGGAATATGAGTACTACTTGCTATACGCTCTGCTCACACAGACTTCCTAACAAAGAAATACCCCACCCTATGCTCAAGGCTTCTTGTTTTGTGATAAGAAATTCTCCCTGGGTTTTTTTTTTTTTTTTTCCTCCCTGGTTCTTGCTCCTGCCTTAACTCTGCCACCCACCCAGCTAATTCACTTCACCCCACCCAAAGGCTCTGAATCATCTACATATAGAACTCAGGCTCTAATTACCCTAGCACCCCCCACCCCAGCCTTTGGTGAAGCAGGTGTGTGGCTACCTTTGTGGAGGGGGAATGAGCCCACACTCCTTCAGTCTCCAGCCTTCTAGCCCCCATTTGCCTCCTCTCAGCCTACAAACCTCAGTGTGAAATTCAAGGTGGCTCAGATTCCCAGGGCAAACTTCATCCAGTCTCCTGGAGTATTTGTCACAATGTTTACATGTGAGCCACTTTCCTCAAAGTTCTTAAATCCACAGGCTCCTGACCACTGTCCCTTATAAAGTCCAAGCACCTTAGCACCAGGCCACATAAACACAGGCTTGGAGCCAGGAAAGACTGCAGCACAGAGCCAACACCCCCAGACCCTCCCGTATCAGAACCACTTCACCCTTTCCAAATGGGCTTTTTAGGATCACCTGGCTTAGGCCTTTAAGCTCAGCCAAGACCCTAACTTGTCATGACTAATCTTTAGGGTGAACTGGAGTATAGACTGGGAGGCAGAGGCAGAGGTGGGGAGCTAAGAAGAACATGGACTTGGACTGTCTTTTCATGATCTGACCAAGAAAATGCCTTGCATCTAGGAAAGAAGTACCCCCTCAGAATAAGATCTGGGCAAGGCTGCAGAAGGGTAAGATCAGACATTGCCGCCTCCTCTATCCCCTCTCCCTGAGACTCCTGGCTGCACTGAGTTCTCTCCAGCACTCCTGGAGCCTGAAGTCCCACTGCTGCGTCAGCTGCATCTCACTGCCTTGTGTTTTAGTGCATCAAGGCTTATTTGAATTCAGTCTCCTGTCAACTTGTTATATTCTTTAGAGCAAGAAGCCCGCCTGAACTCTGAATCCTACTTTCAAAGTGGTACCTCTGGTACAACCTGCCTCCTTGACCTCAAAGTCAGGAAGACACTCCAACAGGGGTGCAGAGAGGATTTTAACTGTCAATCAGTCACCTATCTCCTGTCCCTGTGAAGAGATTCACATGGGGCTATATAGCCAGGATGGCTTCTAAAGGTTTCTCTTCAGAGATGACTAGACTACTTTCAGCAGAACCTTTCTTTGGCATTCTTTTGCTTTCCATCCTTTCCCTAATAAGCAATTGTTGTTTCTTTCCTACTTCTAATTACACATAAGCTCTTCTGAAAGGTGTCACCTCTAATTCATCTTTGAATTTCTAACAGGCAGTGATTGCTTGCACAAAACAAATATTCAATATTTATTTATTAAATAAGTGGTATCATAGGAAAATCCCAGCACAGTGTCTATAATAAGCAGCAAGGATCTGGAGAAGGAAGCACTGATCACTAGAGATGGACTATAAGTCTTATCATAAAATATCATTACTCTGCTTTGAATTATTTATTATAGAATTTTTACAGAGAGCAAAGAAGACACTATCTATAAAACACTCAGCAATAGATAGTGATCCAGAAAGAGCAGTTTAGTGATTTTTAAATGATATGCACATATATTTATATGGCATATATTTACTTACATATAATATATCTCATATATATAAATACATATCCACAGATCAAAGTATACCAGAGATGTAATTCGTCTGGAGTTCAGAACTTTCTCCATCTCTCAGTCTCTTTTACTCTCTCTCTTCGGTAGCGCTAAGAGATGAAATCCTGGGCCTCATGTACATTGGGCAAGTTCTCTACCTCTGAGCCATACCCACAACTCTAGAAGAATCTTAACCTTGTAGATAAAACAGACATACTGGTAACTGCTAGGCTGGTAACACAGGAAAGCTGAGCCCATGGAGTGCCACAAAATGGATTGCTATTAATGAGGGGAGGAATCCTGAAACTCCTTGAAATGTGGACATTTTCCGTTTTGTCACATTTATTGATTTGCATTTACTGGGCAATGTTTACACGTCAGAGATAAATCCTACTTAGTTGTGCTGCATGGTTTTTTTTTTTTTTTTTTTTTTTCAGAACCAGGGATTGAATTCAGGCCCTTGCACTTGCTCTACCAAGCCATCTCCGCAGCCCCAATGTATGATTCTTTTGATATGCTGGTGTATTCAGCTTACTAATACTTTGTTGAGAATTTGCACATCTATGTTCACCAAGGATACAATAGTCTTTTGTTTGTTTGTTTGTTTGTTTTTCCATTTGTTCTAGATCCCATTATGGTCATCCTTTTATCAATGACATATTTAAGACACATCTACCAAATATGCATGTGGCAAATTAAGTGGGAGAGACAATTAACATATTAGAGATAATCTGTGGGGAAAAAGAAACCCTCACAAATAGAAACCATTGGTTAAATATAAAAGATTTTTTTTTTTTTTGAGACAGGGTCTCTCTTCACCTGGCAACAAGATAATTTAAAGGGCAAAGTATAATAAATTTTATATTTAAGATTAGAAAAAAACATAATAAACAAGAAGATGGTTTAAGTGAAGGACATGAAGAAAGGCTGAATGTGCGTCAACTGATGAATCAATGTGATTTAGGCTTAAATGTCTGAAATACAGAGCCCAGATCAAATGAGATCCATGTTTTGGCTGGAACAAAAGTGTTTCCAGAAGACACACAGTCTACTTGCAGACCCAGGAGTATAGGGAGTCTTGAATAACATTTCAGTCCAGGAGACTGAGAGAAAATCAAGCCTGTGGAAACTGAGAAATAAGATTACACATCTGGTCCACAAGGCTGCAAGCCTTCCCGCAGAAGAAGAGGAAAAATCACCACTGCTGCTGTCCCTGTACAGTCATCTCTGGGGCAGCTCTGGGCTAGGTGAGCAGGGACAGCTGAGCCCTGCCTGATCTGCCCTAGTGCCCCTGCTACTAAACTAACATCAAAACCTCCCAGTTGAGCCCCTGACCTCCAGAGCTTTAGCAAGGACGTGGAGCAGCTCAGGAATCCAAAAAATTCTTATCCACCATCTCCCCAAACCATGGTTCATCAAGATTAGAATCACAAAGTGATATTTTTAACTATCACAGTGAATTCTTGTGGCTCTTTGACCTTCTACACTAAGCTGTCATTCAATAGCTGTGGTGAGCAAGGATTCATTTGCATGCTGTGTGTGGAACATCAGATGGTGGAAATGTGGCATCGCAGCTTCCTCAGGCACTGTTGGGAGGTGTACACAGCAGCTTACCTCCCATAATGGGAGACTCCCTGCTTCTTCTATGGGTTTAGGAAGAAAGAACAGTGGCCCCTCAAAACCCAGTTGTTAGCCTAGAACTTAGTTACAGATGAGTACTATGAACTTCAGCACCCAATAGTACCAGGGATCAAACGGGACCTTGTGCTTGCCAGGCAGCCACTTATGCTGAGCTATCCCCCCCCCAGCCCAACATCCCATAGTAGAAGATGTAATCTGAAAGATTTCTGGTTTCACAAGGTTAAGAACCTAGAACTTTCTAAGCTATACAACGATTAGCTCCTTTCTTAACATTGCATGTCCTGAGTATGTCTTATTTACACAGAATAATAGTTTGCCACTTTTATAAATAAAGGTACTTGTAAACGCTTGTTCATTTAAAAGATCAACCAAGGGGGGTGGGGGATGAGCTCCCAGGACTCAGGGAAAACAAGATGGGTGAGATAATGAGAGGAGAAACAAGAATATGGAGAGAGGGGAAAGGGCAATTTAAAATCCTGACAGGGAGAACTAGGAAGAGGCTTGTTCAGAAGTCTGAGAATAGCAAACTGGGGGAATTCCTGAGCGTTGCTCCCAGGGATGTCAAAGAACATACTTAAGTATCACTTAGCCTCTCTTGTCCTTAGAAGAAAAGAAAGAATTTAGAAAGCCCTTCACTCCTCCCTTCATTCCTCCGGCTGGCTGGCTGGCTGGCTGGCTGGCTGGCTGCCTCGCCCCCAGTTACCAAGATGCCTATAAGCCATGCAGCTGGCTGGCTAATGCTTGTAACGACTGAGAGGAGGAAAGTGGAGTGAAAAAACCCAACAGATTAAAGGCTGCTGTCCCTAGAACCACAGATGCAAGCAGAAGACTTCTGGGTTAGAGACTGTGGGGCTTCAGAGGCTCTGGAGGACAAATCTGAGACAGAGCATCAAACTCTGTCACTCACCTCAAATCAGTGACAGAGCATCAACCTCTTCAGCACTGAAGTTGCTGAGAGACAGCAGCCACTCATCATCAATGCAGATAACATCTGCCCGGTCACACATGACACACCTCTTCCCAGGAAAAGGCCACCAGAGCTGAGGATATGAAGCATACTCAGGGAGGGTCTGGCAAGGTGAGACTTGACTACTCCCAGGCATTACCCAGCTACCAGTGTTTTAACTACATCCTCTGCTTCCTTTCACATTCAGGACTTTCCTACATACAGCCAACAGCTGCACAACCAGGAGCAACCAGAGAGATGGAGACCCAGAGACATACCCAGGCTGGAGTAGTTCAGACTACAGTAAGGCCACAGAGATAACAGCAGTCTAAGCACCTGCCTAGGCAAGCACAAGGACCCAGGTTCAATCCCTGGTACCACAAGCCATGCCAGCCCCGTACTGGGCACACTGAGCTGGCCACTGAGACCAGGCATGGTAGGAGTCTGAGTTGCATAGTGAGACCCTGTACCAAGCACATAAAAAAGAATTTTTTTTAAAAAAGTACATAAATAAATAAAACACACAGTAAGGACAGTGAGAAGTTTGTTTGTTTGGTAGGTTTCATTTTTGTGGTCCCGGGAATTAACCTCAGGACCTCTGCAAAGGACTGCAGGCTATATCCCCAGCTTTTTTTTTTAAATCTTCAGACAAGGCCTCTCTAACTTGTCCAGGCTAGACAATCCTCCTGCCTCAGCCTCCTATAGAGCTAGGATTCTGGGCCTGTGCTCCACAACCAGCCGTTTATTATTCCTTCAAGAAGCCTTCACAGGGTACTACTCCTACCAACAACACTGCTGCTCCACAACCTCTAAAACAAGTGAAGGCCAGACTGGCACTGCGAACCTAGAAGGAGCACAGGGAACCTGGTACCTGCTGCTTCTTCTAGAAGCTACAGAACTGAGGCTCGTCTAGGAGGTCAGGCCCAGGCACAGTGCAGACTGCTGGTTTGTCTTCAGGGGCTGCAGTGCAGCTGCAGCTCTGAGGAAGCTGAGGGTCGGCACACGGAGCACAGGCAAGGCTGTGTACTGCTCAGAACACTTTTGAGGACACAGAGGATAACCACTGTTTCTCTTGCTTCATCTAGGATTCTCCCTCCCCCCTCCTCCCTCCCCCTCCCCCCCCCTCCCCCTCTTCCCTTCCCTTCCCTTCCGTCTCTCTCTCTCTGTATCTGTCTGTCTGTGTCCATGAGCCTGTGAAAATACAAACAAGGAGTGAATCTAAGAATTCTATTGAAGACCTGAACTTGGAGGATAACTGGCTATGAAGGTGAAGGGTCCAGAGCTCCCAGATTCCGGCTTTTAGCACTGAATGCAGTCGGCACATCTGGAAACACAGGTGAAACTGAATTATTTCAAGGTGCTCTGCATAGTCTTCCCTGAAGAAGAGGGGAAGTTTCTTCAACATAGGAAGTTGTTTAGAAAAAAAGACAAACAAGAGTAAAAGGGAGAAAGATGGAAGTTGGGAAATGAGACAAGAAACATAATGGAAGAGAAAAAAATAAATGAAGTCAGGAATGGTGGGACACCCCTACTATGCCAGCACTCGGGGAGGCTGAGGTGGGAAGCCCAAACATTTGAGCCCAACCTAGGCAACTTAGCAACTTGTGCCATCGCTGCAGATAGCAGACCCTGCAGCTATCATTGGCCATCACCTACCGCAGCAGAGTTAGAAAGACCCTGTCTCAAAATTAAAAAAAATAAACAAAAGGGGCTAAAGATGACCCTAGAGGGGTCCATCTCCAGTACTGAAAAAGAAAAAAATGCCCTTAGATGCCAACTAGAGCTGAGCCACAGACTTCAAAAGGCTCAATTCAATTCTCTCTCTCTCTCTCTCTCTCTCTCTCTCTCTCTCGCTCTCGCTCTCGCTCTCGCTCTCCTCTCTCTCTCTCTCTCTCTCTCTCTCTCTCTCTCGCTCTCGCTCTCGCTCTCGCTCTCGCTCTCTCTCGCTCTCTCGCTCTCTCTCGCTCCCTCTCGCTCTCTCTCGCTCTCGCTCCCTTTTTGAGGAACCAGGGATTAAACTCAGGCCCTTGCTTTTGCCAGGGAAGTACTTACTCCACCGAGCCATCTCCCTGGCATCTTCAATTCTCATAGATACAATTTTTGTGCACTTAAGAATCTCAGAACTAAAAGGGACCAAGGAGTTCATCTCCCCAGACTGTGATTCTCAAAACAATTCTCACAGTAGAATCGCTGATATAATCTGAATACTTCTGAGTAAGTTTTGTTTTGCTTGGAGATACTGGTGTTATAGGCAGCTGAATTAGATGGAAATATTATAGGTAGTCAGACAGTGCTAGGCCCTCAAAGGACCCAAAGGGGAATGCAAGATACCTTGCAGCTGCAGGGGAGACAGGCACCTCGCAGTGGGCAGAACCTCAAGACAAAAGATTAAACAAAAACAGCCACATACCTTCCTAGGGATAACCATCAGGGATTGATATTCTAAATAGGTATCAATCACCTTAAAAAAAAAAGCGGGGGGGGGGGGG
>NW_004524878.1:1498889-1522603 GCF_000260255.1 Octodon degus
GGACTGAAGAGAAGCCAAGGCCACAAGTAATATTCCCACATGCGTTTCAGATCTGGGTCCTAGAGGGAGTTGTGCTTTAAATTAAGCCCCAAAGAGGCAAGGTACCCATAAGGTGGGCTCTGTCCTCTGCCAGGACACAGGCGCTTTGACAGGCCAAGAGAGGTCCGGCAGCTGCGAAGAAGCTTCCCACTCCTGAGGCAGCACTCAACAGTGGCTTCTGGCTGGCCAGCCCTCTGGCCCCGGACCTCTGCCCCGAACACCCCATACCAAGACCTTCCTACAGGCAAGAAGGTGTCCTTGGCCATCACTCCCAAGGTACTTAGCAATGCAGGCACTACCAAGCGTGCCCGCCCGCACCCACCTCCCCTCTGCTTCTTGCCTCTAGTCTCTCCAACAGGTCTCTGCAAAGATTCCCAACCTTTCGGCCTTCTCTGGTCCCCCTCCAGATTTACTACCTTTTCCTGTTTATTAGAAGGGCTCGTCCCACTCATCTAAACACACACTCGTGCACACACAAACACACCCTTGCCCAGAACCCTCCCCCACCCAGGACCATCTTCTTCCCAGTGAGTCTGTGCTTTTAATACTCTCTTGGGCTCCTTCTGCTTTACAGGAGCTGATACTGCTGCCCTTGGAAAGATTTTAAGACAAATAAAGCCCCTGCCTTTAGGGCTAGGGGATGCCTGCAAAAGCTGTTCAGCGTGCCAACACAGCCAGACTGGGGAGACTCCAGCCAGGAGACGGATCCTCGCTCTGCCTCTAAGCTCCTTCCTAATAAAAGGCATCTGCTACACCCATCTCCAGTGCCAAAGGAAGACCACAGGAAACTGAGTGTGGATCTTTCCCTTCACCCCCTCCCTGCCTTCAAAGGGACAGCAAGTCTGGGTGGGAAGCTGCAAAAGTTTTCAAAAGAATCTCTATGCCACACTCAGTGACATGTTAGCTCCTGGCTCCAGAAGGGCAAGAAAAGGCAGTTCCACCTTCAAGCCGTTGGTGACCTCCAGCAGCTGGTCTCCAGGGAACTTCTTCAGCATTTTACATCACACAGCCATGAAGCAACCACACCCACACAGCCCCCAAGGCAGAAAGTTGGGCAGAAAGGAATGCAGACAGCTTCCCAGAAGTGCCCTGCTGAGAAGGAAACCAAAAGCTTACCCTCAGCTTCCTGGGCCCAGGAGGGGAGGCACTGCGCTCTCAGAACAAGCACTTTGGGAACTCAGACACTGTCAAAGTCTCCATATCTCAGAGGCCAAAGAAAAAGAAAAAGACAGTGAGAGGAAGATTTCCAGGCAGAAGGGGCTTGAGGGGCCCCCAACACCTTTGGGCACACAGTGGCAAACTGTAATGCGAGCAAGGATCTTAGAAGGCCCTAAGCTGTCCCATCACAGAGAAGCCCAAGCAGTGCTGACAATGGAGACATCTGGTGCTCCTGGTATAAGCTTTGGCCTCACCTGCCTTCCATGCAACACGCTTCATTTCGTAACATGCTTTGGAGGAGGCGGTGCAACCAGTGAGGGAGCCCAACATCTAACAGGAAAGCAAAGCTGGTGAGCAGATGGGCCTCGCTGGCTCCAACACAGTGCTGCACTGCGCTGCTCTGGTCTCTCTACCAAGCTCCAGAGGTCATGAAGCTTTTTCCTATCCTGCTGTTGGCTTCCCAAGAAGCCCCACCACAGTTCCTAGAAGCCTCCCCAGTCGAGGCTGAGCACAGAGAAGATCTTTCCTAAGGTTGTCATTTACCAATCTGTCAGCCAAAGTGTTGCTTTGTGAGGCTCTCTGCTGGGATAAGTACAGGGCAAAGGAGCAGAACACAAGAAGTCCTGAGAAATGCCCTCCTCTGATACACAGTTTCTGCATCGAGCCACCACATGAAAATAGTAAAATAATCTTAATTTTAAAGTAATTTAACCAGGAGTACTGGCACATGCCTGTAATCCCAGCTACTCAGGATTATGAATTTGCAGCAATTCAACAAGCCCTTGTCTCAAAATAAAATACACATCACAAAGAGCTGTGCTATGCACAAGGTCCAATCCTCAGTAGTAACAAAAGAAAAAAGACTGAAATCACAGACTCTTTCCCTTTTCAAGAAAAGAGCAATTCCTAAAGCAAATTCCCTAAAACCCAGACCATGTGTCCCCTTCCCACCTCATGTCCAAACCCCCACTCACAAGCCTTCGTCAGACGTGAGCACTAACATAAAACACATACACATGTCTGTGCACTCCTCACAGCTTTGTTCCCACAGCCAAGGGTGCGAGACGCCATCCAAGTTCAGGTCCCTCTGGGGACAGCAGAGGCACAGAATTAGACAAGGCTTTTCCCAGGCAGAGGCCTTGGCTGCCGACAAGACTGTGGGTGGCTTCAGACACCCGCACATGCAGGAAGAAGGCTAAGCACCTGGAATCTTCCCTTCCTCCACAGCCCCAGTAAACTAGCTGACATCATCTCTCTGGTAGCCACACAGCTATCTCCCAGCCCCTGGGATTTCGCCTATCCTCACCTCAATGTTACACAATAAGGGGCTGCAGCTGGTTACTCAGCACCCCACAACCTGGTGCCAGTGAGGCAAAGGTGGAAGGCTTGTTACTTATAACAACCTTTACTTTCATCCTGCCCCGTGGCCACAGATTTTAGTCTCAAGCCTGGTTCAAAAAGCATGTTGCTTTTCTTTTCAAAGACCAGTGGTGAGCTCAAAAAAAGTACCCATGGACACCATACAATGAAGGACAAGGAAAGATAAAATCAGTTTTGGCCATACTTCTTTGGAACAACATGACACACACTGATTCCCAGACAAGAACATCTGAATAAAATTTCTCACCCTGGAAATTTTTGGTCACCTGGAACTTAGTATAGTTTGGAATTTTATTCCAAGTCATTCCATTTTCCGGAAGTGTTCGTTCAGCAAGGAGATGCTGTAGGTTGCGTACAGGGCCCGGTGTCATTTTCAGTTTGTATACATTAGTAGCACATGTATTCCACAAGAAATGTACACAGATTCAAAGTAGAAGCTTTCTACGTAGGGTGTGATGTAATATAAAAAAAAAACCTTTTATTTCTTACTCAAAGTGGGAGAGAATAATAATTCCATTAACTTTGCTAACCAGCATGTTTAAAGAATGTAGTTCCATCAAAATTAGGTTATAGTTTTCAAAGTAAAGGTAACCTCATCAGGCTTTGAACGGAAGTATTTCCTGAAGCGACACAATGAGGAAAAAAAAAATGAGCTTAAGAAAGTCAAGCATGGCACTTCCAGCCTAGACAGTCAGGCTCGAAGGAAGGCCCAAGCTACCCTGACTCTGGACATCTTTCGCAAGTTCTTTTCTTCCTCTGTGTAACTGAGGTAGACTGAGGCCTCTCAGCAGCAGCGGTCTGAGGAGGAACACACCACCGAGTATGCCTTACTGGTCAGTCACTTTCACAAAATAAAACCATTTTCCAAAACACAGTATTAGACATGATAGTTGAATGCCCTGATAAGTTCATTACTGAATAACACCTGAAATATGATTTATAGATAATAAAGGTGAAAGATAATACCACCTGCAAATACTAGCAATAAAATAAAATGTACAAGGATTGAAATTAAATATTTATATATCTCAAATTATAGCCCTAGGAAAAGGACAGATGAACTAAAAGATGAATATCTTTTGTAGGGAATTTTTAAAGCTATTCTCAGGGGCCACGTTGATGCCACTAATTCCTCGCACCACGGAATGTCATTCCCTAATGTCTGACTTTGTGAAATGTTCTTGGTGTCATGCTCATCGGTTATGATTAGAGCTTTCTGATACCGAATCAAAGAGGAATGGTGGGAAGGAGAGTGTTTCCTGAAGTGACTAAGCAAAACAGGTAGGACAGAAAGGAAAGGGAACATCAGCCTTAAAGAGGATAGAAGTAGGATTTTAAAAATACTGACCCCAATTGTGAGAGATGGAGAAGCCACACTTGGGACACACCTGACATCATGTGACAGATGTTAGTTGGGCCATCTGACTAGAACAACTTGGATTAAGACCAAATGGGATGGGAAAAGTACCAAAGGCCAGGCACAAGATCACAACTGTTAGCAAACCCCAAATCAAACCACCATTTCAACCGAATGTTGCTGGCATTCACCATAAGCATGCCGACAGAGGCCACAGCCATGCTTAGAGCCTGTTTTCTTGGGGCTGGCTGGATGGCAGTGCCTATCTGTCTAAGGTAAATAAACTACCCTGGACTTCTAAAGACCTAGTCCCAATAAAGCAGAAGGCCCCCTCACTGGTGGTATAGGATAAGGATAGTGTCAGAGTTTATAGAATATAAAAATATGGGATAAGATGACTATCAGAGACTTTAAAAAAGAGAGAGAGATTAAAGAATAGTACAAAAGGCCTACTTCAAAGTATACAAAGTTAACTCTTCTCTCTAGAACTATTATCCCATGTTCCCTGGCTTTCTCTAGCAAGTTTTAGCAGCCGGGGAACCTTCTAGCACTGAGCACAGCAGCGCTGATCACATGCCTTAATCACTAATCTCACAGACAGGTATCCCCCTGCTCCTATTCTGGACGATTTCTGCTGACTGTAGCTAACAAAGAATACAGGGTAGCAAGAGACAGTGGAGGCCATCTTTGTCCATCTCATTCTGCACTAGAGGAAAACAGTGCAAATCTTTAACTGGGAAGACAAAAGGCATAAACTTGGTATATTGGTCAGCTTTCCAGAGCTGTGAGAAAATACGTGATAAAAACAACTTCAAAAATGAAAGGCTTATTTTGGCCCACAGTGTTACAGGGTTTGGGCCATGGTTAGCAGCTCCATCACTTACATGCTGTGGTAGGGCAGAAACCCCTGGAAGAAGGGCTTAAGGGAACAAAGCCATTTACTTATATGGCAACCAGGAAGTGACAGCCAGAGATAGGGACTGGGGATAAGATAATGACCTCAAGGCCTCATGACCCACTCCCTTCAGCTAGCCCCCACCTCTTACATCCTCAACATTTCTTTCCTTTTTTTTTTTTTCTCCCTTTAAATAGGGTAGGGTCTACAGGGTGTTTAGAATCTCACTACTAGATTGGACTCTTAGTGATCTGCCTGTTTGCAGTCTCCCAAGAGCTGAGATTACAAGCATGACACCACGCCCAGCCTCAATCACTGTCTCAGTGTGCCACCCGGGCGGGGCCGGCATGGCAGGCCCGGGGATTGAACCCCCAGGCCCTGCACCTGCTTGCTTGCACTTTAATCCACTGAGCTATTTGGCAGGCCCCAACATCTCTCAATAATGCTGTTAAATTATAAACCCATCAATGGATTAACCCAATGACAAAGTTAAGCCCCTTCTGATCCAATCAGTACATAAGTCCCATATCTCTGAACATAAGCACCTTTGAGGAGATATCTTACATCTAAACCATAACACAAGGTGAGATATGATTAAGTCCCAGAGTCATTTCAGAAAGGAACAGGGAAAAGCAGCACAGCTCTCCTTTCTGAATAGTATACACTGTGAAGGAGAGCTGCACTTTAACTAGGAGTTTAACCATTTGTTTCTTCAAAAACTCCTTAGCGTTCTTGAGGGACATCCCTCAATTCTTTTTCTACTTTTATCCCTAGGTTTTAGTGAAGGGTTTCCCAAATAATCTTTCTTTGCTGAAACTAAATCACACCTCCTCCAAGCCAAAAGAATTAGAACATGACCAAGAACAGAAGAAGCTATCTAGACATGGAGAAAGTGGACATGTTAGAAAACAATTTAAGTTTTTGGAAGCTACAACTTCCAAGGACCATACTCCACACACACACACACACACATGGTGGGGGAAATCAAAGCCAGGTGAAGGAAGATCTGGGCCAAGTTTCAAATTTTCCGGAGTTGGTGAAGGAGGTAAAAGGTGGGAGGAAGAATTCTGGAACTGAACCTGCAGGATAACAAGCCTCCCACATCCCAACGGTGACAGCTCACAGGTATGTAACCACAGCAACTCCAGGGTTAGGTAGCAAGATGGCGATCTCCTGAAGTGATCCTTGTCAGAGAACATCATTTTATCACATTTTATACTTTTTCAAAGTGACTATATCTATTAATTTTATTGTTACACAGAGAAAGGGGCCATTTGAACTCCTTTCTGGTTCTACTGAGGAAGAACCAAGCCCTGGTAATGGTCCTCTGGCTCTGGCCTATACTCTCTCTTTGATCCCTAGGCCTGCTCTTTGGTTTCCCGTCTCACACTCATAAAGTCTTGCCTTCTTTATCATGAAAAGGAAATTGGGACATAAAAATGTGTGTTGCACAAGATCCCACCACAAATTAGTAGCACAGCAGGGATTAGAATCCAATTCTCCGAACTCCGGTCCAGTACTCTGTCCAACTGACCACAATACCTCTGTTATTGGAGAAACATCTGCCCTAAAGCACCAAGACCAAGAAGCAAAACAGTTTATCTGCATGTCTTTTTAAGCAAAACAACACAGCCTGAATATTTGGCAGAGAGTAACTAAATATTTCCTCTGTGACCTTTGCCAGAAGGGAAGACTGTGGGAGAGGGGTAGGCAAAGCAACAGGGAAAGGGACGAGAAGGCCACTGCAAAGCCCGCAGATGGGAGATAAAAAAGGGAAGAGGCAATCTTAAACTGAGGACAAGCTGGAGAAAGAAGTCAGAGCTTTTAAAAAGTAGCTGAGATTTAAAAATAGGATTCTAGATCTAAATGTGAATGTGAATGAACAGGGAAAATGTTTAGAAGAAAATTTAGGAGGGCTATCATCATAACCTCTGGGTAGACAAGGAATTCTTAAGGAGAAAACAACCCCCAAAAAAGCCAACAGAAGAGCCAGCCTGATAGTTCAGCGAACTGACGCACCTACTTAGGCAGAGTGCAGTGGCTGAGCCTGGCGTGCCAGGCTGGCCCTGCCCCCAGAGCGTGCTGAAAGGGTGACTGAGACTGGGTGTGGTGGCCCCAGCACTTGGGAGGCTGAAAACAGGAGGATCACTACGAGACTTACCTACGTAGTGAGACCCTGTAGACCCTGTCCTAAATATAGGGGGGAAAAAAAGCTAACAGAGGGGGAGACTTGATTTAAAATATAGAATTTCAATTTCAGGGCCGTGTGGAAGTAAAAATGATTTTCAGGCCTGAAACGCAGATCACCCTTGGAGCAATGTAAGTAAGAAACAAAGATTACCATTTATATCAAGGTCTGAACTAAAATTCAACTTAATAAGTAAAGCCCAAAGACCAAGGCTTCATTTTTTTGTTTGCTTGTTTGTTTGTTTTGCAGTACTGGGGATTAAACTCAGGACCTTATGCTTGCCAGGCAGGCACTTAAGCCGCTGAGCTATATCCCCAGCCCCAAGGCTTTTCTTTTCTTTTCTTTTTGGCGGAACTGGGGATTGAACTCAGGCCCTTGCACTTGCCAGGGAAGCACTTATTCCACTAAGCCATCTCCCCGGCCCTCAAAATGTAAAAAAATAAATAAATTGAAGGGCTGGGGATACAGCTCACACAAGTCCTGGCGGGGTACCCTCAAAGAGCAAACAGGATACCTCCTTGGTATCAGAACTGTGTCAGAGGCTAACAAAAGAACAAAGAGGTCGGAGATAGGCCTTCTCTCAGTGCTCCTAGGAGCAAAGGATGTCCCAGCCCCTGCTGTGAGTCACAGCTAGGAAGCACAGAATGAAGTCAGCTTCAGGGAGATAGCTCTGCACATGTGTGCTCTAGGTGAGCAGGCTCACCCTGGATGACTCCACTCATGGCCATCCCCAGTAGTTGTAACTACAGACTGAGGGAAAGACAAGTAAAGACCTAGAGGTCTTACTCTCCAAGGACTTAAATTCTACCTGAGGGCCAGGACACAGCCTCCAAAGAACTAGGGATACTGCATGGACACCATCTCAACAAGCAAGCTAGACTCAGGCTGGGAAGATTCCTCTTTTTCTTAGGGAACAGTACTGACAGCTACAGCAGCGACACAGCAACAGGCAGATGAGAGTCTAACAGTCATAGCACCCAGTGGACAGAGGTTTTAGGAAGCAGATGAACCGCTCCTGATCAAAGAGCAAAGTCTGAATGACAAGGGTTTAAGTTAAAGTTTTGAAGTTTTTTTTTGTTTTGATTTGAGTGTTGTTTTTGTTGCTGTTGTTGTTTTAAGGCACCTCTTCCCCAGCTGGAAAAATTGGGAAAGTGGACAAAAGGAAGGAGTGATTTGCATCAAAGCGGGACATTCCCCACCCACCGAAGCCCTCGTTATTTCAGAGGAAAGGGAACTAAACAAATGAAAATAGGCCAGGGAAGCTAGAGCCCTTCTGCAGAGAGGCCAGCACACACACTTACCGCAGCAGACTCCCTGGAAACGCGGAAGATAGGTGTTGCCTGGGACAAAGGGGATGGTCTGGGAGAGCTGAGGAACCCCAAGATGCTCTCGGGCTGGGCTCTTTTTTGTGTTTCCAAACATTCACAGCATTCACCAAAACTCCAGAGCACTGAGTCCAAGTGGAAGGTGGAGCTAAGATTTTGCTGCCTAGACAAAAAGGCAGTATGTATAATATCCTCACATGATAGGCCCAGAAAAACATAACCAGGGCCGCCAGGATAGCTCAACGGACTAAGCACCTGCTTGAGCAAGTGCAGGGAATGGGGTGAGGTTTAATCGCAGCACCACATGCTGCACCAGCCCAGCCCCCAGGGCATACTGTGCCCCGAGTCTGGGTGTGGTGGTGCACGCTTGTAATCCCAGCACTGGGGAGGCTAAAAACAGAAGGATCACTGAGTCCAAGCTGCATAGTGACACCCTGTACCAAATACATTAAAAATAATAATAATAATAATAATAATAATAATAATAACAATAACCAGGCAGAACAGGACCATCTTTATATATGACCACCTAGACCAGTGTTCCGCTGTCTCCCCACACCCTGGCCTTAGCTCCAATGCAATAAACAGCTGCCTGAGAAAACAATGGGCCTTTGTCTGTTACTTCTGTGAATTACCTTGGAGAACCAAACAGGATAATTCCTTTGCAAGAGCAATTGTCCTAAATATGGTTTGGGCCATGTTGAAAGCTTTTACCATTTACAGCACCCCTCTCAAATAAATTCCTGCCTATTCCATACTAAGCAGAAGGGTCCTTGTCCTCAACCCACATATGAAACAAGGGACAGCAGTCCCTTCTTAGAACCTGCACTACTTAGAATCCAGGACTACTGCTTGTGCTTTCTTCCTGGCTGAACACAAAACCAACGGCCTGAAAGTGCTCTCACTCCCTTTCTCGCCTTTCATAGAAGATATCATTCACTGAAATTCTTCATTAACATATCTATCCAAGTAGAGTCAACAGAAACTGATTTAAAAAAAAAATCAGAAAATATAGCTGGATGTCAAGCTTCTGCTAAAAACTGCAATATCAATGAAAATTTAGGCACTGACAAACATAATTGAGAAATTGATGCTACAATTTTACCGGATTCAAAATATTTTAAATATTTTGAGTGTGGAGGACTCCTGGTATCTTTCCCCTCTGTTCCTCCATTTAGCCAGCATTCTTCCTTTCCCCATGACTCTAGATAAAGGGCACTAGATTTTAGAACAGTTAGCTACCATGAGTTACACTACCATGTAGTTCCCTAATTCAATCCAGAATATCCCCTTTCATGAATTTAGTATGAGGGAACATCACAAAGGAGTGGGAAAGGTTTGAGAGTCAAATGAATCCTTCAATTTCAGATCTTGGGCAAGTTACTGGATCTCTTAAAGGCAGGATTTCTCCTGTTTGAGACTATTTATGAGAGTTATGGAAGTTACATATCAAGTCTTGAATAGGTCTCCTAGGCTAACTCAGTTCTTTCTTGACAACATTTTCTCCTATCTCCAAAAGCTAATTTTTTGTTTTGTTTTGTTCTGTTTTGTTTTGTTTTGTTTCATTTTATGTATGTATTTCTTACAGGGTCTCATTATACAGCTTGGACTCATAGTGATCCTCCTGTTTTCAGTATTCCCAGATCTGCTATTACAGTGATAGGCCATCAGGCCCAGACTCGCCATCACACCCAGACTCAGTCAGTGGCTCAGCGCGCCCCAGGGGCAGGGCCCACGAGCATGCTGGACCAGGGATCGAACCCTGGTCCTTGCACTTAGTCTACTGAGCTATCTCGCTGGCCTCAAAAGCTAAGTTTTTTGAAGATTTGGGTTTTTTTTGTTTTGTTTTGTTTTGGTTTTTTTTTAATAGAGCTAGAAATAATGACACCAAATACAACATCTTCCCCCAAGAAATCCAAGTGGTGCAAGCATTCTTTACCTTGCCTTGCTGGTCACATTCCCATGGTTGCCCTCAGCTCCCTCTGGGCTCTCATAAGAAAGAGCTAGGTATCTATTTAATAGCATGAGTTTCTCCCTCTCAAGAGCCTGGAAGAATGAATTATTAGGTGGCTCTGGGTTCTCTAAAGGCAAGGCTCTCAGCGTCATCCTGGAAAATATGAAAATGTGGAAAAAGTGCTCATGTAAGCACCTCGTGTTTCTGTGTGGTACAGAATCAACTGTTTGATGGTTTCTTTCTGGACTCTGTTCAATCTACTCTACATAAACGCTGCATCACATCTTCATCATTGTGCTCAACAAATGCTCCAAATAGCACCCTCTCCATGAAAGCAAGGTAGTTCAAATACGTGACAAGCCAGAATAATAACCATATACACTACCTTTTCTGGAACATAGAAAGCCTATACAACAGGCTTCTTTACAATAAAGGCGATTTTGTAAATGCATATATTAAGTTTGATTTAATGTTTAGAACTCATACAAGTTTCTTATTGTAACATTACAGATTGGGACAAAAATCCTTTACTGGTCGAAGGATCCCAGCTTCAACTCCAAAACTGTAGTGAAAAATGACAAAATGAGGGCTGGCCAAATAGCTCAGCGGATTAAAGCAACTGCTTAGGCAGACACAGAAGCGGGGGTTTGATCCCCTGCATGCCATGTGGGCCCCGCCCCCGGGCACACTGCAATGGCAATTGAGATGGTGTGGTGGCACACATCTGTAATCCCAGCTCTCGGGAGGCTGGACACAGGATCACTACTAAGAGTTTAATCTAGTAGACCCTGTAAACCCTAAAATTAAAAAAAAAAAAAAAGTGTTTTCTATAGGATGATCTCAGTCAGTGTATCTGTAAAGGAGCAGACTCCCACAGGGGCTTACTTTCCTCTCTTAGCTGAAAGGAAGAATCTTTACATTTGTAAGACTGTCTAGATGATTATTAATATGGAAAACAGCCACTGAGAAGGAAGCAGCCTTAATGGATTGCTGTTACTTTCTCACGCTCAGTTCTTGGCAAGAGCTCCCTCCACAGACCTCCAGGCCTCCCCCTCCCAGGCCATGAAAAGACATGGCCAGGCTGGCTGCAAATGGCCATCCTGCTCATGCCATTGCTGCCATTTTCCCCAAAGCTTCTGTGTCCTTCTGTGTTTTTTATCATTATTTTTTTTTTAAGGTATTTGGTACAGGGAGGGTCTCACTACACAGCTCAGACTCGTAGTGATCCTTCTGTTTTTAGCCTTCCCAGCGCCGGGATTACAGGTGTACGCCACTGTGACTTGATGACTGTACCAGCTCAGCACACCCGGGAACAGGACCAGCAGGACATGAGAGACCAGGATACAAACCCTGAGACCAAGGATCAGGGATTGAACCCCGTTCCCTGAGCTTGCCTAAGCAGGCACTTAGTTCACTAAGCTATCTCACCAGCCCCTGTGTCCTTTATACCTCCAGAGTTTTTATAGATACCACTCCCAGGCTGGCCAGATAGCTCAGCAGATTAAAGTGCTTGCTTAGGCAGACACAGGGAACAGGGTTCGATCCCTGGCTCCACAAGCCATGCCAGCCCCACCTCCAGGGAATGCTGAGACAGCGACTGAGACTGGGTGGTGGTGGTGTGCACCTGTAATCCCAGCGCTTGAGAGGCTGAAAATAGGAGGATCACTACAAGTCCAATCTGTGTAGTGAGACCCTGTAGACCCTGTACTAAAAATACATTTTTAATAATAATAATAATAATAATAATAATAATAATAATGACACTACTCCCTCTTTCAGGAATGCCTTTCTACCTCTGTTTCACTTTAGCCAGCTCCTTCAAGAGTTCTTCAAGACTCAGCTCCCAAAACTCCTCTTCTGGTGGCTTTGCCTGATTCTGGGAGTTCCCTTGCAACCTTTTCCTTAATATCTTTGGCTTTCCTCTAGTCAAGCACTGGTATACTCTACTGCAAATGTTTATCATATGTAGCTTAAAAACAGTTTTTGAAATGTATTACCCTCCATATAAAAAAGTTAATGTTTAAATTTTTGCGTCATAAACAGCAGTAGAGATACAGCTTCTGAATTTTTTTTTTCCCCCAGAACCGGGGATTGAACTCAGGCCCTTGCGCTTGCCAGGGAAGCGCTTATTCCACTGAGCCATCTCCCCAGCCCCAGCCTCTGACATATTATAAATGCCAGCATTTGGACTAGGGATGTCTCCCTGTCAGTGCACATGCTTAGCATGCACAAGGCTCTAGGTTCAATTCCCAGTGGGAAAAGAAAATGTACAGAGAAATGAAAAGGCAAAAACATTGACATGTTATAAATATTTACATTGCAACAACATTGCACTCTCAAATGAATCCAATTGATCAAATATAATCTAAATGTCAAGGGCTGGCCAAATAGCTCAGCAGATTAAAACGCCTACAAGCAGGCACAGGGGCCTGGGTTCCATCCTGGGCCTGCTGTGCAGGCCTTGCCCCTGAGGCATGCTGAGACAACAACTGAGACTGGGCATGGTGGCGCCTGTAATCCCAGCACCTGGGAGGCTGTAAATAGGAGAATCACTACAAGTCCAAATCCAATCTCAGTACACCCAGGGGATAGGGCCAGCATGATAGGGCAGGGATAGAAACCCCCTACCTGAGTCTGACTAAGTAGGCGCTTTAATCCAATGAACTATCTGACTGGTTTTTTTTTTTTTTTTTTACTATTTTTTATTCTCTTAAAAAAAATTTTAAAAAGCAAATACCAACAACATTCTTCTGAGAACTAGAAAAAAAAAAAAAAATCCTAAAACTCCTATGAAATCAGAAAAGCCCCAGAATTGCCTAAGCCAGCCTGAGCAAAAAAAGAAAGGCTAGAGGTGTCACAAAACTCAATCTGAAGTAATACTATAAAGTTCTAGGAACAAAAACATAGTAGTGAAACAAAAGCAGATCTGTAGACCAATGGACAAGAACAGAGAAACAGAAACAACCCCATGCCAACCGTCTGATTTTCAACAAAGAAGCAAAAACATACATAATGTGATCAAAAGATATGGCTAATGTTAAAATCCTTCAAAAATCTCCCCCCCCCCCCCATAACTGGGGATTGAACTCAGGCCCTTGTGCTTGCCAGGGAAGCACTTATTTCACTGAGCCATCTCCCCGGCCCCCACCAAAAATCTTATTCCAGTAAAAGATACACTACCTATCCATACTTGGAACACAATTATCCCATCATACTTGCCACTTTCGGGAGCAGTTCTGAAAGTCCTCTTTCACAAGTCTCTGTAGTTTCACTGCAATGGCTAATTTAATGTCCTAAATTAATTCAAAGCAATTCACCTTTCATGGTCATTTTGGAATTACGGAAAAGCCAGAAATCACATGGTTTCAGATCTGCTGAATAAGGCAGATGAGAACACCTTAATGTTTTGTTTTGTTTATTTGTTTAGTACAAGGGCTACAGAGCCTCACTACACAGATTGATAATACTGTTTTCAGCCACCCAAGTGCTGGGATTACAGGTGCGTGCCACCACGCCTAGTCTCAATCACATTCTCAGTGAGCCCGGGTATGTGTGGGGGGGGGTGGGGTACAACAGGGCATGCCATCCCTGTGTTTGCCTAAGTAGGTACTTTAATCCAATGAGCTATCTAGCCAGCCCCACCTTAATGTTTTTATAAACTTGGCTTTCCACTGGACGGCATTCAGTTGCAACATTCACCACTGCTTTCTAACCACCCCTCATAAAGCCACTCATGAAACAGGACTTCCAGAACTGCTTCAGACAGTGGTCAGAACAATGGGGTAAGTGTGTTCAAAGCCAGTGCTCATGTTTTAGTGGGCTGACACATTCACAACAGGGCCATAATTCATGTCTTAAACCACCAGTAGTATATTCATGACTGTCCCCATCAGGCTACTTTTTATTAATTTTATTAGTAATAAGACTGATACAAGTGGTACAAACCACCCAATGGTACAGTCATACATGTATTACTGGTGGCTCAAGCCAGGAGGACATGTTAATGGCAATGCCTCTTTTACTTTAATAAATGTTTTTAAATTTAAAGTCACCATATATTTTGATCACCCCTTGTGTACTGATAAAGACTGCCTCTAACAAATGGTGCTGGAAAACTGGAGATCCACTTGCAGAAAATCAAAATTAGATTCTTAGCTCTCAACCTGTACTAAAATCAAGTCAAAATGGAGCAAATACCCAGATAGAAAAACAGCACCTTCTAAACTACTGGAAGATAACATAGGGGAAATACTAGAAATCATATGTAAAGGCAAAGCCTTCCTGAAAAGAAGTCCAATAGCGCAGGAAATAATATCAAGGATCAACAAATAGGTTTACATTCTATTAAAAATCTCCTACACAAAGGAAACAATGACTAGCTGAGATCGGGCGCACTCAGGGTGGTATGACCATAAATGGAACAATGAATACAGTGAAAAGAAAAATCCACATAGAGGTAGAAAAGTTTGCTATTCTTTTTTTTTTTTTTTTTTGCGGAACCAGGGATTGAACTCAGGCCCTTGCGCTTGCCAGGGAAGCGCTTATTCCACTGAGCCATCACCCCGGCCCCTTTGCTATTCTTTTGACAGAGGACTAAAAATAAAATAAAATGAAATAATTATTTTTAAAAAAGACAGAGAACTAGTCTTTTTTAAAACATTATTTTCCATTTGGTGCAGAGTCTTTGCTACAAAGCTCAGAATTGCAGTGATCCTCCTGTCTCAGCCTCCGCAGCACTGGGATTACAGGCATGCACTACCACACCTGGTTCCTCGGCCAGCACGGCATGTGGTAACCAGCATCGAACTTGGGACCTTGCACTTGTCAGGCAGGTGCTTAGACTGCCAAGCTATCTCCCCAGCCCAAAGGACTAATCTTGAATATATAAAAAGTTAAAAATATTTTCCTCCCAATAAAGGACTCAACTAAAAAAAAAAATGGGCAAACGAACTGAATAGACACTTCCTGAATGAAGATGTAAAAATGCCCAAAAAGCACATGAAGAAATACTCGACATAATTAGGGAATATGTTCCCATTTTCCCATTAAGGAAACTTAAGTCAAAACTACCTTGAGATTCCACTTTACCTCAATCAGAATGGCTATCAAGCACACAAAAAAACAATGGACGCAGGTGACAGCGGGAGTGGAGGAACACTTCCACATTGCTGGTGATGATAGGAACTAGTAAAACCACTATGAAAATCAGTACGGAGACATCTCAAAAAAACTGAAAACAGAAATACAACCTGACCCAACTACATTTATCCAGGGTATATTTTAGAAAAAAAATAAAATAAAATAAAGATATTGTACTACAATGTTACATATATGCTCATGTTTATAGCAGAGCGATTCACAATAGCGAAGCTCTGGAAACAGCTCAGCTACCCACCAGCAGATGAATGGACAAGGAAAATGCAGTATATATACAGCTGGAGGATTATTCCACCATAAGAAGAATGAGATAGTGTTATTTGCAGGAAAATGGAAGACACTTGGCACCACCATGCTAAGTGAAGTAAGTCAAATTCAGAAAGTTAATATCACTTTTCTCTTATATAAGAAACCTAAGGGCCAGGGAGATGACTCAGTGGAATAAGTGCTTCCCTGGCAAGCGCAAGGGCCTGAGTT
Organism: Octodon degus; assembly: GCF_000260255.1. Taxonomy (NCBI): domain Eukaryota; kingdom Metazoa; phylum Chordata; class Mammalia; order Rodentia; family Octodontidae; genus Octodon; species Octodon degus. The sequence continues at coordinate 1,514,820 of NW_004524878.1, forward strand.
CAATCCCCAGTTCTGCAAAAAAAAAAAAAAAAAAAAAAAAAAAAAAAAAAAAACAAACCTAAAAAAAAAAAAAAAAAAAAAAAAAAGGTTAAATGATAGGAAACTAGAAGGCAGAGTCTTCAATATAAGGAAATGGGTAGAGGGCAGGGAGGAAAGGGATTTTAAAAAAGCAAGATATATTATATGCATGCACCAGTTCCCTAATGCAAACATGCACTAACAAAAAAGAAAATAAATAGCTATATAATAAGTTAGGGCCGGTGATATAGCTCAGTGGATTAAGCGCTTGCTTAGGTAAGGGGAGGGGCCAGGGTTTGATCCCTGGCACTGCATGCCATGCTGGCCCCGCCTCCAGGTGCACTCAGCCTACAGTGGAGTCCGGGCATGGGGGTGCATGCCTGTAATCCCAGCACTGGGGAAGCAGAAATCAGGAGGATCACTATGAGTCTGAGCTGCATAGTGAGACCCTGCACACACACACACAAAAAAAAAACAACTTAGTTGATACCATCAGGCCAGCAAGATAGCTCAGTGATCTATAGCACCTGCCTGTTAGGTAAGCTTAGACAGGTACAGGGAACTGTGGTTTGGGCCCCAACAACACATACCAAGACAGCCCCGCCCTCAGGGCAGGCTGGGCCCACAAAAAAAAAAAAAAAAGAAGATGAAGGTGTAGGGCCAGCCAGGTAGCTCAGCAGACTAAAGCACAAGGACTAATGTATGACTGGATTCGATCTCCAATTTCCAATGTGCCATGCCAGAGACTGTGATTGAGACTGGATGTGGTGCTGTGTGCCTGTAATCCCAGCGCCTGGGAGGCTGAAAACAGGAGGATCACTAGGAGTCCAATCTGTGTAATGAGACTCTGTAGACCCTGTACTAAATACATACATTTAAAAAAGTTGATACCATCAAAGATTACATGTGAAATTTTATTACATATGCATTAATTTTTATACTTGCAAGCCTCAAGCAACGTAGTCCACATGAATAACTAGATGGAAATGTATCAGTCAATCTTTGAGCTCTATCAGAGAATATGCACGAATTATACAGTGATTTGTCACTGAATACTTTTTAAACACCTACCAATTGACAATTCTCTAAATTTTGTTAAAAGCAAGAATTGCAAACAATCTGACCTAGAGAAGGTTTTACCCACTCTCTTTCAAAATATTTCTAAGTCTTCATTTGTTAAACTGAAGGTTTTCACATAATAGGCAAATAGCAAGACTCAAAAGGACTTAATGACAATGCCTTTGTTTTGTAAAGTAGAAGAAAAATAACAAAGAAACACTTTAGTACAAGTGTATTGTCAGACAGTTGAAGTTTTGGAAAGTGGACACAGGAAGTCAAGGATATGGAAAATGTCTCCAGTCTGAAAAGCACTGGCCTGTGTGTGCCTCCCATCAAACTGGCAGCATTATCAAAATTAAAACTTAATAATGAAAGAGATTTATTTGTAGATAACTACTGTTCAATTTCAAGAGAAAGAATCTGAGAATGATTCAAGTGTGCATCAAGCAGGGTCTGATGAAATAAATTATGGAACATTCAAAATCAAAAAACACACTGAGAAATGAATTGAGTCCCTCCAAAATCACAGCCCACACCTACTGAGCCTTCCACAGAACCCCACATAGCTCACTCCTCACTGCATGTGATGGTTCCAAGGCTCTAGTATGGGAGACTACGGCCACACAACAACAAAGACAAGGAAGTTTCAGAGGACAGGAGCATACAGAGGGTGCTGCTTGGATTACTGTGAACATTTATGGAAATTCAACCTAGAAGACTAGGACTGGAGAAGGGCTAGTGGGGATTTCTGAGCTGAGATAGCAAACAGACAAGACCTAGAAGCAGCCCAAACAGATTATGAGGGAATTCAGTACTCAGGAAGCCGATGACACTGCTGAGGTGGGGAGGGAGAGCTCTCCACCAGGCGCTGGCTGGGAGGACATCACTCTAACCTCAGAACATGGCAAACAGAAGGCAGTGTCATTAGTGCCAAAAATAACACCAAACTCGCGGGGCACCACTAGGCAGAGCACCACTCTGCGAGAAGCTCACAGCGAACACCACTGAAGAGGTAGAGCCTACAGCCAGGAACAAACGAGTCTGGGTAGACACAGCACTTCCCACCTTTGTACTTCAGGATATTCTTAGGGCTGGCCAGAGAGCTCAGCAGACTAAAGCACCAGCTGAGGCAGAGCACAGCAGCAGGGGTTCAATCCCCAGCATGCCTTGCCAGCCCTGCCCCCGGGGTGCACTGAGACAGCTATTGAGACTGGGTGTGGTGGCAGCCCTTGCGAGGCTGAAAACAGGAGAAGCACTATGAGTCCAATCTACTCCAGTCTATGTAGTGAGATCCTATACACTCTGTACTAAATACATTTTTAAAAAAACCTTCAGGATACTCTTCCCAAGTCATTGTCCCTTCCTCCCCATTATGTCAAATTTTGCCAATCCTCCAAACGTTGGCCACCAAGATCTAAGATTATGCACTTTGTTCTCCATGCAGCCTCCTCACACCCTTCTGCCCATTGTTCTCCTACATCTAAACCCCTGACATTCCTTTTTTTTAAAAGTATTTAGGACAGGGTCTACAGGGTCATAGATCGGAGTCATAGTGATTCTACAGGTACCAGCCACCATACCCAGACTCAACCGCCATCTCAGTATACCCCAGGGGCAGGGCCAGCACAGCAGGCTGGGGATGGAACCCAGGCCACTGTGCTCTGCCTAAGCAGGGGCTTTAATGTGCTGAGCTATCCGGCTGGCCCTTGCCATTCTATTTTTATGACACATTACATGGCTTCTGATTTGCTTATGAATCCACTTCTATTTTGTTATTAATTTTTAGCTCTTTATTATAGGTGTCCAGTAATTAAAATCACATCACATGGGGCTGGGGAGAAGACTCAATAGTATAAGCACTTTCCTGACAAGCACAAGGGCCTGAGTTCAATCCCCAGTTCCGCAAAAAAATAAAATAAAATAAAAAATAAAATCACATCACAAAAGAAAAAAAAAGTTTCCATTCCTTAATACTTTATAGTGAGCTAGAAATGAGATCCTGATATATTAAAAAAGATTTTTATTTATTTTTTTTATTTTAGGGAAGGGTCTACAGGGTGTTCAGGGACTCATAGTGATCCACCTGTTTACAGCCTCCCATGAGCTGGGATTACAGGCATGCACCACCACGTCCAGTCTTAATTGCCTTTTCGGGGTGCCCCCAGGGCAGGGCCAGCATGGCAGGCAGGCTAGGGGATTGAACTCTGGGTCTCTGCGTCTGCCTAAGCAGGTGCTTTATTCTGCTGAGCTATTTGGCCAGCCTTGGAGTTCTTATAAATATAATACAAACAAAATAGTCTGAAACTACGAAAGGAAGCTCAAACAACAAAATCAGAAGAATGAATAAATGCCAAACAAGGTATAAGTAGTATACCTTATACCTTGGGGAATAAGGGAAATAAAAAGCTTAACACACTCTCAAGGGGACTGTAGCTCTCCCTGCCAGGCAGCTTGAACCACCACTGCACATGCATGACTGTCCCCTGCATTTTATATTGTTTCTACCACTCCCAGTACAAGCTATGTGATGGAACAGTCACACATGCCACTGACGGTTCAAGGCAGTGGGAACATGTTCAGGTAGAAAAGAAGAACTCACCTGATGCCTGTAATAGAATGCCTTCCTCAGAGTAAATGCTCAGTATTTGTTACCCAATTTACAGAACTGCAGACACTGATGCTCAAAAAGATGAAATAGACTATCGTAATGAAACAGAGACAGTAGCAACAGTAGGTCCAAATAAAAGCAACAAGTAGATAAGTATAGTGAAAATAAGAGGTGGGGCTGGGGAGATGGCTCAGTAGAATAGGCGCTTCCCTGGCAAGTGCAAAGTGCAAGGGCCTGAGTTCAAACCCCAGTTCCAAAAAAAAAAAAAAAAAGAGGTGAAGGTATAGAAAAAGCTACAAAATACAGAAATATACTTTTTGAGACAGAATCTTAACAAGTATTCCAGGCAGACCTTGAACTCACTATGTAGATGAGGTTGACCTTGAACCTGTGGCAGTCCTCCTGCCTCAGTGTTCCTAGTGCTGGGAGTACAGATGGATGCTACTACAGCCAGCTTAGAAACATACTATTAAACGAAAGAAAATAGATTAAAAGGTATACAAGATGTCAACTATAAAAAGAAAGGCAGGGCCAGGGGGTCAGCTCAGTGGCATAAGCCTGCCCGGCATGCATAAGGTCCCGAGTAGAATGTAGCTCAGAGAAGCACCTACAAACAACAGAAGTCTTGCAACAAATGGCCAAACATCTACAATTAAGTTTAACAGGCGCAAACTGTCAAGAAATGATAGGAGAAACAGCACAACGATAAGCAAAAACAACTTAGCATGTCCCAGATCTGGAATCCAGATACTGGAAAATAACAGCTTGGGGAAGTAATCAGGAACCAGGAAGGACCTGACAGGAAAATTAAAACCTGACAAGAAATTGAAGAGACAGAACACAACATGGAGAAAGGAAGAGACAGGGTGCACTTTCCCCTAGCTCCCAGCATGTAGCTTATAGGAAAAGGAGACCAAATCCACAAAGACAAGGTCAAAGCTGAGGAACCCCAGAAGGCTTCAGAAAGAAGTACAGTGATGCAATTACAGAATTCTGCTTCCATGCGAGCCCTTCGACAGCCAAGAGCTGGTGGATATAGTCCAAGTACCCACCATATCTCCTAGAGGAAATGCTTGGTTAGATGCCATTCCAGGGTAGGGCTGATTGTTTGAACCCAGGACTCCGAGCAACCATAGGATGACCTCAACTCAGGGCTCCCAGTGTCACATCCCTTTGTGACTGGGGGAGACAAGCCACAGTTCATTTGGGAGCTGGGGTCAGGCTGGAAAGACACTCCCTGAAGGAATTTAAGCTAAAGAACACGGACCCCGAGTCCGCTGACAGAAGCCAGGCTCAGCCTGAACATTCTGGAGTTGAAAGTCACAGCACCGCTGCCCTTGCCTTAATCCCACTGTCTGCTAGTGACCATGCCCAACACAGGTCTGTGTTCTTTATCCACTAGTGTGAACAGGGACACGTCTTGACTTGAACACTGCTCAAAAATTGTGCAAGAAAACCACACATTCAAAATCACACAGAAATTTCTTTCCTTTTTTCCCCTTTGGTTGTTGTTTTTGTTTTTTGAGTAAGTGCATTGTTTTTTAGTTTTCTTTTACTTTTGCTTTTGCTTTTTATCTCCCTTTCCCTCTTTCTTCTTCACCACTTTGTTGGGACTTGGGGACTTTTCTTTTGTTCTTCTTCCTTGCCTTTTATCTCTTTTTCTTTTCTTTTTTTAAAAAAATTTATGTGTTTTGTACATGGTTTCACTATGCAGCTCAGACTCAGAGAGATCCTCCTGTTTTCAGCCTTTCCAGCGCTGGGATTATAGGTGTGCATCACCACGCATCTCAGTGGCCAGCTCAGTGCACCGAGGACCAGGGCTGGCACAGCATGTGGTGCAGGGAATCCAACCCCAGTCCCTGCACTTGCCTGAGCAGGCACTTAGTCTGCTGAGCTATCTCACTGGCCCCTTATCTCTTTTTTTTACTTTCTGTTCTTTTTTTTCAGTACCAGTGATCAAACTCAGGGCCTTACACTTGTGAGGTAGGAGCTTATGCCACTGAGCTATATCCTCAGCCCTCTTTCCTATTTTCATTTGTTTATTTTGGTGGTACTGGGGGTTGAACTCAAGGCCTTGTACATGCTAGGCAAGCACTGTCCCACTGAGCCCTATCCTCAGCCCTGGCTCATTTTCTTTTATCTTTTCTTTCTTATCAGTTTTTTTTTTTTCTCTTATCTTTACCTAATTCTATAAACATCCTCCTCCTTCCTTTAGACCTTTGGACCATTTCTCTCTACTTCTTCTCATATCATATAGTCTAAGGTTTTAAATTTTTCCTCTTGAATTACCCTATGCCCAAACCTGTATCATCAACAGTATAGCTGTAAAGCAGTGTTAATATTTTGATAGTTAACCCTATAAAATTACTGTTGAATTATTTTGTAGCATTAGCAGAGAACCAGCTCTTGCATTGAGTGCATATTAGCTGTAAGTCAACACTTGGGTTGTCAATGTTCACAGCATAATTGTGGATTTCTTCTCTAGAGTTAAGGATGGTACATAATTGATTCTTATGGCAATAAACCAACACTCAGAATTACCTTTGTGGCATTAGCAATACTAGAGCACATCCCCAGGGAACTGTTGGTCTAGTTATACTACCTCTTACCTTCCCAAATGAACCAAAGTGGTCAGATCTTGGAGCTGAGAAAAAGGACTATTCTTAGCCACCCCCAAAGTATACCACTGAAAAGCAACTGATAAGATCTTTATACTAGTAAAAAAAAAAAAAAAAAAAAAAAGTCCTCCACGATAAGCATCCACAAACCTGAGGTCAAAACCACACAAACAAACAACAGAGGCATGGGGAAGACAGGTCAACAAAATGCCTCTTCAAACCCCAACTCTCCTGAAGGTAAGCCAGGGATCAACAAGGGGCAGAACAGCATAAGCCACATACCTGAATTACTTGAAAGGGTAACATAGGAAGTTAAAAGACAGATCAAAGAGGTACTCAGTGAGATCACAAAAAATATAAACAAACACATAGTGGAAATAATAGACAAAATGATCCAGGAGCTTTCAGAAGACACTAATAAAAAGCTAAGTGATGGTTATGTTTAAGCCATACTATGTTCTTAAAGGTAATTTGCACAAATACTTGTGTTTATGTTTTGTCTGGTATAGAATGAAATTATTTAAGGAGAATTAGTTGAACTTGAAAAAATAAATCAAGATAACTTTTTCTACTCAGATGCTTGATTTTAGAACTTGAATAGATTATGCACCTCTGTACATTTTACTCGGATAAAAACTTATGATAGTTTTATGTGTAAACGTTATTTATTTAGTAAAGACATTAAAGATAATTTTCTGGAAAAAAAAAAGCTAAGTGAGTTAAGCAAAAGGATAGAAAATATGAATGACTAGTTTAGCAAAGAAGAGACTATGAAGAAAAGACTAATCTAAAAGCAATGGAAATAGGTAAAAACTCAGAAAACACAAATAGCATTTTTTAAAAATCTGTTTATAGAAATAATGGCAAAAACATTCCAAATATGGGCAAAGAAAGAAACACTGAGATAAGAAAGACATTTAGGGGCTAGGGAAATAGTCCAGCGGTCTAAGTGCCTGCCTGGCAAGGGCAAGGACCTGAGTTCGACCTCTAGTACTGCATGCCAGGCCAGTACCGGGTTTGGTGGCACACGCCTGTAATCCCAGCACTGAGGAGAATGAGACAGGATCACTGTGAGTCTAAACTGCATAGGGAGACCCTATATCAAATTAAAAAATAAAAATAAGTAAGAAAAACCTTTAGGTGCTCGCTTCAGCAACACATATACTAAAACTGGACCCACACAGAGAAGATGAACATGGCCCCTGTGCAAGGATGACACACAAATGTGTGTCCTTATTTGAAAAGGACATATTGTGAACACTTATTTGAAGTGTTCCTTATTTTTAAAAAACACATTTAGGGGCTGCCACATTTAGCTCAGTGGCATAGCACCTGTCTGGCAAGCACAAGACCATGAGTTGCTTCCTGGTACCAAAAAAAAAAAAAAAGACATACAGAAGTTGTGAACACCAACCCAGCATTGCAAAAACCTCTAAAGGATGAGAGAGAAAGAGAGAGAGAGAGAGAGAGAGAGAGAGAGA